>NC_041055.1:9485887-10085887 GCF_900634775.1 Gouania willdenowi | reverse complement strand
GACTTTTAACTAATTTTGGGATTCATCTTTGACTAAATTTGTACTTATCACACACAATTATGAAAATGGGTAGAGGAAACTATTTTCTTTTAATTTTGCGCTTCAAACTCTTAGAAATGTTACCTTCTGTTCAATCCAAATTACTGTTGCCCCAAGAGGCGATATTTTAATACTTCCCATCCTTAATGCTAATGAAAAAAAAAGCAAATGCAACACTTTTTTTCTGTGTAACATATTGAATAAGTGGATTGTAAGAAGCCTGCCGGATCCAAAGAACATAACTGCAGTATGATGGAGGAAAAGTGCTAACACAGAAGGTGACCTAAACAGCAGATTATAAGAGATCAGAATGATCATATAAATAGTCTTCATGAGCACAGTAATGATTAGAGCGTTTTAACATCGATAAATCAAAGAGAAAGTAGAAAACGTACAAACGGCTCTCAGAGGGGGGTGGATTTGAAATGATGACTTCAGGCGGTCTTGGAGGCCCTATTGAGACACTTAAAGTGTATTAGTGAGGATTCCCCCTCTCTACAGGAGCTGTGAGACATTGCCCCCACCTCGCCACTTCTCCTGTCTTGTCTTGCAGTTGGGATTCCGTTTTTCCATGTGAGCGATGGCAGGCCAGCCAGCAGCTCAGCGGGGGAGTTTGGCAGCTTGTTAAATGTTTTCTAAAACACCTCGAGTAATTCAACCAACCTGTAATTAATCAGGAGAGGTTTCCCAGGGGCCATAATCAGGACAGTGTGTGTGTACGTTTGTGCACTACAGTGTGAAACAGAGAATATGCTGATTTAAGAATCTCTACAGGTTTTACAATAATTTTTAGGGGTTTGGAATGAAGAGATTTTTCTTTTAAATGTTCAGTTTTTTGTCCTTTTTTATCCCTATCCATTAGTTTAGGATCAATCATCATTCTATGAGTTTTATGTCACTGTAACATAAACTGATATACCATAAAAAAGGGACATACAGTACATCATGTGTATTATCATTGTTACTATAGCTCTACAATCCCTCATTTTAGATGCAGTAATTTACTTGCATGCAGGCCTCACTGTCAGACCTACAGTATATCAGGGCTGGTTTTGCAGTAATGGTGTTATTTTTACTGCAGCACGTAGTAGGTAAACGTAGCTGCAGGTCACACACTGTTATCATACAAGGGTACATATCAATGTTACCCTTTAGCTTTAACAGCTTTAGGACCGTCAGTGCCCGATCCCTTCATGTGCCTGATCCTTTCAAATCCCTTCAACGCATGCGCGTAGACGACGTCACTTCCTTTTACTCGCGATCTTTACGACAGAGCTCCTGGGACGTGATATTTGAATGTAAACCGACCGACGTGACTGTTTTTGTCATGTTTTTACTTGTTAATTTAAAAAAAAAAAAAAACAGCAAGACAATATATACAAAAAGGGATCAAAACACAATACACAACATTGACAATAAAAAACAAAACAAAAAAATTCTAATTATTTTTAAATAGCAGGGTTTCAACATTTTAAATAAGCAGTGGTTATACGTACGGTTGCCGTATCAATATATCGACATTCTATTCATACGCAGCGCCCCTATTTGGCCAGTTTAGGTCAGTGACTAAGACTAAACCTAACCCTAATCCTAAAAATTGTTGCGATATTGAGTTTCAACCTAACCCTAACGCTAACCCTAAGACGCTACGTACTTCTGTAACCGTACCAATAGTACCAGAGGTTGTCCGTACAGCAAACATACACATTGACACTCTTTCAAATGGGACACGAACTGCGGTAAAATAGGCCGACCAGACGCTTTTCGTGCATGTGTTGAAAGGACCTGAAAGGATCTGGCACTGAGAAGGACTAATGGCTTTACTAAAATATGCTAAGCCAAGTTCAAATATGATGTCATTAACTGAGATATGCTATGATAAGAGATGATAAAATAACCAAAGGTAAGCTAAGTTAGTTATCTTTTCATTTAAAGTTCAGAATGTAGCCAATACTAAGGAGCGCTGTGTGTGTGGATTTTTTTTGACAGACGTTTGTCCAGTGATATTAGCAGTCGGGAGGCAGAATGACGTACTGACCGTCCTCCCTGGTGTGATGACTAAACTGGAACAGCCACTGTAGGCCTTACATCTACGTTTCTGTGAACCAAACGTTCAAAAAACTAATTCTGGAAGTTGTGGGAAGAGCACTGAGCGCACAGCCTCGGATGCAGGACGGTGTCTGAGTGGGGGGAAACAGCGTTGGAGCGTATGACTGCAGAGGTCATACATCTGTTATGTATTTGTTTTCACTCTCAATGTCTAAAATAATGTGTTTGTCTTTAATAAATTAAAAAAAATATATACTATATATAAATAGGCTGTGGGCTCATCTGCATTTGCAGCAGGAAAAGGTTAAATAAAATAAAAGATAAAATCTGGTTTAATTTGGATGATATCTCAGCCAGTTTGCAATAGTAGGAAACATTTAATGGCCAAATCACCACATAAAGTTTGTTTAGGAGCGACCACCCTTCTGGACTCTGAGGCTGATAGTGCACAGTAAGAAGAACTTATGGACGGAAAGAGAAAACCATGTGAGCAGCGGACTGGTTAGGGTAAAAAAATGACCATAAAAAGCTGTAAATGGACTGGTGTGTAGATGAGTAGCAGTGAGGAGGTGAGTTCATGTGTAGATGGAAACTCATCAGAATACACGTGAATCTCCCTTAATCCCAATGGGAGGAGCAGCCCGCCCACCTGCACGTTTTGATTGACTGCATGAGTCCTTTAAAGCAGAACTAAGTACAGGTAACTTATGCTTAGCGCTCCCCCTAAAGGCCCCTTTTGGTTATGTCACTGTCGTAAACACTCTGCACCCCCAGCCGCCTGCTCCACCCCACAGCTACATGCGCACCTTTGCTCTCCCAAGACGGTAGAAGAAGAATAATATGAAAAAATGTCTGAAGAGGTGGTTACTTTTGATATGCCTTCCCCAAGTGGATTCGTGTTTGAGCCCTCTGTCGATCCGATTCGCGTTTCTTTTTCCTCCCCTCCTCGGACAAAGGTCTTTTCTGCCTTTTTTACTGGCTCCACCACAATAAAAGTTTGAGAGAAGTGAATTTGTAGACAACCGTGAGCAGCCACGGCGCTGGTCATAATCTATTGGGTTGTCAGAAGGTCTTGCCGAGAGAACGAGAACAGAGCTGCGTGACTACCGGGTCGGAGGCAGGGAAAGTTACAAATGTGGTTTTCTGGCCAGAGACAGTAAGAGAGAGATGAAAGACCCCCCCAATCAGCCCATAAACACTCGTATTACCCTCACAGGAACTACGAGAAGGATTTATTAAGGTGAAAAAGTTATTTAGTTCTGCTTTAAACAATCTTATCCTAACATCCTAAAACTGAGTGTCATTTTATAAATGTATCCACCAAATTTCTGTAAAATCCTGGAAATTAAACCAAATTCAAAATGCATGTTAAATTGACCTGGGAGCTTTCTGTGGAGGGTTGTACTTCATCCGTGTACTGGTGTGGTTTTGCTCTGGTTTATTCCCAAACTGTAAAAACATGTTAAAGATTAAATAGCCTAAAGGGCGTATCTCTGTGTTTGCCCTGTATTAGACTGCTGTACTTTTCATTATCCACACAGGCTCATTTCTCTGCCTTGTATTCAATTTTTAAATATCTATTAGATGGTGTAGTAGGAAGTAACTCATTTAAAATTACATTATATGTAATTTTACTTAATTAGAAATGAAAAATACCAATTAGAATGAATGTGAAGATTGATTTATTGATAGACTAGAATGGGTTAGAGCGGATGGCTGTGGTCCACTCACTCATTACTGGTTCCTTTACTGTGACGCGTGCGCTCAGATCCAGTGCTGACAGCTGCAAGGTGAATATGACTGATAAACGTGATGCTAGCTGCACTTCTCTCAACGTTCATTATGCTGCTAACGATAACACGCTAATGAGCCGGGCGGCTCTCATTATTACAGAAAACAACACGCACATTCGTTATCCTAATCATCTAATCATGGTCTCTGCCCTGTAGAGTCCCAGCACACCAACACCTCCATACATCACCCAACCACGGATATTAATCAGCATCCAACGCTTTACGTTTGACAAAAGCAAAATGTAATGAAGCATATTAGCTCAATTTCTGTCGTTGCCTTTTCTTAAATAAAGGACATAAAGAGATACGTAGTCCAACAATGTTTTTTTTATGGTTTTTTTTTATTTTATTGGCAGTCTTTTTACATTGTTGTAACATTAAGCTGTAAAATACCTGCTGCTGCTGTTAATGTTCTCCCCAGTGGAATTTAAAAAGCAAAAAAAACAAACATTTTAAAGGCCATAAAAGGACTCGTTGCACCACAAAACCACCAAAAAAAGAAGCAGCATTTATAGCAGCCAAATAACAACAAAGATAAAGGTTTATAGAGAAAAAAACATTAAGTTAAATTAGGCTTTTATTCATCTTCAATCAAATTTAATTTAAAACCTCCTCTGTCTATAACTTTCCTTAAGCTCTCACATCAATGTGGATTCAACGTTTTTACAAATCTGAGTCTCTCTCACACATTTGATCCAATCAAACATGAATGGCTCTTTATTCTCTATCCGTACGCTTAATTTTGAATAAACTACCTAAAATATTCCATATACCTAATCCACTGTGAGTGATATAAGCATTGAAACTTTAGATAAGGTTCCTTAATCCTGTCCCTGCAGTCCACCAAAAATTGAAATATGTCTCTGCATTTGATTTTTTTAATTTATTTTTTGCTTTGCTTTATCATAAAAAACAACAATATAACCACCTGCACAGTGTTGAGTGAATCACAAGGCGATTTATTAATATATATATCGAGAGTTCCTTACACGCCACATAGTGTAAGACAATATTGTTTATTGATATATAAGGTCATTTTTAGAGATGTTCAACATTCGCTTTTTGCCGGTATCCAATATGCCGATATTGTCCATTTAAATTCCTAATTAAATCTAATATTAATCAATACAAATATATGGACCCACTCCCCATCTGTGCACTAGAACTAATCCAACTTCAGTCATGAAGAAAGTGTCATTTTGATTTTTCTAAATGTCTCAAACAACAGCAAATATCGTTTTTGAATTGCTAGTAACCAGCCATTCACGCACTTTTACACATGCACAGGTGATTTAGAGACTAAAATCAACCAAAGTTAGATGTTTTATGATTGTCAGAACTAGAGGCAGACTGAGTAGCTGGTCAAAACACACAAAAAGGTCCTTGGGGTAAAGTACAGTCAGTTTCAGAGTTATTATTGTCAATGTGAAGACTAGAATCATGTTTTCAAGGGTATTTACAATTGCATTACTTTGGCCTCAGAACTCTTCAATTTAAAAATATAAAAAAATAGTCCTGAAAATGTTTTGATGTCAAAGTGCAGCATAAAGAGCCAGATTATCCCTGCTGAACTGTTGGATAACGGCTGATTAGAAATCCTAATGCAGCCTTCACAACAAAAACAACAAAGTTTTTGTTGTGAAACACAATATATATTGTGCTGAAACTCCCGATCCTGACACCAGTCTGTGTTGGTCTGCTATTTCCACTCACTGGTATCTATAGATGCAGCACAAAGTGTTCAAAGTGTGAAGGTAAACTCTTAAACTCTGATTATTAAGTACATTTAATTTGCAGATGAGGCTGACGGAGATAAAAAGCAGACACTTGGGATTTGAAGAAGGAAATCCAAAGTGCGTTCCAAAATAGCTGGAAGCTCCAAGAGATGAGATACATCTCAGTTAAAAAAAAAAAAAATCATCTCCTACAGCCATAAAATATATTTAAAAAGATTAAAAGAATCTATTTTAGGAAAGATGGATTAAAGTTCACTTTGCATAAAGTGTTTATCCTGCCTACGTCTTTATGTATCATGAAATTACCCTAACCCTCTGTAGTTTTTTTCATTTTTGATTGCACATCATTGCTTGCTGTAAGATCCTAACGGCTTCTGTCTTCATCTCGTTATTTCTTGTCATAATTTTTTCCATTTTCATTGGCATTTAAAATCATATTCCACCTCTTCACACTAACCTACATCTAACTAAATGTTAGCCACTTATTGGACAAAATACATTCGTAACCTATTATTTCATGAACAGACTTAGTTTTCTGTAACTAATGCTAAGTTATTAGTCAAAACTAACACTATCCCAGTCCAACTAACCCTTAGTACAAGCAAGTTTATATATATACATATACATATATATAGTTTGCATGTTTTCACTGTGCTGTCCAGGTCAATACCGATACTTGGGCCGATACCTGCCTAACTTACAGAGGTGACAAATACTCCATTGCTGTACTTAAGTAATTTTTTCTGCTATCTGTACTTTACTTGAATATTTATTTTTTTGGCAACTTTTCACGTTTACTCCTTACTTTTTTAAACAAATATCTGTACTTTCTACTCCTTACTTTTTTAAAAAGAGCTTGTTCCTTGTAAGACCTGCGAAGATGACGCCACGACGTAAAAAGACGCAAAATTTTGGTAGTTTGAGCTTTTTTCTGTTAGGCAGGTCCCTTAGTTTTATGGTTAACATTTTCAAGTTTTTGAAATAGTAAACTCAAAGCAAACAGATTGAACTTGTTTTCATGTACCAGTATTCTACAAGTTCTTAAAAAACAAATAATTATTATTGAAGGGACATTTGTTTCACTTTTAACTTTTTTACTCAAGTACATTTAGTAGCATGTACTTTTTTTTTTAACTTTTACTCAAGTAAGGGAGAAACTTCAATACTTTTACCACAGTCATTTTCTATTCAAGTATCTACACTGTACTGAAGAGTAGTACTTTTGACACCTCTGCTAATATACCGTACTCGTTACTGTTCACCGATACCAATAACCGATACCCATTGCATGCAATTGATATGAATGGTGGCTTGTAATTTCTGTTGCATATCTTGGAATTGGCCCCCAGGGTGAGCTAATCAGAATGAGTGGGGTTGGGAAGTCTATGGGAGAGGACAGTACGGCACTTTGCTCCATGAAACAAAGTGTTTTCCATCTCAGGCAGAGTCTGATGCAGATTGCATTTTCACAGACTCTAAATGACATTTCTTGAATTATTTAATTTGGTTTAGGTCTTGTAGTGCACTGTTAAGTTTGACAGGCAGGTAGACCTAATAACTGTCAGCTTTATGCTGCAGCAGCCAGTGGAAAAGCTCCCTTGACCCCAGGCAGCGCAGCCAAGTCACACTAAGTCAGAAAGAAGTTCACAGACCCGACACGCCCACCCTGACATCCCATGCTGCACTCAGTGAAACACTAAGAACACATCACAGTGCACTGTGTTCACAACTCAGCCACATGGGGTGCACGGCCAAGGCACGTGTTCATCCTTGTGAAATGCTGAATGAGCTTTTTCTGTGGAACACCACTGGCTCCCGTTCCACCTCAGAATCAGAATCAGAAGGAACTGTATTCATCCCACATGGGGCAATTAGCACAGTTTCATTCTGTCCAAAAACATGAAAAGACAATCACATATAACATGGGGGGGACAGGGGTGGGAGAACTGTGAGTCACCACAAGGGCACCGACCCATATTTAGATGAAAAGTGGGAAAACAGAAGGAAAAGGAGAGGAGAAAAGGCAGGTCCTAAACTGAGTTCCCTATTGGGGAGCACAGTGTAAAACTTGAAAAAAACCTTATCAGCGTGCACGCACCAAAAACAAACACAGTCACAACAAAAACACGGTGTTGAAAAATAATGTCAGATGACGTGTGACGACCTCTTCACTCAGGCAGGTTCATCTTTGTGAACCATAGCCCTGAATAATGAGGGAGTTGTATCCAGCTGAATGGAATCTGAGCTCAAAGGTACTTCGGCCTCTCCTCCAGGGAGAACACACACTTTGTGTCCACTGCTTTAAATAGGGACCACAGTGATTGAAAGCAGAAACAGACTTACATCAGGCAGAGATTATTCTTTCCATCAAAACATGCCTGCCTCTCACTTTCCTAAAACAAATCTTATTTCATAAGATAAATATCTTCGGGTAATGTTTGGTTGGATTTGATTGTGAATGACTCTCCAAACAACAATCAGGTGAGAAGCTAGAGAAAATGACTGAATCTTAACTAACATCATGACTTGAGCTTCAGCTCTGCAGTTAGTGGAGAAGAGAGACCATTAAGTCAAATCATGTCACGCAGGTTAATAAGTTTTTTTTAACCACAATTATGTTTTATTATTTCTTCTTCTATGTGTTTATCACATTGCAGGATGGACTGCTTCATCTCCTCAAACTTTATTTTATTTTATTTTTCATTCCTTCGTGTTTTTCCTTTTTCTTTACAATGCTCTCAAAATGTTATCACCAAAGGTCTTCAATGACGCTGGAGGAAGACATCGCAGAAACATTTCAAACTGAATGAGCCTTTGTGTCTTAAATATCTTTAAGGTGTTAAGGCGATTTTAAGGGCTTATGTCATACCTGTCAAGTTATAGATTTGAGAATAAGGGAAATTTTATGGCGCCCACTACGAGCCGTCCCACCCGCCCAACCAAGCTCCAGTATCCCTTATATTTTAAAATAGGTGTATAAGAAATATAAAATACTCACTTGTCAACCACTTCCTGAATACAATTATGTGATTAGAATCTGGTAGGTCGACCTTTATTAACAAACAGCTGATCAATATGTGCACTCATTAATCCATCTAACTGAGCTTTACATGTTGTTCTGAGAAGTAAAAGCAACGACTCATATATATATATATATATATATATATATGAAATATTGTAGTTTTCTATATCGCCAAAATAGAAAACTCGATACATCTTGAGTCTCGATATATCGCCCAGCTCTAATTCCTAAATTATAAAACAGCCTAAATAAAAACATAAATGGTATATGAAGCACATGTGTTTATTTAATATACTTACAGTTTATATACAAGTCAACACGTTGAATATTTACTGTTAATTTCACATTGCTTGTCTTTAAGTTAGACATTAACATTTTATTTTATTACATATTTTCTCATGTGGTTCTCTGGTATTCACTAATGACTTATTAAACACATTTATTACAGATTTTACATCCTTTAACACTTTTTAAAGCAGTGTATATTTGTGTCGCTTGTGATTGGCTGATTTTTCATGCTGACTTACGTTGTTCCTTCCGCTGTGGTAGACGTTAAAATCTCAGTTATTAATCTAACAGAACGTGTAACTGTGTCACATCCTGCTGCTCTTTAGGAAGATAAACTCTATGTCACATTTCACAAAGTATTTACACCAGCCCTTTGTTTTTTTTGCCAGAACGTCTTCATCCATCATCTCTGTTCTGAGTTGTTTCTGGGTTTTGTTGCCGCTGTCGGCACTAATCTCGCGAGAACTGCCACCAAGCCAGGCCATTTCAAGTGTCAGTTCTCACGAGGCTAGTGACGGCGTTCAGTTTAGCAAGGCATCTTTTAATTATTATTACATTAAAATACGGGATATTTACGGGAAAATACTAATACGGGAAGATGGCGAGAAAGAGGGGTAAAATATGGGATACTTGACAGGTATGATTTATGTGCACAAAGCATCTGATTGTAAATTTAAACAATTATGTAAAATAATGTAATTTTTAATGTTTTACATAACCTCTTAATTATGTTTGCATTCATTACGGTGCTGAGATACCTGCTTTGTCACTTTGAGCTGAAACTGACAGCTCTCTTTTGTGGTAGATTTGAACCTCTCTGAGACTTTCTGCTGAAACAAAAGGCTTTTTTTATTGCTTGTGTGGCAAAATGACACATGAATGAGGTTCAATTAAGTTTCAATACATGTTTTAAAAAGGTTATCATGGCCAATGGATTGTGTATAACTCTTACATAACCAACAACAAAAGTGTGTGTGACGATCCCAGAACTATCTTCATCTGCACTTTTTCATGTTTACAAGATTTTTGGGAATGTGCCACTCATGTTTAAACATGAGAACACAACCTTTCATAATCAGATCTCAGACTGAACACACACTCCTACAGTTTATTGTAAACATGGTGCCATTTTGAAACGGGCGGCTGTTTAAAGCGCAGTGCACACAGAATATGAATGTTGTGTGAACAGAAAGCAGGTCTCAGGGGAAACGCTGAGACAAAGACATGAAAGGACAGACGAGCAGAAAGGCCCAGCTGGAACGAGACTGAAACACCCGAAAGGATAATTTGCTGTATTTCTCCAGAGAACCTAACAAACAACAGCTGGTTCTGTTGGAATTCAGCTGTCTTTGCTTACAGAGACAACAACGTTCTGCTTCAAAAAGCATCAAGAATTAGGATTATTATTATTATTTATTTATCTTTTTTTCAAACTAATTTAACTTAATGATAAAAAAGAAAACTGTTTGCAAACAAAATTGTTTTAAAGTGAAGGCATACTTAATAATAATCAACATCTAACTTTTTTCTCCTCATGTGGAGGAGCAAAGGCTCCACCATGAGTGCAGAAAATTGACTTTGGTTTTCTGTTTTGTTTTAGTGCAAAATTAATAAAAAAAATTAAAAATAACATGACAGGCGTGTTATTTTTCAGGATAGTTATCACAACATGATCAAACTAGGGCTGGGTGATATATGGACACACTGAACATACGTTGAGTGCAGGTGGGCGACCAAAAAAAAAAATCAATGTGAACCAGTTCAAATATTGAAATGCAAAATTATGTGGCTAAGATTTAAGGATTGATAGAGGTGAATAATGGGAATCAGCTCCTGATTGGAAGCTGATTTGTTTTTGTTTTTTAGCAACGCGTGTGGCTCCGTCTGATCATTGGATCATGGAGTGGAGAGGGCGGGGCTACAGACAGAACAGGAAGAGAACGAAACTGGAGTGGAAGAAACAAGTTGATGAGGGACTATGCAAGTAGGTGAGGAAAATGAGTGAAAGTAAACGGAATACAGTTTTGTCATGGAGAGTTCCAGAGCAGACTGTAAACAGACATGAGGAAGTGGTGCCCCACCCCCGCTCCAAAAAAAAAAAAAAAAAAAAAAAAAATCAAACAAAATGAATTCTACAACACAAAGTAACAAATAAATTACACAAATTGAGACAAAAATATATCAAATAAATCCAAAACCACAACAAAAATGCACAAAAGGACACTGAAAACACAGAACACAACATAATACACAATATTACTTAAAAAGATAACATTTAACATTTAACATTTAAAAAAGATACAAAATGACTCCAAAAACATACCGAAATACACAAAAACTATTGTTCTTTTCTGAATTAATGCTTAGATTGGCTGTTATTCTAAATACTGACATGAATGTTGCTAATAATGTTGCTCCTAAAATCAGACATTCATATTTCTGTGGTGTAGACTGTGTCATTTAAACATTTCATATCACACAGGCTCCACAAACAACCTGCACAGACCCATGAGTGCAGTCCATCTGGCAGTGACACTAGCTGGATCTTTTGGGGTTTATAGTTTATTACCATAGCTCTCTGTTCGATATTAAGTTTCCCAAATAAAACCTCCACTAATGAATAGTAAATATTCACTATTTTGTTAAACAGTGCCAAAGCTCTCCCTGCTGCTAAATAATAAACATAATTTGATCCACTCAACCACAGGGTAAAATCTAGGTTACAGCTCATTTTGGCAAGTGCCCTGATTGGGACTGAACAGTAAACTATGCCTCACAGTGTGGTTTATATTTACCTTCTCACCCAAAGTGCTGACTGTGTGCTGGACACTGCACAGATTTGTGCAATCGATTCAAACCAAATATACAAGTTTTATTCACATTGAAGAGATGGAGATGAAATAGCTTAAAAAATGAAAAAATGACGGTATGAATACACCTGAGGTGACTATAAAACAGAAAATAAGAAACAACTGTTCAATACAGAAAATGTAGGCCTTAAGGTTTGTTTCTTTAAGATAACACCTACTTTTTAAAGTGTTTGAGATTTCTAGGTTTTATTTAAGCTGAAACAGTGGTTAAAATTAGACTTTGTATAACTTATAGTTTACAACAGTGATAAGAGAAAGTATGGACCGTAAGGAAATGTAAATGTCATTTACAAAGGACGCATTCGATAGATCCAAGTACTGGAAAGAAGGGGAAGGCCATTTTTTTTTTCTTCTAACGCAACTGGCAAATCATGTAAATCCTAAACATTGGACTTCTCTGTTCTGTAGTTAGACACATATTCTCATTCAATTGTAGGAAGTCAGACTGAGATGACCTGGCAATAAAAACACTTTTTGCACAATTGGAATTATTTACACTTTTATGACTCTAAGCAGATACTGGAGCAGAGGACCAGAGAACTTCTTCAATCCAACCCTCCGGCACATCCTGGAACAAATACATCCTCCCCAAAAAACACACATTCAAGCAGGGGCTAGAAAATGTAATTTGAGACCCTTCAGACCACAGAAACAACTTCAACTAACATGTGAAAAAACTTCAAACACAATCTAATGCTTCACAAAAACCATGACTATGACATCGCAGATGCCACAACACACCTTTTAATTATGGGACCAGTGATTTGAATCAATCCAGGATGCAGACAGGCATTCTGCTCTACGCCAGAATTAAAGACGAACATGTTTTAAACACAATTTTGAAATGTACTTTTCCTTCACAGTCATTAAGTATTTGGTGTTTACATAAATTCAAGATATACGATTCTCAACTTTTAACAGTGTTTTATTTCCAGGAGAAACAACTCTGTGTGTGTCTTTATTTAATGTATGTTTTCATTACAAATTTAAAACTTTTTTTGGGTGAAGTGTATGAAGTTTTAAATAATAATTTAAACAAATTAAGAGTAAATATTGGGAAAGTTACTTTCAATGATTAATTAGCACAATGTAAATAAAAAACAGATAAAACCTTGAGAACATGGAAGAAGCCATCTTTTTTTCTGAAACAACAGCTCACATCCACATGGAAGCCGTGCATTCTTTGTTCTTAGTACATAGCCACACCCACAATCCGCCAACTTGTCTCCTCACAGTAAAGTTAAAATACCCGTCTCTTTTGCTAACCAATCAGAACTACACCACCTAGAATTCAGATAGTAGTTTTAACCAATCAGATCATATTTCGGCCTGACTATAAATTGCATTGTCTCCCTCTTTTTCACGCTCTTGTTCCTGAACTCCTTGTTGCTTTGTCTTCAGTGAAGTTTTCCAGTTTTGTAGAAAGTCAGAAAAATTATTTAACCTCTTTTTCCCGGTCAAGACGTGGCTTCAGGCCACTTCAGCGATGACCAACTTTAATTTTTTATTTTTGGAATAGCCAAGCCACTTTTAATTCCCTTTTTGGAGCCATTTTTATCGCTACAATAAGTAACTTTGAACCAAAATCTAGTGCTTTGATCAGGAGGCTCATTTTGGGACGTAAAAGCCTCCTTTCAGATGTTGCAGTGAGTGGAAAAACCTGAACCCGCAAACAAGCCCCAGACGGCTACTTCTACGGGTTGTGCCAACTCGGACTGAAAGAACCGCTTCACCTGGTGAAGCAGGACCTGCTTCCCCCTTTCTCTCCAACCACGTGACATAGAACCGTTACAGTCCAAGGCTGGCGCATAAGAAGGTAAAACACTCACTCAACACTGGCGAGCGGTGGCTTAAATCCAAACAAAACCTCTCGATCAAAACTGTAGATTCATAGACAACAGAATTCAACTTTTGTAAAAGTTTTATGAATTTCATCACATTCTATTTTTCTTTCTCCTCATTCTTAGTGTTAAAACCCACATACAGTAGAACACCTACGAATATCACATATTAGACCCCACTTCATAATGTGTACATACCTAAAATTTGTGTATAAATGTGTACATAATGTGGATATCAGGTTGTCAAGTAATCTGTGAATAATTGTGACATTGCTACGATTTATCATCATGCTTGTATTTTATGTTAATAGCCTAGAAAAGAAAAAAAATGTACATATTATAAACGCTGTGTTTTTATTGACATTCAAACTTTTATTAAACCTCTATTCCAACGCCAAGAGCCCACCAAACAAGAGAACTACATGCATAAAGTGACCTGGCACAGTTCAACTTAATTCCAGATGGCACTCCGGGCATAATTATTGTTAATATTAAAAAAGAATTAATTTTCTCAAACATGAATACCTTTGTTCCCTGACACCATAAAAAAAGACATTATTTAAATAGAATATTTGTAAGAAAGAATGTAGTTGCATGCCAATCACAGCAAAGTAGGATAGCTGAGTAACATATTTCTACAATCACATCGGCAGATGCCGTGGAAATGTTCTGTACACAGAGGAGAATTACATTTAAAAAAATGCCTGGAAGGTATGGGCTTCCAAGCCATAAATGTAATTTCTGAGGTGTTTAAAATTTCTGGAATCCCTCTGCAGCATCAGAGTGAATCCTGCAGCGGTGCAGACAATAAATACCAACATATTTTATTTATAAAACCTCCTGAAGCAAACAGACGGATCCCATTTCATATTTCATGCGGGCTGTATTTGATTCTGGATGTGATTCTCTGTCTCAGAGAGCTTGTGTGCTGACACAAGGGGCTTTTTGTCAGCAGAAGGTAAACCTGTTTTATATTCAATTCTTTTTCTTTCTTTCTGAAAGATGTCAGGACAGAACCTGTTTTCACTTGGGACGTTTTATTTCTTTCGCAGTTGTGATATTTCTTTTATATTCCTCGTAAAACACGCCAGTGAAAACGTGCATGTACTGTATAATGTATTTTTAACATCTCCACAAGAAAGCATGGTAGGGGTACCATCATGATGTAGGGTTGCCTAGCCTTTCCATGGTCAAACAATTTTGTGGCTATACAGAGATTCTTTAAACTTGTGTTAGACAGAAGATTTCTGCAGTTTTCAGTCGTTCAACAAAAAGGCAGAAACACATGAAACGAGTATTGTCTTACCTAATACACTCAGCTCAGCGTGTGCAGTGATGTTGTGATTCTTGTTGGAGGCTGTACAGCTGTAGGAGCCAGAATCATCATCAGTGACACTTCGGATGATCAGATTGGTGCCCGCCAGCAGAGAATACTTCTTGTTCCTACAAAAAAAAAAAAAAAAATCTCATGCTTGATCTTTTCATTCCATTTTTTTTCTTTTCGTATGAATATATGATTTTCTACGGCTGAATCTCTACTGCAGTTTTTTTTTTTTTTTTTTCAGACAGTATCTTAAAAAAAACTAATCTACTGTATATCTCTGGGGTTTGTAATTCTTTGGTTAAAAATGTCCTGCAGTGGTTTCTAACCTTTATAAAATCAGGGCCCAAATCTTGAGGAACAAAGCCCCCCTTTTTTTGATATTTTATTACTCTATATATAATTAAATCAAGTCCAACTGCAGTTTAACAAGCTAAATCAAAAATACATAAACTAAAGTTCAAAGAATTATTTAATCAATGTGCTGCCAGTAGACACCTTAGGGCTAAAGTCAGAAAGATTGACAAAACAATATTAAAGAAAAATTAAATTAAAATTAAAACTTTGATATAAAAAATATTCAATTATCATTAAATATGTTTATAGTAATTGGAAACTATACAAATTAAAACACTAAACACATTTTGAAAAAGACTATCCCCTCAAAATAAGTATATTGAACATGAACTACAAGTATATACAATAGATTGAGTAAAAATGTAGTTTTATGATCTTTAGAACCAAACCTCAGAGTGTGTGATGGTCTGCAGCTTCTTTAAAGAGCAACTGAACCCCAAGTTCTGCTGATTACATATAAAATTGGGCATGCTGTAGGGTTGATTGATCCTAGTCTAGTATTAGTCTAGTCCAGGGGTGTCCAAACTTTTTGAAAAGGGCCAGATTTAGTGAGGTGAAAATGCGTGGGGGCCAACAATTCACCCTGAAATTCTTTGAACCATTAACATCAAATGCAAATAAACTATTTTATGAGTTGTATTGAAAATGGAACACTTATCATATTAAAATCACTGCTTTATATATGTGAAGATCACAAAATGAAGAAAACGTGTCTTGGGGGAAAAAAAAAAAAAACAACTTACTGGAATATTAAATATATCTATTTATTTCTATTTATAAAACATGTAAACACCAACAATTATGTTATTCAAATGTCTTATTCAGTGAAATATAAAATTGCTTTTTGTATTTTTGTATTTTATTTTTTTTAAACTGTGGTCAATGGTGCCGCCGGGCCACATATTATTGATTTCATGAAAGAGGCTGCGGGCCAGTGGAAATTTAAACAGGGGCCGCAATTGGCCCCCGGGCCGGACTTTGGACATGCCTGGTCTAGTCCTAGTATTTTTTTGTGAAAAAACAGTCAGAGTGACAGAATGATGGGTTGAAACCCGACTATTACAATTTTGCTATTGGTTGAGAATGTTATGGTGGCGTTTTGGTGCTTCTTGCGTCACAAGCCAGCACTGTTGGCCCCGCCCCTCTTATAAACATGAAAACACTTGGGATGACCAGATTAACTGATGGGTTATCAAACCCCAAATTAGCAAACTTGCAGGTTTATTAGGAGCTACAAAGGAAGTTTCTTTTCGTTTTTTTTGCTACTGCAAACCCAATTTTGCAGCCAGGCCAGCAGAAAGAGCGGGGGCAGGAAGCCCCAGGCCAACCCCCCATGGCCGACCAGATGCCTCCAAGATCCCCAGCCGAGAGGCAGTCACCGCCCCCCAACATACACACCCGAGAAATCCCCAGATCACCTTTAATCGATGCCGTCCGTGCGATGAGCCTTAGTCATTGCTAAATAATAACCCCCCCCCATTAAGGGCCCAGCCAGACCGCCATACCAATAATGCTTTTTTTCCATAGAAAACCTGCACAGACTTCCCCACCAAAGAAGGATTTAAAAATACTTCCTCGTAACTTTAATGTAACTGGCTTGCTGAGTGTCTTCATCAGTTTATTTAAGGTTCTATGTAAGTAAACAGATTGGGTCACTGTGTGGCGAGAAGCTGAATTGTTACTAAGGGTTCCATTGATGGTACAGTACAGGTATATGAGTCCCAGTAGAGCTTTATACATAGCAACTATCCTGGTTCAATTAGTGTTATATGTGAAATCTGTGGCGTTTTCTTTAATCCATGAGTTCCTGTGGCCCCTTGTGGCCCAAAATTGCGAACCGAATGTACTTTCATGGCCCACAAGGTAAATACTAAGTATGAATAACTGGCTGCGATGCAAGCGATGTGAATGCACCTTCTTTCAATAAACCCACAGGTAAACATACAATTTGATGTAAAAATGAATGCCATGAAAGTTTATTTCATTGTGTGCTGTGTTACAATGAAGGTCATCTAAACCCTGGGAATAGTGTGTCATAAGTGGTGTGAAGTTATCCTGCAGAAGCACAAGTGCACCCTAAGCAAATATGTTAAAAGATAATTGAGAGGTAAAAGTCTGAGGACGGATAGGAAAAATGTCTCTGTCAATTTACATCCTCTGGTGTTTAATTATTTCTGCTATCATAAAATGAAAAAATATGGTCAATTTGAACATCTGCCAAGACCTAAATGTCCTCATAAATGGACTGAATCCAACGAGCAAGGCCCGCATAAGACAATTCTGAGTTTAGAGCTACACCAGTCGGGGTGCAGAATACTGGGGTTAAACAGGACAGTTGTATGAGGTCAGTTTGTAAACTTTAAAATTAGACTTGACCAGGGAAGATAAAAAAGCGGAGAAGACGTTTTTCAGCAGCTTGGCCTGTAAGGAATGAACAAAACCCTCGGTGTGTGAAAAGAACTTTTAGCGAGACAGTTGATCCATTGTTGGAGAGACACAGTGAAATCTCAGGAAGGAGAACTTTTTGCTCCTCACAGAAAGCTAAACTGAGCAGTTCATGCTTGATCCTTTCATTTCAACAAACCTCAGGCACAAGAACAGAAGAAGCAGATGATTTTTTTTTAAACTGCACTAGTGGTGCACAGTGGATCTCTGTATCCTCACACTTTGTCTATCAATGTTGTTTTTTTTTATATAATAAATTAAAAAGCAAATCTATAATTAAAAAAAAAAAAAAAAAAAAAGATGTAAGGAGCTCCTTTTATAATTTGTGTGTTACTATGAGTAGTTCACAACCACAAAGCTGCACCTTTTAATCTGCCGAAGCGAGATGCACGGACGCAGGGTCATGCACAAGCCAACGTAAGACCCACATGACCTTGAGACCAGATTTTGGGTTCAGCTAATGTTGTCTTTTTATTTTTCCAAGGGTGCATTCACATTGATGGATCTTAGCAGTTAAAACTCTCCATGATGAGTTTTTCTTGGATGGTACATCTTGTTTGGGCAGTGTGAACACAAACAAAGTCTAGAGAGGATCAAACAGGCAAATTCTAGAGCGATTCAGAGCGTTTCCAATTGATGCCTAGAACGATTAGGAGTTTTAAAACCACAAAAACGCAATGTATCCTCTTGCTGCTCCATGGTTGAATGTTGTGAAAGAACAAACGGAGAAGGCAGAATTTGCTGTGCACTCTCAAATGCTCGCTTTGACCCATTATTGTGAATAGGGGTGTGAAAAAAAAAATCGATTTCACGATATATCACAATTTTTTGGGTGCCGATTTTAAATAATTTTTTTTAATTTAAAATATAGATTTATTTATTTATTTATTTATTCAATATTTTGATGTATTTGTGCAATATTTCACTGGTGGTTACAATGCTTTCAATGTGTTATTTGATGCACATGATTTAATGATGGCAGTGTGTAATGCCTGCAATATTTATGCATGCACATATAATCTGTTCAGATCAGTGTTTAAACTGACACAATAGGATACATTATAATTTTTTCTTATTTTTGTGCATTATCAGTAAAGCAGGGTGTTTTATCCTTCATGTTCTCACTTACAGTAGTTACAATGTCGTCATTACGTTGTCATGGTTACTTTGAGACTTCTACACAGTACGTTCAGTGAAAAGAAGCTTGTTTCAATTTATTTTATGATGGCAGTGTACAACACTATTTTCTTTTTTTCAGTAAAAATGTGCAAAAACACTAATAATAAATAATAATAATAAATAGGATATTTTGAAGCAAATCTTCTGATGAACATACTGTATACAGCAACTTGATTTTTCATCTCTACGTTTAATTTTGATATTAAAAGAATATTGAGGTTATTTGTCATTGCACATGTTACAGAGCAACAAACACCCTTAGTTGATGTCCAATCTGGTTACCGCTTAAATAGTTTGGCCAAGCCCCTATATTATGTGGTGTCATGGTTTAGTGTTAATGTGTCACTCAATTTGGTCAATTTTGTTGCTTGTATTTTCAGTAAAGTTACACTTTGTTTGGACTCTTTTAAAAGCCTAAATATTCAGTTAAGTTATTTTGAGTGAATAAAACTTACTCAGCAAACTGAGGATTCTCTCATTGCTTCGCTGTCACTTTCAATTGTCGATTTTATGGCTTTTTTAACAGCTTTGTGATAGAAAAATACATATATAGAGGTTTTTCACCAATGTGAATCTGTGTGTTGCATGTACAGTATCTGCATCATGTTGTGTTGTCTTTGACGACTATGAAGGAACCTGAATCATTGAAAAGTCAGTCATGTTTTGGTTAGCTCAGCACATTGTGCCGACACTACAAAAGAGGAAATCACACAGACCAACTCTGAATCTGCTCTGTTCCTCTTCTCCACTGGATGGTCGGTGTCGGATATCCAGAAGCACAACATTCCAGCACCGCATCTGTTCCGAGAAGAGCTGACACTTTAGACGGACGCTGGAGAAACTGGAGGTTTCGGGTCAGTCCTGGTTCTGAAAGAGGAGGAAAAGAAGGTGGGATATTGTGTTAATAAGAGTGTTTTTGGTTAAGTACTAGATAAAATAGAAATGGTAACACCTTTCCACCAAAGTTTCTACATTTAAGTATGTCTTGTCAAAACAAGGACTTGTGAACATATTAAATAAATGACACAATTTGGTCTATTTATGGTGATGATGATAGTAAATGGATGAATACTTCTTAGAACAGACCTGAACAACTACAAATGAAGTGACATCTGGACCATTTCACAAGGTGTATTTGCTCACAAATGTGTGGATTTAACAGCACACACTCATGAGAGACACATTACCCTTTTTATGTAATATATGAACCTCAAAGTCGAAAGTAGGAAACAGATGGTGAAGGTTTTGTTATTGTTGACAACATTGTTTTCCCAAGTTCATAGAAGTACTTTTAAGGAGCATCATGCATCTTGCTGTTACTAATGCTGTCATTAGTGAGGTAGAGGTCATTTTTCTTTGAGGGAGAATATGCGTCTTACACAACTTCATCCATGTGCGTTGTGACATAATTCAAAGTCAAAAAGTAGCAATGAAAAGTCAAACTTTTAAAGACGGGAGCAAGGTAACATTAAACACACAAAATGAAAGCCTGTAGAATACCTGAGCACCACCAGATCAGAACAGTTCCGAGCCATGTTTCAACACATTGCTGGAGATCTGTAGAAGTACACAACCAACGCTCAGAACCTGCACTGCAGATACCAACAAACAGCAACCTGATTTTCTGTGATCTCAGAAAACTTATGGAAAAATGGAATCCATGTTTTGAAATAAAAAAAAGCAATCTGACCCGTTTTGTTTTTAATTAATATTTCTCTCTTTTTATTGGGGCGACTGTTGCTCAGGTGGTAGAGGGGATGTCCTCTGATTGAGAGGTTGTGGGTTTCATCCCAGGATATATACCTGTGTATGTGTTGAAATGTCCTTTGGCAAACTTGGTATAAGTTTGCAGACAGGATACCCCCACCCATACACCCAGGGCTGGACTGGGACAAAAATTCAGCCCTGGCATTTGATGTCAAGACCAGCCCACTACATTATCAGAGGATAAGCTGTTATTAAGATAGTGATGCTCAACATGCGGCCTACATTTTGCCTCTTTTTTTCCACATTTTTGCCCTTTTTCACTAATGTTTGCCACATTTTGCTGATTGAAGTTACCCTTTGCCATTACATATTACTTAATTCCTCTTTATTTGCCTATTTTTGGCTTTTGGCCCATTTTAGTCACTCTACACTCTTTTCTTGCCACATTTTTGCCACTTTTGGACCATTTTTGGCCACATGTTACGGTGTCTGCCTCCACTCGCTCGTAAGAAAAAAACAAAATTGTAGCGGACCAGACGGTCCACTTCGGATCAACGGGTTAACGGACCACCGGGAGGATGCCCGGTATGCCAGATGGCCAGCCCACCCCTGCATACGCCCTACTAATGTAAAACCCTGATGAAAGAACTATTACTCATATGAAAAAATAACCAAATCTAGATGACGAAGGTGGTAATCCAGCAGCAACTGAAGAAGACAGCTTGACAGAATTTAACAATGAGATCGCCAAGGACCAGCTCGCACAGGATACTACATCCTCCCAGCCTAACAAGAAGTAAATACAGCCATTAGAAATTTCCCAAAGGAAAGTCAGAATGAATTGCAATCTGCCCGGTGAGGAGGAGGAGTGTAAGAAGGTACAGGAGAACTGTTAATCAAGTTAATTATCTGAAGATGTACTCCACAGGCCTTTCGGTTCAGGATGTCAAAAGGACAATTGCCAAAAAGCAGTCATGTCATGCACACAGTGACACTGGCACTGTAACTCTGCCATAGTAGGTCATGCTCTGCTCCCTCTTAAATCTGCCTCAGGGCAGTCGGTTCTTCAAAGGTTGACTTTAAGAATTTCTCAAGGAAAAGAGAAATTACATCATCTCTGTGGAGCTAAGGCATGCACATAGTAATGATGGGCTATATATGAATATTTTAATCTATGTTGATATATTTAAAAGCATGATATCACACGGGTCAATATTGTTTACATCAATATACTGTAGTTCATTTTGCATTAAAATAGCAATATATTTTTTTTTTTCCATTGGTCGCAAGTCCGCACCTATTTCTCCTCTCCCTTTCTCGTGTCCATGTCTCACACAGCCACTCTGCTCCACCAGAGATCCGGAGGTCTCTGCGGGTCGACAATGTTGTAAACACGACTTAAAACAACTCGTTATTGTCGCACTGCACGTTTATTGCATGCAGGGGAAGCTCAAACACTGCCTATCTGTCGTTTGCAGACAGGACGGTAACAGAAAAGTAACTCCGTCCATGCACACAAATGATGAAAAAAGCAGGTCTGACTCAACTCTGACCTTACATTACCATGGCCCTTCCACAGACAGTCCTCATATGGCCATCATTACAGTGCGTGCGCGTATGCATGTTAGTAGTGGTAACTGTTATATTATAATACTTTGGATAATAGTATCTGATCAATTCAGATCACTATGCTATAATAGTTAGGGGAAAACATATCACAGAGAAAACATCAATATACAATCCAATCCAATTTATTTATAAAGCACTATTCAAAACAACTCAGTTGAAAAAAGTGCTGTACAACAGGGCAATAAAATGACAATTATAAATGCAACACTACAGTGGCATCACAGAGTACAACTGGAACAGTAAGTGTCACAATCAAAACTGGTTAAACGCCAAAGAGAACATGCGTGTCTGAAGGTGTGATTTAAAAACAGGAAGGGAGTCAGCCTGTCGAATGTACAGTCAGCTCATTCCACAGTTTGGGACCAACAACAGAAAACACTTGATCTCCTCTAAGTTTGCGATGCGTCTGAGGGACCAGAAGCAACGCTTGATAGGCTGACCTGAGTGAACATGCTGGGGAGTAGGACACGAGCAGGTCAGACAGATAACGCGAGGCAAGGCCATTGAGGAATTTAAAAACAAATAACAGAATTTTCAAATCAATTCTGTATTGGACTGGGAGCCAGTGAAGGGAAGACAGAACTGGTGAAACATGGTCATGTTTTTGTGAGCCAGTTAGAAGGCGCGCAGCAGCATTCTGAGCCAGCTGCAGGAACTAGAGGTGTGAGAAAAAAATCGATTCTTAGATGCATCGAGATTCGGAGGTGGACGATTCTGAATCGATTCCTTAATTTCCAGTAATCGAAAATCTAAATTTTACAGGCCGTTTATAAGTCTGACGTGCAGCGCGTTTCCAGAGGGACACTTTAAAGAGAGCACCACAAAAAGGAAGCATGGACGTGCAGGAGTTAAGACCAGCCCTGTGCAGCTTAAAATCTGATGTTTCTTTAATGTCCACGGTGGAAATGAACTGGACAAGAGCCACGCTGTATGTAAGCTCTGTTACAATAAAATTAAGTACTTTGGGAACACAACGAACATGAAAAGCCCTATAGCACGCTTTCACCCAGAGGAGGAGGCAAAGTCGGCTGCTGCTGTGGCTCAAAGTACCTCTGCTAACCAGAGAACAATCGAACAAGTCACAACAAAGCTTCCACCCTCTTCGGAAAAGGTAAAGTGGATTAACAAGTTGATAGCAACATTTATTGCTAAGGATTTACATCCTTACTCGGTCGTGGAAAACCAGGGCTTTTGGGCGCTGCTGCATACTTGGAGCCGAGATAAACCATCACTTCTTGACGGTACTTTAATGATACGGCCATCCCGAAGATATACAACCAACCAAAACAGAAGTCATAGCATCGCTGCAAAAAGCGGGTAGGATAGCAGTGACATGTGATGCGTGGCCATCTTATAACCGTGCACTTTATCTCTTATGATTGGAAGCTAATGTCATACGTCATTTTTATTTTTTTGTTGTTACAAGGAAGGGTGCTACTCCCTTTGTTTCAAAAACATTTCAGTTCACACACTTCTTCCATTAGTGTAATAAAGGATAATGAACGGTAATGTATCTCTTTTTTTCTAACTACAAATAATAAGTATTTTTATACAGTGCGCGGACACAGTGAATACAGCAGATATTTTGTGAATAAAACATGCATCAAAATACATTAAATAATCGGTTTAGAAACAAATCGAAGCCCCTTGAATCGTAATCGAATCGAATCGTGAGGTGTCTAAAGATTTCCACCCTGACTGACTGATGCCAGTGTACAGGGCGCTACATTAGTATATTGAATATTGCCACTTTTGGTTCGATTGTATGCATTAAAGCATCATCTCAAGGCAAGAGCAAAATATTGCGATATATATCGTATATCATGATAGAGCTTGAAAATATAGATATATTTAAAAACAAAGGCCATGTCGCCCAGCCCGAGTACATATTAACCATGACTGCTTTCACTGTCACCAAATGTCATTATTTACACAATGCAAACTCTTCATTAGCCATAAGCAACAACACATCACTGTACTAATGTGAAGAGAGGTTTATTTCCCTGTAATATTAACCAAAGTATAATACTCAGAACATGTATCCTCTCAGACACTGCCTTGATGTATTCCTCCTCTTTAAAAGTTAAAGAAGGCCATATTCTGCTAAGTGGGTTGAGCGCCCGCCCCATGTACGGAGGCTGTAGTTCCTCACCTGCAGCCGGTCCAGGTTCGATTCCCGGCCTGGGACCCTTTGCTGCGTGTCATTCCCTGCTCTCTCTGATCCCTTTCCTGTCAAGCAACTGTCATATAAAGGCCACTAGAGCCCAAAAAAATCCTTTATATAAAAAAAAAAAAAATTTATTATATTTAATTATTCATAACATCAAAAATCTGACCGTCACAAGCGTGCAATAAGTTCTTTAATCAACAATAAAAGCGGTCAAGGGAAAGGAAGAGGATGGGATAAACTTCATTAGAAAAACTTGATTGCCTCTGCAGCTCTTCACAATCAAAAATGCAAATGTAAGTTTGAATGTCATCAAGAATCAAACAACAAAAAAGCATGATCATCTGCAGAGGAGCAGATTTGCAAACATGAAAACACGAGGAAAGGGAAAACATCCTTATTTGTTTGTTTGAGCCACTTTTGGATTACAATCACACCAGTGTATCCTGGAGCATTTGCCCAAAAAATCTGTGCTTTTTGGGTGGGTTAGATCACGTTAATGATGTCTAGAGTGATTCTTTTGGTCTGACTCCGAGTGTTTGCAATGTATCCTTTATTTATTTTTTAAATTTAAGCTACGAAGTAAATGTAAAGCGTGATGATTTGATGAAAACAATAAATGTGTAGAGCCTTCGATTTTCTGTGAATTCTGAAAACTTGTTAATTTTTGTTCTGGTTCGTCTTCATTTTCTTTTTTTACTCCTTGATTGATATTATTAAAATTATGCAAAAATTGTAAAATGACAGAATATACCCTCACATATAGGATAATATGTTTTTACATTAAATGCATCCCAATAAACAAGTGAAGAACAAAACAGTTATGTCAGTTCATGCGCAAAATCTGCCATGAAATAATGCATTATAACAAATTTCACATCCAGAAAAGAAATTGCTACAAGCCACGGACTAAATGCTCACCAACATGTTTTGGAACAATATCACACATTTCCATTATATTTTTCACCATAAAACAGGTTCTTAGTGTAAGTAACAAACGGCTGGACATCAAATCTTATCCCATATCTTATTATTTCAGTGCATTCTTTGGCCCCGTTGCTGCAGCATGAAAATATAAAAATAATAAAAGTTAACTCAATTATCCCTATTAGGCATTATTTTCAGGTGTTTCATAGACAGTGTATCATAATTGTTGCACTAGTACTGAACTGCAGCCTAAATAATTGGAGCTAAGTTTTCACAAATAGTGAATAAAAACACAAAATTATGACAAGCCAAAAAATATCAGCTGTTCTCTGCCCAGTGTGAAAACATCCTTAAATTAAAGATTAATTGTCTGGGAAAAAAAAAAAAAATACAAATCTCTCCACGATATTAGTTGATGTGATTTTTTGGTCCTAGAGCAGGTTTGGTCATACATAAAAGAGTTGATATATACGTAATGATCCTGCCTGCCAGGTTTGAGGGAAATAAGTGGGAGGACATGTATCTGCGATGCCACTGAGCACCCTGCCTTAATACCGAGGAGACGGGAGATGTTTGTATTAAAGGTATTGTGGACGATGTTTAAAAAAGAAACGCCCTCTCCACATTTTGAAAAAAAACGCGCATGCGCAACATGCCTACGTGTGCGGGAGAGCGTGCACGGGCCCCGTTTTCCTCGTGCACAGCTCTGTTTACAAGTTGGTGTGGACATCGGTCATGCAAGCTTACCTTACAAAAGAAGATTTGCACTTTTCCCACTATGTCAGACTCGCCACCGGTAAGTGAAAATCCATTGTCAAAGGACCCGGTGCACACCGGGCACGAGCATGAGCCCGAGCACGTACGACTGCCTTTCATAAACATGATTGACAATTAGGAGGACCAATAGTCTTGATGATCCACCTGGAAGCTAAACATCGTCTACAATACCTTTAAGTAAAACAGGCCCATTGGCTTCCTCCATAATAAGCTGTTTCAAATTGTAAATGTTAAATGCCTTACGTCACTTTGTACTTACAGTGAGAAACCCGTAAGAAATGGTACTTGTGTATTTTATATATGACTTACTTGTAGTTGTACTTGAGTACAATTTCAATCAAGTAGCAGTACTTTTACTTGAGTAGTATATATCAGTACTCTTTACACCTCTGGAACCCAAGCAATATTTCTAAATATCTGTGCAAACCCGGCCCGGTATTACTAAACAGTTCAATCCTCTCTGTGTGAGGGAACCTCCATGCTCCGTGCCTGGGGATTGAAAAGGGGGCACAGTGGACTCCCCAAGATCTTTGGTCCTGTACGTCCCATCCTATAGAATTAACTCTGTGTGTGGCGTGTAGTCACAGTGGTGAAGTGTGAAGGATTACAGAGATAATCACCAGCATGGCTCCTTTAATATTTTCTCTGAACGCAAATTAGCCGACACACTGACGCCTTTTGCATCTGAATGAGGGGAGCACTTCAGAGCTGGCATAGACAAACGGGCACAGACATCTCACAGTGACATGTTTTTAGCACTCAGCACCTCTGAGGTTAGAAATGAAGACAAATCGTCCCATGATTGTTTGCAGCTCCTTTAATTGGACCAGTAATCAGTCTAACCAAGATTCTCTTGTTTACTGCACATTTAAAAACCTCAGGAAGCTTTTTCTGGGTTTTCTGCCCTAAATAAACATGTTTGTCATATATTTGCTCAATTTATTTATTTAGGTTTTTGAAATATTTTTGCTGTGGGTTTTTCTCCAGGTTAGATCTCAATGGTTTGGCTTAATAACTTTGATAGAAAATTAATAAATAACGTATTATTCTACAAAGCAATAGATGGACATATTGTTTTTGCATGTGTATCATTTTTTTCTTTACTTTTTTTTTATTTTTGATTCAGGCAAAAGTCAAAGATTCATTGTGTATCGTATAATTTTATACACATAATGGAAAGCAATAAAGATAATAATAAAGAGGCCAAAATAAGCAAGAAAAAGACAAAAATTAAAGCAAAATGTTGATCATTATTTTTACATGGTGCAATTTGAGACTTTGTTACTGCTTCCAGAGTAAAAACAAGTATCAACAGGTGTGCACCTTAGTGCAGATTACTGATGCAGTGACAATTCAAGTAAAAATAATAAAAATCATCGTGACATATGCAGTAAATAAATAAATAAATAAAACAAACCATTTTACTCCTTCACCTTTTGTGTTTAACAAAAAAATTCAAGGTGATAATTGTGTTTTGGTATTAAAAAAAAAAAAAAAAAGAGGATAATATTAAATTTTTTGGCAAAATCACACAGCCCTTAGTTTTATGAAGGAAAAAGATACAAAAGATAGTAACATAATTCCAATTAGAAATGTTATGTCTGTGTTAAACTTGGACTATAATCTTGGACAGTTGGTTTAATAGTGCTCTGGTCTAATGTACCAGAATGATTAATTGTAAACAATCTAACTGTCATCAACATGCACATATCAGAACTCATTTGAAAACATAAAATAAAGAAAATGTGGATAAAGATGAGCTTGTTCTGATTGAAATGATCAGTGTGGTCTCTGACTAAACTCCCCATCATGCACTTCTCTCCACCTCATCACTGAATGAAACCTACTGTGAGCTCTACACCTCATCTTTTCCTCACCTAATCCCTCTGCTTTATCCGGGAAGGCTCAGAAACCCTGTGACTGAACGAACAGAGGCCAAAGGTCACACTGACAGGATATCTGGAGATGACACATGGAAATCAGATGCTGCCATCTGATAAACTCTGACCTTTAACCTTTAAGGAAGTTCGGCGATAAAAACTCTCCACATTCAAAGATAATCAAATTTTTATGAAGTCTGAATCATTAAATCTGAATCGTTTGATTGTTAGAATTTCAAGGAGATCAAAGTGGGATAAAGAATATATATATATATATATATATAAAGTTTTTTTCACCATGTATCTTTCCTCTACTTAAGAAAGTGGTTGGAAAAATACACTGAACAGTTATGAAATAAAAGCTACAAAGCCTTTGTTCATCTGATCATTGGAAGTTCACAGAAATCAAAGCCAACAGGCTAAATCTGCAAAGACTGAAAAAAGACATTTTGAAATCATGTCTGCAATCTAAAGAAGAGGTTTAGATGTAACACTGAAGTTGTGCTGCTATTCCCTTCCCCAGAATCAGACTAATACATGTTTCACTCACAAATCCTGAGTCCTCACTGGGGCTAACCATCCATCAAGCTTAAAGATGCAATATGTGAGACTTGCAAGCAATTTCTGCCATCACCAAGTGGATATTACTGAGTAAAACCAACACCTCCACCATATCTGGTCCTGACCACTGAATGGACAGGTGGCAATATTCTCTGTTACATCCCGCAAATGTTTTTGGCAGGCCCATGCGGGCCGATGTATGTCGTCAGTTTTACATGTGTGATGCGTTCATGAGTGAAGATGTTTAAGCAGTTGTTTGTTAGTTGTAAACCTCACGGGTAGTGCACCAATTATCTGTTGGATGGGTGTTTGTTACCAGAGATGGCCCAGTAAATAGGCTTATACTCACCCAACCGGTGGAAAATAGTTACTACAGGTTGGCTGGGCCGGCAATATTTATTAATGTATATATACCTATGTAGTCTTGAAAAAACAAAAAAAAAAAAAAAAAAAATGGCATGACAGCTAAGGACATGTTTCTTAAAACTCAAATTATTATTTTAGGTATTTAAGAGACAT
This sequence comes from Gouania willdenowi, assembly GCF_900634775.1. Lineage (NCBI taxonomy): Eukaryota > Metazoa > Chordata > Actinopteri > Blenniiformes > Gobiesocidae > Gouania > Gouania willdenowi. Next base: position 10,056,780 of record NC_041055.1, on the reverse strand, counting down.
TTACAAGTTGAAAATTCTACATATTGCACCTTTAAAGCCATTTGCTCTGCAGGGCGGCATGGGTTTGTTGTTTTTATCTGGGGTTAGTGGGTTTCATTTGCGTTCAGTTTTCATGTTTTAGTGATAGTATTAGTTTGCTAATGACGTACACAGTTTCGAGATATGGAATTGGTCAGTTGATTGCTCGTGGCGTCTTTTTCAGTGCGAGTGTGTAGACTCTTCCTTCCTGTCTCCACTCAGGTGTTCATCATCTCTTGATTGCCTTCTGCCCTGCACTACCTAAAGGTGGAGTTCAGAAATACTTTTTGTTCATGGGTGAAATTCCATCCTGAGAGTAATGAAAAGTAATTCAAAGAGTCACACCTCTGGGAAGTATTAGTTTTGCTTTGGGGGATTTGTTGTTTTTACATCAAATGCGTATTCAAAGCTTGTGGGGACGTAGCTTTGGACAGAGCCCTGACAGGATGGGAGGAGAGGAGGGGGTGGAGCTCAAAGTAGGTCTTGCGAATGGCACCTTTTCAGTGTGCTTGAACAGAGCACACGCGGAGCCACATTTTAATCAAGGCCCACCAAGGTGCTGTTCATCCAATAATCAGTGCAAAGAAAGCTTTGAGCAAAAGCTTTTCAGCCAATCGGTGGCTTGCACCTAGGGCTGGGCGATATATCGAATATACTTGATATATCGCAGCTTGTAGTCTGTGCGGTGTTGAAAATGACCATACCGTTAAACTCGCGGACTTTTTTTTTTTTTTTTTTTTTTTTTAATTTTTGCACAGAACATGCACTTTCTGTTGACAATTTTATGTTTGAGCCACTCACTGTTTAATAAATACAGTTATGTCAACTTTGACTTAGTTGTGATATCCCCTTTTTTGCATGAAAGTTTAAAATTGGCATATATTAATGCAGTATGATCAAGAATGTTTTAATGTAGACATATAGAATCATCATACTGGTGTGATTTTGTGCATCAAAGTGTTAATTCAAGGGTAATGCAAAATATCGAGATATATATCGTGTATCGTGACATGGCCTAAAAATATTGCGGTATTTATAAAAGGCCATATCGCCCAGCCCTACTTGCACCCCACATGTGGACTCTTCCTACAGGCTGCTATGTAATCAAGGGGCCTATGTTATGACTCTCGATTGGATCCGTTAACAGGCTTCAACTAACCAAACATTCCCTGTCAGACAGGAGCTGTCTTACAAACGTCAATCACCTATGATCACAACACGCTAATTTAAGCCAAGCGATTACAGCCTGGCTGTGTGCGTGCACATGAAAGGGGTGGAGATTGCAGCGTCTGACCAATCAATGAATAGAACTGGCAGACTGAGTGTCTTTACAATGAATGGAGGAACAGCTTATGATCTTAAATAAACATAATTAATATAAATCCATGATGACGGTGAAGAGAAACAGTGAATTAGTGTAGCGCACAGCAGGAGGCGGAGCTTCTATACTCACTCAGATCTGATCCACTTCATCACTTGGTACCAACCAGGTTGCTGAAGTTTAAAATGATGATTTAAAAATCCATAATTCAGACCAAAGACAACCCTGTTGTTATAGAAATGGCAGGTATGAGAGAGCTCAGGCAGGAAGTTGCCGACACTGTGAATGCGTAAAAGCGCGAGATAATTTATTATATTAATCCATTGGATGACAAACGGACAGCGCTCTGCAGTTAATTACTGCTGTTAAGCCTGTATTACTTTCTTTAGATTTTAAATGAGCCATTTTTAAAGATTAAAGATTAAATTAAAGATTAAATCGGGGCTTTCGCCTTTAATTGGCCATGTAATGTTATTACATTGATTTTAAAAATAATTTGAAATGCCTTTTTTTTACCTTCAGCCCTTGTCATGTTTTTAAAGCCTCACGTGAAGTACTTTGAATGCCTTGTTGCTGAAATATGCCACATAATGTTGGTACACCCTGGACAGGGCACCAGGTCACACAAACATTACCTTTATTGTAATTCCTCTGAATTTTCAAATCAGAAATGCAGAGTTCAGTGTTGCTTTGAACGCAACGGAGATGAAGGAAAACCGTTTTTTTTTTTACAATTATATATATTAAATATTTTATATTGTGGTCTCACCCACAATCAAATCCTGGCACTACTAGTGGGAGAAAGTGCTGCTTGTTGGTGCATCGTGTGGGACGTTAACCGTCATTGTTCCAGTTGTGTGTTCTTTGGCCACATGTGTTTATTTTTTTCTGAGTACTCTTTGATAAACTCTTCATTTAGATTTTGTTTATATTTTGAGTTGAAATAAAATCAACCTTCTGAAATGATGCTTCCGTCTTCTCCATCTCTACATTTGGGTCCTTCACCATCTCCTACACCCACTCCTCACACTCGCCTCCATGATGTGTATGTGTATTGTGTACGACAGCTGGAGAGCAATATTTTTACGTCGGTCTTAGTTTGATTATCGGGATAATTTAACCCCCAGGGTCTGACGTTTTAGTTCAGAGGAGAGCAGATTAAAAAATCTCAAAATGATCAGGGGTTTGGACCTGCAGCAGGATTTTTATATATATATCAAATGTTTTAGAAACAACAATTTGAAGTAAAAGTCTAACATTTTTTATTTCAGATTTCATCAAGTATATTTTGCAAATTCTTTATTATTTATATTCAAAGTATTTTTAGTGTTTTTATTGATAAATTATACAACTATTCACTAATATTTCTACAATCTATTAATTATAAAACATTCTTCATAAGTAGGGATGTAACGATTCACTCAACTCCGATACGATTCGATTCACGATATTGGGTTCACGATACGACTCTCTCACGATTTATTTTACAAAATGAGACTGTAGACAAATGATGATTGAAAAATATTCCTTTATTTTTTTGGGGGGGAAAAAAAAATACTGTACTATTTTCCTTTTATTTTTCTTTGTCAAAAGAATCCCTTGATAAACTGTTCAAAATAATGCAATTTAACTAAAAATATATCTTGAATTAAATAAATAAAGGAATAATACAAATGAAGAACAAGCTTATTAATTTAAAGTCTGGTTCTATAATAAACAATGCAAAACTGCATAATAGTTATTTTTCTTTTTAAAAGTGCAACTGAAAATGTATTTTGTGCCTTAACAGTTGGACTTAAAAAAAAAAAAAAACGTCATTGCCCTGTATTTACGTCAGATATTTGTTTGGACCAGCAGAGGGCGCTGGTAACCCCGTGGTCGGTTGGCATGCAGCTAATCTAGCAGTGAAGAAGAGATGCTATGCTAGCAGACAGAGCTAATAGAATAACGTGACTTTTACAGATATTCATGTAATATTACAGATATTCTTTCGGTGCTAAAGGGGTAATGAATCATTTATTAACATATTTAAGAGTAGAAGGCGGCCAGAAAGAAAGTATTGGCAGACTCCGCCCGCCGCCTACACTTCTGGATAGCGCCCTCTGCTGGTTAAAAAAAGTACTGCGAATCAATTTTCAGAATATCGATATCAATCGTGATACCTATGAATCGATTTTTAACTGCCTTATGATTAATCGTTACATCCCTATTCATAAGTCATACATGTAGATATATAATGTATATTTTACTATCTGCACGTGCATGTGTGTGCACACGTGTGTCTGTATCTGGTCTTTAAAATGTAAATTGCATGTGATTACGGTAGGGGAGAGAGGTGCTGCGTCTGCTGGGAGCCCCTGCTGGAAACCAGCACAAGAACACTTAGAGCTCTTTTCAAAAAGATGTTCAACAGGGAAGAGTTTGAAGTCACCCGCTCTGTAATCTGAGTGATGAAGTGAGCGCTGTGTGAGCTGCAGTAATTTGGTGGTGTAAAGAGCAGGAGACATGAACAACTAATAGGCTCCCCTCGGAGAGGAGGAACTGCCCCCTTCTTTAATGTCACATCATCCTGCTCAAATATTCATTTCATCTCATTTTATTTCAAATGAGACATTCAGCGCTTGAAGGAAATGAGCAAAAATCGCTACCTGCTAAAATGATGACTGCAGCAAAAGTGTTACTTGCTGCAGGATGTAAAGTGCTGATGCAGGACTTGGCTCGTCCTTCAGATCTAAACCAGTTTACTTTTAAAAAGCGGTCATGTGTTTTGCTGTAAAGAAAACCATCTACAATCCTCCAAGCATGCCAAACCAACCCATAAATCTGAGCATATCCACTTTAAAATACTACTGCATGAGTTATTACCTGGGAGCACTCGGAGCTCAGCATCGGTGCCTGTCCTGGTGCTGCCGGGGTTGTCAGCCAGACAACGGTACGTCGCTGAATCCGGAGGCTGGACCCGGCTCACCTGCAGCGAGCCAGACGGCAGCGCTGCGAGGCGAGAGTCAGGCTCAAAGGTTAGCGGCAGGTCTTCTCGGTTCTTCTGCCAGCGGATGACGGGTGTCGGGTCGCCTGAGACCTCACATCGCAGCAGAGCGGTGTCGCCGAGGTAGGAAGAGACAGACTCTGTGGGGACGATTACCTTTAGAGGACCTGTGTAGGGTTGGAGAAAAGCAGAAGATTGTCAGTGCATGAGTCCCGTTTGGGTATTGTGTTCATTATTTATGTATTTATTTTATTTTTTTATACATACAAAAAGAAAAATTAAACCTCCTACTATCTTTGGGGGTCAGTTTGACCCCATTTGTCTTTCCAAAAAATTCTTGTTGACTTTTTTTTTTCTTTTGCTTCATATTCCATGACTTTTCCTAATTTGATGGGTACAAATGATTAAGCATAAAATTATGCTTAATTTTTTTCCCCCCAATGTGCTGAACGCATATGGCATGCATTAGTTACTTTGGGGTCAATTTGACCCCAAGCTAGAGAACGCTAGAGAACAGGTCACGGTTTCATTATCAAAAGGTTATTTATATATTAAACAAAGTGCCTGACACAAAATCATTTTCTGGAGGCAAATCTTCTTGATTGACCCCGTGGGTAAAATGTGTTAGAAATTTTTGAGGATAATAAGAGGGTTAAAAAAAAAAATCTAAAGTTTTTTGGGTTTTCACGTTGCTTCTTGAATCAATTCCTTTTTTTCATTTTGTAAATGTTAAATACAAGCACTGAACAGCTATTCCTATTACAGTAGTAAAATATTAGACTTCTATGTGTGCGATAACTTGAAGTCTGGCCCTTTAGAGCATCCAAATCATCCCTCAGGAGAAAGTAAAAAAAACATAAATCAACGTGTAAATAATTCAGTTGTGGGTATTTTAGTCCCTCCAAATTCATACAATCAATGAAATGACAAAATATTTGCAGACTTTTTTCTTGGCTATATCACATGACTGCAGTCGCAAATTGTCAAAACAACACTTTTTCTCAAATTGTGCAATTTCACACAAACCATCCCACAAAATGTTCCTAAATTACACAAAAATCAAGTGTATAGTCTGCAGTCTCTTATAAGTGGGAGTGCAAACTAGAGCACAATTATGTTGAAATAACTTTTTTTCACTGACTATTTATCTTTGGCCCACTTTAAATCAAACTGATCAGTATTTGGCCCTTGAGCAACAATGCGTTTAACACCCCAGCTTTGATTCCCTCAATCGTTAGAGGGTGATTTGCTATTTTCTTACTGCAAGGTGAGCCCAAACACCTCGCTCCAATTTGATGACTCGTTCCCACGGCACTGAGCGGGAGAAGCCACGCCTCCAGGAAGGTCTCTGCCGTGATTGACATGTAAACAGACACGCCCACGAAGGTGAGCATTTCAGCGTCCTTCGCGCAGTGCTATGTATGTATTTTCTACAGTCTATGTATGTACCAGTGAACGCCCCGCCCCCACGCTCTGTCTCGTGTTTATAAAGCAGCATGAGCTTGGCTACGGAGTGGGTGGTAGGCGTCCTTTGGTCCTACATCACCGCATGGGGAGGAGGAAGTCAGTGTCCCGTTTATAGACACGCCCACTCATAAATATGCATAAGTAGGCCTGTTTGTGTAGAGATGCTCATAAAGTGACTTTTCAGAGGCTAGCTCAGGCTCAGCTTTTATAGGAGGGGCGGGGCCAACAGTGAAAGTTGATGACGCAGGGGAATCACAAAGAATCAGTTTCAGCCAATAGCAAAATTCACTTGCAATAGCTGGCGCTCAACCCTTAGTGGTCAGTATACTGAACATTTTACAACTAAACATGCAAAATGTGAAAAGTGGGACTAAGATTAATAAACAGCACTACTTAATACCCAAATACATATGTATTCAGAAGAAAAAAGTTGGTTTGAGGTTTACTTACTCTTTAAGTTCCCTTTCTTTTGTTGATTGATGTCTCTAGTAATTGTGGAAACATTTGTTTTATTAGATACTTGTTTATATATTAGTTATTATGCAAGAAACCTGGGTCCCATAACATTGGTGCAATCCTGTTACTGATCATCAACCAGTTTCCCAACAGCATGGGTAGATAAAGGTAAGTCCTATCTTCTACTTTTATTTATTTTTTTTACATTGTCAGCTTTTTTTCCAGTGTCTCAAGCTACCTCACGCATCACTGTTTTGCAAATTATCAGGGTAAAACAAATGTTTTATTCATTTTTCTTTACTTATTTGCTTAAGTAAGGTTGTCCTCAGTCAACAATAAAAGTCATCTACGAAGCTAATTTCTATTCCTGAGAAAAGTAAACATTATCATGTTACTATGTTTGGAGTAACAGGGTTGTATTTCCCTCAGTTTTTTTCTTAATAAACTATCTATTTACAGTTCAATCAAATACTTTGCATAATCTAAACTATTTCTGAATTTACAGCTTGATTCATAATCATAAAGAGGAAATTATTTTCAGTTCTGTTTTTCTTTCATTCTTATAGCATGGAGTACCAATGAGCAGGAATAAAAAGCAACAACACTACCATTCCAGGGGTGATTTTGACCTCCTGAGGAGACAGCAGGACTTACAGTACAAAAGAGACAAAATATAGAGAAAAGGTGTAGAAACAAGGAAGATGTTCCTTCAAAAAGACCAATGTGAGACAGGACAGAGTTTCCAGTGGAAAAAGTGGAGAAAGGCACATGAGTGGCAAGCCAGGATAACATTATTTAAAGGGTTAGACACACCTCCAATCAGCCCTGTAACTCTAGAAATCACAGTCAGGACAGGAACAGGACCTGGGACTTCAAGGACAGGTTATATAGGGAAGCAAGTGAGTGTAAGTGACAACATCCATTTAGTAGCATGTGAAATATAGCCATAGCTAAGAAACAATGTTTATATGAACTAAGAAGAAGAAGAAAGGCTATCAAAAAGGATGCGGCAGTAACTAGAAAAAAAGTTGAGAAGAACCGAACAGAAAAATACAGGAAACATCAATAAGAAGAACTCCATTTTTTCATTAGGTAAATGCTGAGGTCATCAGACAAATAATTGCAGGAGAAATCACAGCAAAATCCTGTAGAATAACAGGTTGCTGAAAATGGACTTTTCAAGGCAAAAGAGGAAAGAAACGGCACTACAGTGGTTTAAGGTTTTGCACATCTGACTCAGAGCAAATATGTCCTGGGTTCAAGCCTTGGGTTGGACACCCAGGTCCTGTCTGTGTGGAGTTTGCATGTTCTCCCTCTGTTTGTGTGGGTTATATCCAGGAACTCTAGTCTCCTTCCACCATTCAAAAAAATTTATGTTATGTTAATTAGAGTCTCCAGATCACTGGTAGGACTGAATGGGAGCGTGAGTGATGACTGGTTCCCCGTCCAGGGTGTACCCCTGCCTAACTAAAACTAGGCGCCAACAAACCCCTACGACCCTGGACAGGAACAAGTAGGTCGGACGATGAATAAATGAATGAAGATGGAAAAACCTGGGAAACATTTCTGCTGTTATGAGAGGAAGGAATGTGATAGAATTGGTGCCAGAGAAATGGTTATTCTTAGTCTGTGACGATGTGAGCAAGTTCACTACTGGAATAAAGGCAAACAGTGAAACAAGGGAAAAGGAAATGCAGAAGAAGTTTCTGGATTCTTTGAAGAACCTCCAATTGAAGTTTGTGGATGAGCAGACCAACATTCGTCTGTCATACTACATTTCACCCATCTGATCAAAACTAGTGCAACTATTCAACCCTGTTACTTTAGTTTCAACTCTGTTACCACATTTCAAGAGAAAAATACAAGGAATTGATCAATTGACCTTAAAAGACTTTAAGTAATCACATACATGATGATTTAGAGCAATTATTTGAAAATAAATACTGGAATAAGTAAAGTGAAACATGCCAATATTGAAAAGTTGGGAAAGTTTGATTTAAAAAAAAAAATAATAATAATAATTTTATTTAAATTAAATAATTTCTGAAATCAAATGGTTAAACAGTTAGAATGTTACTTTTTGTGCCTAATGGTCAAGGAATTACATTTTAAAATATGAATAATGTACTTTTCAGGGTATCTGAATGTTGATAACAGTAGTGCCAATGACAACAAATAAAACATGTAATAAAAATGATGCCTGAGATGAGCCAATCAAGCTTTTCGTAGTCTAATATCAATTAATGATGAACACATATCAAAAAACAGAAAATGAGGTTTATTTTACAAAACTTTTAAAGCCAAAATGTCCTCCAACACTGGAATGACCCATAGGTCTAAACTTTGTAAAATGCGCATGAGGGGAGACATACACATCACTGTTTTAGAAAGCTAAAATCAAAACTTTCACACTTGCATTAGCTGCTATAACCAATCGAAAAATGCAGTTTGTTTATTCCGTCATTATTCTGTCAGCTTCAGTAATAAGTCTTTCAGGAATTTGCCAGACACTTGGATAACCTGTGGGATCAGAAAGACAAATATGCCCAATAAACTGTCCATTACACTGTGGTCATTTCAATGGGTTTTCTTCCTAGTACTACATTAGATGGACACATTCAAACCACTGACACTAAATCTAATTCAGTCCTACATTTCTTTTAAAAAAAATAAATAAATAAAATGTTTTACGACTGAACCATAGAGTTTTGTACTTGAAATATTCTATTTCTAATTGTTATGATGTAACAAAGCAAATTACTGTAGCTTCTAATGGAACCAGTATAATATTTAAGAGGGGCAACTTGACCCCCATGAGCAAAGAGAGAAAGTGTAAGGGACTTTTTATTTCCCAAACTTGTGCTACCAGCTCAAAACATGTCTGAATTATACCTTTAATAATAGTTTTTATCCAACTTTTAATGCACATAACTTTGCTTTAGTGGCTTAGAGGTTTTTTTCTTTCATAATAACATTGCTTAATCTGTTCATTCACTTATTCATGCTCAGCGTCAGTGCGTGGTAGCTCTCCAACTCACATCAGGCTTAAGGCGGGATTACACCCTAGACAGGGTTACAGTCTGACACAGGGCCAATGCACACAGTACAGAAAAACACATCCACTAAAATTGAACATTTTTAAAAACTCAGATCCACCAAAAATAATGGCAAACTGTACACATACAAATAGCAGGTGTATTCATCCCATTTGGCTGTATAAGACTGTATATTGCTATATATATATATAAGAATCAGAAGTACTTGATTAATCCAAGGGGAAATTTACGAGAGAGAGAGAGAGAGAGAGAGAGAGAGAGAGAGAGAGAGACTTACATAATACAGATATTTACAACAATCAAAGCTGACAGGTTACAGTGATGAATTGTAAAGTTTGATCGCCACAGGCAGGTATGATTTCTTGTGGCGTTCTGTGGATCAATCTGGTGCTCAAGGTGCTTCTGTGACTGACCAGCACATCATGGAGTGGGTGGGACTCATTGACCGAGATGGCCTTCACCTTGGACAAGGTCCTGCTCTCTGTCACCACTGTCAGAGAGTGCAGTTTTAACCCCACATCACCGGTCTTTCAGGAAAATCTGTTGGCGTCTGCGACCCTCATTCTGCTCCCCCAGCAAACAGCAGCATTTTTCTGCAGATGTTGAAGAACCTCAGCCGTCTCAGAAAATAGAGGCGGCTTTGGCGCTTCCTGTAGAAGGAGTCAATGTTCTTCCCCCAGTCCAGTTTATTGTCTATTACCAGTCCCAGGTATTTGTACTCCTCCACAATGTCCACACTGACACTCTGGATGGAGACAGGGTTGACTGGTCTCTTGGTTCTCCTCAGGTCCACTATCAGCTCCTTAGTCTTTGTCGCATTGAGCTGTAGATGGTTCCATTCACTCCATGTGACAAAGCTGTCCACAGCAGCCCTGTATTCCATCTCATCCACCTCCCTGACACATCCAACCACTGCAGAGTCATCAGAGAACTTCTGGAGATGACAGGTGTCAGTGCAGTAGTTGAGGTCCGTGGTGTAGGTGGTGAAGAGTGAACAGTGTCGCAGGCGTACATACTGTGGTCTGTCAGTAATGTAATCCACAATCCAGGACACAATGGAGGAGTAGACACGGTTGAGCAGGTAAGTGAGGGTCTCCTCAACTCCAACCTTGGGTTGGTAGGCAAACTTTAGCGGTCCAGGAGTGGTCTGATAGATGGTTGGAGCTGCACCAGGATGAGTCTCTCCAGGGTCTTTATGATGTGGGAAGTCAACGCAAGCAGTTTATATATAAATAATGTGACATGCTAACTGGTCCTGATACAAGTTTTCCACTATACAATACAGATATTGCAGCCTTTCATATTGGCTAGTGCCGATATCGATGTGATACAAAATCAGCATGAGTCATAAATACTTGTATTACCGTACTTATTTTGCAATGTGGAATATTAGAAAAGGCTTTATCAAGTGATATTACTCAAACAGAGAACCATAGTTAGCAACAGTAGGTATGAGAAAAACTGACCCATTTATTATTAACCAATGGGTTATATCAAATTCAAACTTAAACAGAATAATATTCTACAATTGAATGAAATAGATGAAAAATAAATCTAAAGATCCTGAAAATAACCTAAAAAAAATACAACAAACCTTATACAACATGTCGAACATTTTATATGCAGGCTGATATATTCCGATACTTGGTTGTTTTTTTAATTTTGTCTTTGCTGATATCAGATCAATACCTGATATCAGTAATAGATAGGGACATCCTATAATGCGCACCATCACATTCTGCTAAAATCTTGTCTGGTTTATATACCCACACACTATCACCTCTGTTGATTCTCCTCTTGCTAAGTTTCTTTAGGCATCTTGCTGTTTTTCTGTATTTCATTAAAATAACCATCCACATCTATTAAAATGTGTTTTATAGGCCTTTTGATAGAGGCTACAGCCTAATTCAGATTCTGAAACAATCTCAAAGGAGAATTGTATCAATCAATTTCCTGATACGGATTCCTTTTAGCCTTCATTGAAAAATTCCCAAATTGGTGATCGAAGGAGGATTATTATTTATAGACTGTCCAAAACATTTACAGACAAAAAATTATAGAAAATGATGCTAAATTGCAAACCAGTATAAAGACAACATTCTGCAGAATACTGGTGCAGTTAAGGTATTTCATTTCTCAAAGCTCTCAAAACAAGAAAAAAAAAAAGGAAAAAAAAGCTCTCACTGTTGTGACGTGAAAACAATGTTAAAACCTTTAAGCATCACAACAACCAGTCATCGAGTGTTCCCACACAGCACATTGAAGGCAGACACTAAAATAACTCATGACACCGAAACACAATCAGATCTTTTTCCTCAACTTGCCTTCAGAAACAAAAAAGAAAACACTTCCTTTGACAGGGAAATATTTCTTGAGAGCAAAAATTCCTTCATAGCGATGACATTAGTGAGCTACTGTGGATTTATCCTGCAAAGTCATATTTTTTTTGTCCATAGTTTCATTCAAGTAAAAAGATTGTGTATTAACAGATAACAGCGTAGTCCTCCAGTTTAGCAGTATTCATTTAGGTGACGAGGCTTTGCAAAATGAAAGCTGACAGCTGCTTAGCTCAAACTATAAAAAAAGCTGAATAATCAGCTAAGAGGACCCTAGGCCTCCAAAAGCTCTGATCCATCCTGAATCTTCTGGGTTTCCCTAATTATTTATTAACTTGACCTTTTCCTTGGCTTCTTGAAATGAAAAAGTTGTTCTTTTTCAAAGTTACAGTATCGTTTTCATGCAGTCCTTCTGCTGCCTTCACCACACTCCAATTATAATGAAATCCCAGTTATCTGAGGTTGTATTAATGCATTTTGAATTTGGCTTTTATATTTTTGTAAAGTTCTGCTGTGTTGCCTCTTTAGTGATGATTCCAGGGTCACACATTAGTTCAATAGCCTTTGCTGAACCCTCGTACAGTCAACTCCTTCTGCAGGCATCTCAAGAAACATACATCTCCAACAGTGTTACATTAGTCCACCCTCCTATGCACTGCAGGGAGTATCAATTATAACCCAAGAAAAAAAAAAAACATTAACTGAACTTGTCTGATGTACATACTGTATACAGGCCGAACAATAACCCAACAGTAACATAGGCGACCGTGGCTCAGGTAGTCGAGGGTCGTCTTCTGATCGAGAGGTTGGGGGTTCGATCCCAGTACCTGACTATGTATCGAAGTGTCCTTGGGCAAGACACTGAACCCTAAGTTGCTCCCAGTGGTTGACTAGCGCCTTGCATGGCAGTCCTGTTCCACTGGTGTGTGAATGTGAGAGTGATTGGGTGAATGAGCTGATATGTAAAGCGCTTTGGGACTGCTTCAGTGTGGGGATAAAGCGCTATATAAATCAAGTCCATTTACCATTAAGAACACGTTATTTTTTCCTTTAAGTCCCTTATAACTAACTAGGAAGGCTAATCATTTCAGTGAGATCCAGAGTGCATTCCTGGAAAGATCGACCCCTCCTCTAGGAACATCGCACCATAGTTGCAATTGATGTACCCTGGGAGCTTGAAGTTTTGGTTCCTGTGACTCACATCACGAAGATTGTGGGGTTGTGTCCATCATGAGATCCTTCAAGCCTGCTTCCGCATCAGGCAGCAGCTCCTGTACTGAATCTGTTTCGCTGGGAACAGTCTATTAATCTAACCTCTAACCAAATCCACACGCCGCTATATGGTTTCACCACTTCCGATGGTGACGTAGTACGACCCTGGACCCGTTCACAACAACAGCTGGGATCCACTTTGGACTGTAGGAGTAGTTTATGATAAACACATTGGCCTCTGGTGCAAATCTTCTCAGTCTTTTTTTGTTTTCACATCAAGCATGAACAGGTCCAAAACTGATCTGAGTCTTTGTGATGTCATGAGTTCTGCAGGTGACAAGCCTGTCGTTGCATGCAGTGTGATACGCTAAAAAAAGGCAAACAAATGTAGTTTGCAGTCTCACCTTTTGCCTTCTCCATTCCCTCCTTGAATGTCTGCACCGCCCTCTGTGCCAGATTGTTGGTGGAATGGTGGACGCCATTTTGTTTCATAATGTTTATGCTAAAACATCTCACTGACGCACCGGACTGCAGGTCCTGTGCGGTTCTTACATGCCGTCTCATGTGACACAGTGATTGACAGGGCCTTTTCAAAAGTGAGGTCCGATTTTTGACAGGAGATGCCTCTGATTCGGTCATCATTACCAACTCAGCCACATGATCCATGTGGCTGAGTTGGTAGTTGCAAGAGTAAAATTTGTACCTTTGCACTTTTCACTGGGCTTTGGATCAATTTGAATTTTCATCAGGAGTATGAGCTCTTGGAAGGATCTATCTTTCGGCTTGAGAAGGTTGCGTATCAGACAGTAGGTCAAAGTTCCAGCGACACAGGTATAGTGTTTTGTCTGTTTGCATCACCAATTTCATTGGCCCCAAAAAAAAATGCGCGAGTATTTCAGTATACTCATCCCACATCTGAATCTTGGGGTCGAATGCTGCTAGCGGGCCCATCGTAGCCATACCTTTTTTCCTAGCTGCAGGCTCATAAGTAGTGTTGTGTTCAAGACCACACTATCCGGGACCAAGACAAGACCAAGATTTTCGGGAGCCGAGACCGAGTCAAGACCAAGACCGAGACCGAGACCATAAACATTTTTTTTTCCAATTTAAAAAAATCTATAAATAAATAAAATTATGGCAAAGTTCAACAGTTAAATAACATTCTCTCTATAATTTTAGTTTATTTTGAATACATTTGACAGACAAAAAAGGTGCCTGCAAAAAATTAACTAAAATATTAAAACTACTACTGCTACTGATAAGTTCACAATTATTCTACATATTTGAAAACAAGATTTTTATGTCAGCTGAATGTACAGCAAGTGTTTAAAAGCATTTCTGCCAAGAAATAATGATTCTTGATTCTGATTCTTTGAGTTGTGCAGGTCAACAGGTCACAGATTTCACAAGATAATTTTTTAGTTTGAAAAAGCCTTTAAAGAGGTTATTTTTATTAATTCACTTAGTTGATATAGTTTAATTTGGTTGCTGTAATGTAACTAGGATATTCAATTAACAAAGGTTTCCAACTGTAACTGTAAAAGTGAAACTTTCTGAAATAAAACTACAAACAAGTTGTCAGCAGTGTAAAAAACAGAGCTACAGGTAGATGTGAAACTTAATAAAACAAACTCAAACCCTGGAAAAGTCATGTGACAAATTAATCAATAGTTCTTATTGAGAATTATTATTATTCTGGATACAGTGGAAACAGAAACTATAAATAATAATTATATTGTGAACCTGTTTATATTGTGGGGAACATATTATATACATAAATGTAATTGGAATCTAAAGACACAACAGTTATTTGACTCATTCTGGGCTAGTGCAACTCTGCGGCGATGACGCGCTGGTGACGACATAAACCAAGATGGCGGCGGCCCGGACTACAGTCGACACTATGTAATAAAGCCTTAAAAGACATGGATATAATGAAAAGAGTGGATGGACAGATGCATAAACATGCAGACTTTCACACGGACACACGTGGACTTATTAAACACACGTGGACCTCAGAAAACACGGTAAACGGAACAGGTTTCACCGCTCGGCCGGCACTAGGACCCAGAAGAAGAGTAAGTGCGTCACCTATCCCCAGCCTTCACAGGCTGTAATATCACCAGTTTATCATTTTACCTGTTGTTAGAGCTACTGTCTTTACCAGGGAGATAATATTTATTCATGGTGATTGTTTTCTGGAGTTTTACTGAAATTTTTACCGGTGATTAGTTCATATCTCCCTTGCGCTCCGCGGTCCAAACTGACACCGTAGCCAGACACGTATGAGTGTGTCACACACGTCACTCAGTCACATTAAGGAAGATTGTGGTCATTATACGGGGTGGATTAAATAATGAATAAAGGATTGTTTTATCCCGTTCTTCTCCGTGTTATTATCACATTATAAAAAAGTTTAAAAATAGCAGGAATTAGTGCTGGTCTCGAACGGTCTTGACGCAAAATCCCGAGTCCGGGCAGCCCGAGTCCGAGACAAGACCGAGTCAAAATGCTTCAGAGTCCAAGACAAGACCAAGACCTTTAAAATTTAGTCTCGAGACCAAGACCGGTCTTGACCACCACAACACTACTCATAAGAGTCTCATGCTTGCCCACCAAACCTGTACTGGACTCTCAATGTGTCCTTCCAACCCTGTCCTACCCAAGGCTAATCCTCGCTTCCAAAAAGATGTTGCATATTCGGTAATGATTCCAGGGCCACACCTGGACCTTAGTTCAATTGTCTTTCCTGAACCCTCAAACAAAACAGTCAACTTCTTCTGCAGGCTTCAACAAACGTATCATCTCAAAAAGTGGTGTGTCCACCTTTTGCGGGGCCCCTATATACTGCAGGGAGTAGAAATTATTCAGATTCAGAACACTTTATTCATCGCAATAACTAAAGGACTGTACCAACACAAACAATGATCTTCAATGTCACATGTTGCCACCACTCTCTGTGTGGGCTTAAGGACAATAACTTGTCAATAAAATGTACTTGTTGGTCACTTACAGGTGCCAGAGGTCAGATTGGAATGGAAAGACTCGTTCATGATTATAAAAAAGTGGCAAAAAAATATTTAAAGAACCATTGGTAACACCAAGGTATGCACAAGAAAATTGTTTGCAGACATTTCTTGAGGTTTGCTTGATGTTGGACACCCTGCTGTTCAGGATTTTGGGGCGACCGTGGATCAGTGGTAGAATGGGTTGTCCAATAACAGAAGGGTTGGGGGATTAAATCCTGCTCTATCCAAGTCATTGGGCAAAGTACTTCACCCACATTGCCTCGAATGAATGTGCTGTGTGTGTGTGTGTGTGTGTGAGTTTCTATGAAGAAGTGCTATATAAAATCCAATGCATTATTATTTCTAAAAATCTTTTTTTTATTATTTAAAATCCGTGAATACATGGCAAACAAGAGAACAGAACCTCTAGATTTATCAATTTTCTGACACAAATCACATGCACTCAGACAGACATGCTTGAGCTTGAATCACGCTCTTGTAGCTGAGAGCTAGCATTGTCTAATACTGCAACATTAGCAAGTCAGAGAAAAATATCAGAGTATATACAGTACCAGTGAAAATACTTTAATGATGCCCCTGTGTTGTTGATGCTCCTTTCCAACCTATTATCTTGGGGTGTCCACATTTTTTTAAATATCACATCTTATAGTTAACAATGGAAAAATGCAAAGACAAATGTTTTACTGATAGTATCAGGTTTGGCATTTTGCACTAGTCCCACATTCTCCAGTTTGCACTTCATGGTCATAATCTTCTTTCGCATTCTGCATCATGTAATTTTCCTCTGTTATTTGTTGTTCGCCTCTAGGTTCTAGTCATGTCTAATCTTCTTCTGCTCGGTCTAATACAGAATTCTCTCTTTCTCTCCTTCATCCTCTCTCTTTCTGAGAGAGTTTAGAGCTCTTAATTAATTCCCAGTACACACACACGCGCGTGCGCACACACTCACAGACACACACACATACACAGTTAATTGAATTTTTAAGCCACTGCCATTCATTAGCATTTTGCTTTGTAATGTGTTGTGGGTTGCCAGTTGTGGGATGTGTGAGTGTGAGTGTGTGAGAGTAATTGAATTGTCTCTGGTTATAAGTCTATACTGAGCATGTAGGACAATGTAGCCTCATGTTTGTATATTTATACTCTTCAATAGATTTCATAGAATATGATATTCTGTAATAATGCCATTTTATCACAGTACTCAGCCTTGTTCAACAAGAAACTACGTTTGGCCTCGGCAGACCCTGTCAGGAGGCTTTACTAATGAGCTAATTTGTTCGCATCAGACCCGAGGACCACTTACTTTAAATTTAGCACAAATAGACACATCTGTCTGTGTGTTAACCTGCCAAGGTGGGTGGAGCCAATATCTAGCTTACTACAGGAGTTAGGAGTCGCAAATGCAACAGAGTTGATGGGAACTGCTGTAAACACCACATTGCCTTT
The DNA here is from genome assembly GCF_900634775.1 of Gouania willdenowi. Lineage (NCBI taxonomy): Eukaryota > Metazoa > Chordata > Actinopteri > Blenniiformes > Gobiesocidae > Gouania > Gouania willdenowi. Next base: position 10,039,453 of record NC_041055.1, on the reverse strand, counting down.
GGAGAAAATATGAAACGGCTACTGCACAGACCGGTTAAAAGAAAGCTGTGATGGTGCCCATTTGGATGTTTGTGGAGGACTGATATTTATTGGAACTCAGATATTGGGTCTTCTTTCTGATAGCAAAGCACAATGCAGTCAGTTAGAGGTACTTTTAAACAGTTTCTGATATGATGACTGTTGCAGTTGGTACTGACAATTATGATAAATCATTTAATTTTGTTTGAATATACCACTGAGAAATACTTAAAGACCAAAATGTGAGTAAATCCCAGAAAATTATGCAAATGCTTGGGAGTATAAAAAGCCAATTTTTATTGAAAGTTGTGAAATACTATTTTAAGACTAAACAGCTGACTGAGTGCCATTGGGAGGGTACAGACTAACACACTGCACAGACAGGGTCTATCTCCAGTTTACAGGAAAGCCTTTCAGCACATACACCCTCCCCATGGGTTTCCCGTTTCTTTAATGGCTTGATTAACTAATTGCCAGAGAGGAGTCATCCTTGAGAGAAAGCACACAAAGCCGAACCAGTTAGGAGATAACCACAATGCAACACTCCTATCTTGAGCATGCATGTGTGTGTGCATGCACTATGTATTTCCAACAATGTCACTCTTCTAAGCACTGAGCACTTTCATGGAAGCTTTCTTTCCTTCTTTCTTTTCAGTTCTACAATGTGGGAGCATGTCAGTGCAAAGATGTAAGCTCAAAAACATGTTATTGTTAAGAATACAAAATATAAGGTCAAATTTATGGATTGTGTTTATGAATCGTATCAGTTTTAGGGTGAAGAATCACATTTTGGTATAAACAGTAAACTTTGTACGCAAACAGTTCACCATCGCCTCACTGCTTTACCTGCAGTAGTCAGCAAATTACTAGACAAATGTAACCACTTAGAACAACAAGCAACACGACTAAATCCAGAGATTCTCAGGAGGAAATGAATGGATTTGTTTTGGTTGGAGTTGGACTGCTTGGTGTGCAGGCGACAGCTCCCAGGTGTAGCTAACCAATACTTCTATAGCTGGGGTGGGCAACTTTTATCACAGCAGGGGCCTGTTTGATCTGAGGGCCACATAATCTACATTCATGTCAGCATTTAGAATATTGACCAATCTGAGCATTAAAGGTCCAGTATTCTGCTATTTTTCACCCATCTCCATTTGTTCCAAGAACCCCAAAAACATAGTATTTGCGTTTTTTTTTCCCCAAACTCGCCTGTTTTCCAGAGTTTTAGCACTCTGAAAAGTCAGTTTATTGATGCTTCTAAAAACGTGCCGTTTTGCCTTCATACAAATGCATGAGTGGGCGTGTCTGTAAATGCTGACTCAACACAACAGCTGATCACGATAACAATTTTCTTTTGCTATCCACAAACTCTTATTGTTTTCAGTCAAAAAACTGCACATTACATTAAAACACATGGCTATTTAAGCGGCTATTGTGATTGTGAGTCAGACAAACGTTGCTCCACGGTGTGTGTTTATCACATCAGCGGAGTTAGTCAGCTGTTTCAAACACTCACCGGAGCTGCTACGTCCCATCTTGTCATCCTCCACACTAATTATTACAGGAATAGTCCATTCAAGGTGATAGTCCAGGTGTTTTGTCCAACTGCTGCGTCGCATCGGGTCACAAAGACATCAGATCAACTCAAAGGCAATAAGAGGCAGTATAACTGTTACTTAAAATGGAACTGATTGTAACTGCTCCCTGGGCGCTACACCATGGCTGCCCACTCCTTCTCAGGGAGGGGTTAAATGCAGAAAACACATTTTTAGTATGTAGCTTTACATATATGACAATAAAGTTTAATGTATATTCTTTTTTAAAACGCAGAGTTTGTTTTACCTGTGAGCTAGTTTGAGAGGGAGGAGCTCACATTCTTATAGGGTAGGAGGAGCCAGGAATGTCAGGAGCAAGAGTTTCTGCCAGGTGATGTCACATGGCGAGAAAAATCCAACTCGCCCGTTTGGAGCGAAGTTTTTTCAAAATGTGGAATAACAAGGGAGGGGGGAACATACATCCCTTTAGCCTCATTCAGAGGGCCAAAGTTGAAAAAGTTCTATCACTGTAGCAAAACCATTATAAAGTGATTTTTTTTCATAATACTGTCCCTTTCATACAGGAAACAAAAAAGGGTTTTATGTGTGTTTGTTGTCGTTTTGTATCATTTTCTGTTATCTTTGTAAGTTTTTTTTTGTAGTTATCTTGTGTTTTTTTTTAATTCATTTTGTGTATTTTTGTTGTTTAATTGTACATTCTCTAACTTTGTGTGTTTTGCTGGTTGTTTTGTGTGTTTTCTGTTATTTTTGTGTATTATTGTAGTCGTGGGTTTTTTGAGCACATTTTGAACATTTGAATGTGTATTTTTGTTGTGTTTTGTACATTTTTCTCACATTTTGGGCCTGTGGTATGAAGCTGGATTTCCTCTTATCGCTCTAACTTCAGGTATTTATTCTGACAGCTGTGCTTAGGAAAGAAAGAATATTTATGGATAGATTCAGTTTAATTTACCGATGACATCCCATAGGAAAGTTATAGATTTTCTGCAGATCTGCAGTCAGCTGATGATGCCTGTGTCGGGCACTCTCTGTATCCACCGAAGGATAAACTCATTAATTCTTTCATACACACTGTTGGCAACGCTGAAAGCCTCAGCAGGAACATACAGCAGTTGTGCTGCTCTACACAAAGTGTGGAGGGTCCTATGAAATGATATCGCTAATATAAAATACCAATAATGTCCATCATATGATGTCGGCTGACTGAACGATATACTGAAAGCAGCATGTTCCTTTCAAATGGTCCATCGAGTCAAAACAATGCGCTCTCATGCCAGTGTGTGAGAAATTGAGGCGGACAAGGTGAATAGAAACACGTCTGGCCTGTAATAAAGTTGAGCTGGCTGATCAGAGCGCTGTCCGTTTATCATCCGATTAATTAATATTGTATAATTTCACAATTTTACGCATTACCTGTGTCTGCATTTTTTCCTTCCTGCTTCTTATGCGGCAACAGTGTGGTTATAGGTCTGAATTATGGATTTCATTTCTTCAAATTTTTAAAGACTTATTCCTCAATTATGACGCAAGAAGCTCCGCAAAGTTTCTCCTTGTTTTTGATCGGTCAGTTGCTGCATATTTCCACATATTTTATATTAGCTTGCACTGATCCAGGTTGGAAAACCCTGGGGTTAACGTCAGAATTCCTTTATTAATCCCAAGGGGGAAAATGCTTTTGTTACAGCCACTTGGAAAAAAAATAAAAAAAATAATTCACAAATAAAAGAATAAAACGTTTAGCAAAGACGAAAGAAAGAAAAAAAGTTAAATAAGTGTATAATTAAGTAATAGACTGTTAAAAATAAGGATCAGATACACACACATTACAATAGTAAAAAATAAAGTAAGAAATAATACTAATAAAATACAGATATTCACTAACAAAGACATATCCTGGATATTTATCCAGCTTTGTAGTACAGTTTTTTTTTGCAATTTTTGTGTATCTTTGATGTCTTTTGTACATTTTTCAGGGTTTTTTTTTTTTACTGTATTTTTGTAGTCCTCTTGAGTGTTTTGGGCATCATTTTACACATTTACTTTGCAGGATACACAAAATCAGACCAATGGCCTCCAGTTGCCCATGTATGTTCCATACATTGTGTTGTTTTTTTAAATTGCAGTACGCAATCTTCAATCCACTGCTAAAAAAATGCAAGTTTTGTTGGAGTGGATTGAATGTGTTTGCATGTGTGAATGGTTGTCAGGGTGGACCTTATAACATTTCAAAAATAAGCAACGTGGTGCCATTGTCCTATTAGACATTTATTAATACTTGCATGCTTCCACTGTGAACCAGACAAGCTGCTGTGATTGTTATGCACTCTGTCCATTAAGTACCTTCCAATTCCTGTATTGATCCATACTAAGTAAAACACATAATTGGTGATTTACTTTAGTGCTATTAAAATAATGTGATCAGCAAAATCAATAGAGATGGTAATGCTATAATGTGTGTGCATGCGTGCATGTGTCCTTGTTATTAACGAGGACAGGTCAAGATGATCCCATTCTTTCTGTGTTCCTGGATTATGAAACTGAACTTCATGAGGTTGAAATGACACGAAATGTTATTCCAGTCATTTTTACTCTGAACAAAATCGGCCCAATCAGATGCTTTAATCGACTGAAGTAGAATCACGTGTGCATTAGTCGTTGGACAAACTACCATATAGCCCATTCAGATATCAGTTACTGAATGCAAATTGCACTTACCCAGCCACTTCCTGAAATAAAATGAGTTTAACACACGTGAATTAATGAGTAAACCGTTTTCCCTTCATTATCTTATTGGTATTTATTCAAATCCTTTATCTTGATTAGTACAAATGAAGAAGAACAGTCAATACAATTCATCAGGTTGACAACCTTTTTTGATTACAAAAAAATCCTTTTATTCTATTTAGAGTAGTTGGTGCTGGTGTGCGGGGAATTGTTCAGAGGGTTTGACACAAATACAGAAGCCCACAAATGTATGGGGAGAGATTTGTCTAAAAAAATATACACAAATATAGCCACAATTTTCGTATACATTTTTCAGATTTTCACGTTTTTTTTTTTGTTTTTCACGTTTTTTTCAGATTTTCTTTTAAATTATCATTTTCACGTTTTTCCAAATTTTCATGTTTTTCCGATTTTTATATGTTTTTCAGAAACATTGACACACAAAATCAGCATGTGAAAAATCTGAAAAATACATGTGGAAATTTTGAATATATTTGTGAATATTTTTGACACACATTGACAGCTCGTTACAAAGTTCCTCAACACAGTAATATAAATCTATTTTACATGTGAGCGATTGTGTGTAATAAAACTTAAAGGTAGGGTAGGCGATTTTTAAAAGCTAGCATGATTTTGAATGTAGCCACCCCGATGGCTCCGCCTTTACACCCTCCCCCCTGTGCTCCGTCTCACTCACATGCACGCGCACAGCTGCTGCAGCAGCAGACCTCAGCTCATCGCTTCTATTGTGTAGAAACTTTGTTTACTCATGTCTCATTCAGCAGTAAGTAAAGAATAAACTTTACCATTATATATATGTTAAAAAATGTGACCAAAAATTCTGTTTTAACTCTGTCAGCGGTGACGTGCTTCAGTGTGAGCTTATGCACGCGAGGGATCGAGAACGAGCAGGGAGACAAAGGGAGAAGTGAGTGGTTAAACAAAAAAACGGTTGTTTTTTTCCATTGGTTGAAGTTATTACAGATTTACAGCTGTTGACAGATTTTCTTCATTCCTTTTTCAGAACACATAAGATCCAAGAACTTAAAAAGTGTATCTGGAGAAAACTGCCTACCCTAGCTTAAATATAAATATGATTATTAGTGATCATAAGTGCACAAATGTTCAGATGATGTCATACAGATTGTATTCCTACCTGCCACTGTGACTCTTGCTGTCCGGCTCACGATGCTTCCCAGTCCATCCAGCGTGGCAAGGCACTGGTACTCTCCCTCATCAGGCCTGTGATGCCGTGCATGCATCACGTTCTGCACCAGCAGTGAGCCGTTCTCCAGCTGTCGTCGCCGCTCATCCACCACCGTGCTCAAAAGCACGCCATCCTTCCGCCACGAGATGGAAGGAAGCCCCGCCACCAGCACGTCTGACTGCGCCTGGCAGTCCAGCTGTAGGACGCCCCCTCTGACTGTAACTGTGTCCTGTGGCTCCTGGGTGAAGCTGAAGTCAATGAAACCTCCGAGACTCATGGATGATGTGGAGGTATCTGTACCTGAGGACAGAATGAAAGTGATAATTAATTGGATGTATAGAATACACAGAGATTAATCATTTCATACCTCTGTATGCTGAATAACAGCCTCATTTAACCATTTCAATCCCTGATGTTCAAATTTCATTGTGTGCAATTTACATTTGAGTCATGAGTAAGGCCTTCGATTTTCTGCGATTTCTGGAAAACGGACGGAAAAATGCAGAATTAACATTCTGAAATTGAAAAAAGATATCTGAAACTTTTTAAAATCAGGCCCTAATATGACACTGAAATACCTCACATGCATGTTTCGAGACTATGTCGTGCATTTACACATTATTTTTCCCTGGAAAAAAGGGACTAAATGTTTAGCAAGTGTAGCAAACAGTAGAATATGTGTACCATATTTTCCATCATACAGGGCAATATTCATCTAAAATTACCTATACATTATTATTGGCATTTGAAAGGCCCCCTACGGCTATTACATCGATTTTTCCAGAATAATTTAGAAATTGTTGTAAAGTGTCAAAACAGCGGTGTGCTCTATACAACAAAAAAATATGGTCATTTGGTTCATAATCTTGTTTACACTATTATATCGAGTATTTTGCTAGAAATTAAATGTAAATCGCTATATGACAGGGACTAAACCCTTATATACATGTTTTGGGTCCATATCACACAATTCCGTGGTGTTTTTCCCAAAAACATTGCAAACGGATATCAAATTCCTTGTGACGTATCTTTGCGTGATTTCAGCGTAACCCTCCTGGCTTCTGTAGGTTATCTGAAGCATATAAATATAAAACTAATAACAATAATTCAATTGATTAACCAAATTTAGCATGTATGGTATAATTTATGGTACAGTAATTTAATAGCTAGTAAAGTAAAAAAAAAAAAAAAGTATCTAAAAAGGGAAAGACGAACAACCTGATTGCTTAGAGAAAACGAGTAGCAAAACTGAAGCTGTATCAGCATGAAAGGTTGCCTCAGTAACAGCAGTAATCTGATTTTTGAATCCAATTTATTAACAGATTGTAAACTACAATCGTCAGTTATTTGATATCTGTTATGCTTTTATCTGTTTTCTCTACGGATTTGTTCTCATGTTGTTGCTTGCAAATTGTGTATCTGTAAAGCAAACAAGCCTGAGAGATTCACCTCCACTCTGCAGGATGAATTAGCACTGCTATCAAAGACGGATCACGCTCTTATCTGTGTTGTTTTTAAGATTCTTGTATTTTGTTTAATCATGTGAGAGACGGTGAAGGCATCTCCTTCTCTTTGATGTCGACTTTCCTCAGATTCCTTTCATCCTGATCACAGAGGCAGTTAGCACGGTCAAAGTCATATCTCAGCATCTGTGCGCTTCTTTGAGAGTTGAGCGAATAGTGGAACAAGCCAGTTAGATCACTGCAGCAGAATAGTGGCTTCTGATGGCAACAGAGACTCTTTGCAGCTTAAGTTCATCCACATTAATACACAGTCATACTTATATCACTACATTTTTACTTTTTTTTGTCAGATAAAATGTGCTAATTATAAACATTGGCTCCTTCCTTTAAAGAGGAGGGACTCCTGGATATTCTTGCCCTCTAAGGCCCAGCCAACCAAACTCATTTTGACCACTTCTTGTCGCAATTTTGTTCTTTTCATCAATGTTCAAAACAAGACCATAGGTAAGGATTGGGAAGTAGATGAAATGGTGAACACAGAGCTTTGCCTTCTTACTAAGCTGTCTCCTCACCACAACGAACCTTTGGAGCATTCCATACCAAAGCCGCCTCAATCTGTCTATCAATCTACCACTTTATCATTTGGATCTAGCATTCAACACCAACATCTCTCAGTCAGATTGTGCCCAACGTTGTAGAGCCTCCGGTTTTCCTTTTCAAAATTTCTCCGATTCAGTTCCAGAGTTTACCCATCCGTGTCATGTCCACACATCAGATGTTATTACAGGCAATCAAACATAATACAGTGACTGGAGTAAACTATTGTCATAAATGTAATATTTATACACAGCAGACATATGCCGAAACAAGCACACATTGAAATCACGCGTGGTTTTTGTGCAAGATTTGACATACTTGCTAAACCTAGACATTAGACGACTCTTTAGATGGGGAAAAATATGGTGGGAATGTGTGATGTTATTCCAAAACATATTGGTAACAGTTTAGTTTGTGTCCTATAGCTATTTCCATTTCAGAAGGTTAAGTTAATCTTATCGCATCGTATCATATCATATCTGGCGCGAGTATTGACATTCATATCTCTTTTATTACCCGTTCACAAATACAAATTGGATATACTGTATGTGTTTTTTTTTTTTTTTTCTTAACAAAACATGCATGTGAGGGTATATTCAGTGTCATGTTGCAATTTCCACTTTAGGATTTTTTAAAAATATAATAATGTTCTGTAATTCCGTATTTTCCATCTGTTTTCTGCAATCATAGAAAATCAGAGGCCAAAACCTTCTCACAGAACACTTGTGCAGATATAAAACTTGAAGATGCTTTAGAAGAGAAAACAATAATGAAGATCCTCAGTTCTATTACCTTTTGATTAAAAATGTTATATACCATATTCATTTCAGTTACTTGACAAAGCCACACACATTCTGGCTGTAATAAAGCATAATGCATCAAAGTTTTCATCTTCTGCCACTTTTTTCTGTTTTGGTCAGTAGTCTACAGTAAGAACAGGTTCAATACACAAAATAAACATGACACAAAACAACACAGCCAATGTTCGGTCAATCTAATACCGACACATTGTTTTGCCCTGGTACCTCTAAATATGCCTTGCATTGGCATCACTTTGTTCTGTGTTGCAATTTATACACTTGGGGGACATTAGAGTCAACAGTTGGGGGCAAAATCAATGGCAAACGTGAATGAATAAAATATATCTTTCCTCTGCATAACCCAGGGGTGTCAAACTCATTTTAGTTCAAGAGCCAAATACGGATCATTTCGATCACAAGTGGCCGCAGGTTTAAGGCGAGAAAACAAACAATTTCAACATTAATGTGCCCATGTTTGCAATTCCAGTTATAAATTAGACAAAGTATGGAAGGCATCAGCAATATGTGACAGATGCTTAAATGTCCTTTGATTGTTTGATTGATTTTATTTTCTGACCAATTTGTATTTAATTTTGGGAGATTTTGTGGAATAATTTGAGAAAAATTAAGTTCAATTGAATTATTTGACAGTTTACACAGTGATTCGTGTTTTCTCTGTCATTTTCACTTTCTGTTGCGGGCCAAATAGGATGTTCTAAAGGGCTTGATTTGGCCCCTGGGCCATGAGTTTAACACATTTGGCATACCCTTTGAAAAACAGTCAAAACATAATAATTTATAAATAGTTAGTAGTTTACAGTCTGTCACCTAATCTGTACTTAACAAGAACTTCAATCACATTTCCTCTTCATAGTTAATGAAATCCAGGAGTAGTACAGAGAGCCACACAGGCTTCAGTTATTGGTTACACATTGGTCATGCTCTCTGTAGTCCCTTTTTTCTTCAAAGCTTTCTGAATAAGTGCTGGAATATGGAGATAACCACAGAACACGCTGAAATCTCCTTCTTTGTCGGTATCTAACGTTGACCATGGGCTTTAGGAGGAAACTCATCCACAGTGAATGAGAACACGATAAACCTTTCCAAAAAAAAATGAAAAGGTGCCGTCACACTTTAAATGGAAAACCTCCTTGCCTCGTGACAGCGACTCGACCACATTACTTAGCAGCTCACAAACGGATCAGAATGAAACTGTAAGTGAGCTGTGAAAGCACAGGGTTCTGCATAATAAAGCCTTTGTTTCTTTTCTAAGGCATTAGATGGAATATGTTTAAGTACTGATAACCTCACTGGTTTCACTTTCACTGGATGTTCACCCTGATAACCAGTATTATTGATTAGGCTATGACTACGCACTGGCACTACCTCTCCACACTCTAAACATGTCTCCTATTAAAGCTAGCTCAGCTACAGGTAAGCACAGTTCCACCAACAAACTATTTTCTTAGTTTTGATTTGAATTAAACAAAAGGCAAAGACAAACGGAGCTCCATTTTCTTCTTTTCCTTCATTTTAGTTCTACCTTCTTACCCTTTCCCCCTCCTTTTTCCTTCATGGATTCCTCCTTATCGATTCCCCTTCAGCAGTCCACCCCATCTCTCTCTATCAGTAAATCACTATCTTGACAGCTCTATCTGTATTCACTTCCACACACACACACACACACACACACACACACGCACACACACACTCCGTCACTTCATCAGTATGTCCTTGTCCCTGTTGTCCTGCCATTTGATGCTATCACTCTGTCTGCTCTCCCACTGTCTCTACTCTCTTTCTTTCTCTTTAATGCCATCTCGTCATGTTTCATCTTTAATACAAAGCTATCCCACACTTCTTCATTTTTAACAAAAAACCCTCACTGGCCACGGTTACACGTTTTTTTTTTAAATTCAGAATTATTTTTTCAGAATTAAAGTGTTCTGCTTCGTGTTTACATGGAAATAGTAATTCCGAATTGAGGTTTACATTGAAAACAGGTTTTTTCGGCTTTATTTAATTCCGCTTTACGTCTGGGGGTTAGAAAGGGTTCTGATTGGACAGGGGGTGAATGTAACGTATCACGTCTATTGGGAAAAAACACAACAAACTAGGGCTGGGCAAACCAAACAAAAAAAAATCAATTTAATTGATTTATCAAATTTTTAGAGAAAAACATTTTTTTTTTTCCACACCACAGTTTTTTCTGACTTTTTCGCATTCCGTCATTGTGGGTTACCATAGCGCAATGTGAGCCAGCCTCCTCTTTGTTTACATTTGTTTACCCTTTGAGTAGGCTATGTGTGTGCCACAGGCATGTTTAATGTTTTATTCGCACTATGCTGAGATGCTAAGGGAAGAGTTTATTATTTTTTTAATTGTAATGTTCTATGTTATAGAATATGTAGTTGTCTGATTTCTTAATCAGAAAATGTAAGCTATGTTTAGTTGCTGTTGCACTTTTGCTTAAACCTGGGTTAAAGCTTGAAATTGTTGAATAGCAGAGCCTTATTTACTTTTTATTTTGGGATTGTTATATGAATTTTAACTCGAGGACAATCACAGCAATAAAGTTGAATCGAAACTTGAATTTTTCCTTAAAAAAAAAAAATCGGAGATTTTTTTTTTAGGCAAAATTGCCCAGCCTTACAACAAACCGTTTATTGTCAGCTCCAACATAGAAGACCACATGAGAACTGTTTTCAGGTTTATTTTTAGTGTAGTTTTGAAGCAGCAGCTCGACAACAACACACTGTTTCACTTTGGTCCACGGAGCAGGAGAAGGAGATCGGAACTTATCACCGGTAAATAAAACCTAGTAAAACTCAGTAAAACAATAACCAGGAATAAATGTTTTCTTCATGGTAAAGATAGTAGCTCAAACAACAGGTACAACAATAAACTTGGTGATATTACAGCCTGTGCAGGCAGTACGGGAACACATTTAATCCGTCTCCGGGTATTAGTATCACCCGTCCGATGAAGCCTATTCCATTTGCCGATGTCCGCGTGTGTTTAATACGTGTGAATTTCTATATGTTTATGCTTCTGTCCATCCACTCTTTTCATTATATCCATGTCTTCTAAGGCTCTTAATAAATAAATAGTCTCTGCTCTAGTCTGCGCCACCATCTTGGATTATGTCATCGCGACTGGCCGAGCATGCGCAGAACAATCGAAATTAATGTAAACATTAAACATTTACAAAATATAGGAATTTAATTCGGAATTAAAATCGGAATAAACCAGCCACCTAATTGAGATTTAAGTTTAATTTGGAATTATTTGCATTTGGAATTAAATGTTTATAAGGTCAGATTAAAGAGGATTTTACTTATTACTTACTCTGAATTAAAAAGGAGCTCCCATGCAAATGTGGCCACTATAACCTCTCTATTATTGCTAATTAACTAGAAGTGTTTTTCTTGCTTAAAAAGCAATGTGTTTCTGAATTTCACAAAATGTGTCAGCATTCATTCAAATTTATGAATAAATACATAGTGCAGCTACCAAGTGGAAATAGATTTTTCTCTCCAAAGGTTTATGATTTTGTGCCATTTTAATGCCCATTCAACCATTACTTCATCTATCCATGCAATGATTTAGTCACCCATACAGCAAATTACTTTTTAAATGCCTGAATGTGATTTTTAACAGTTTGAAATGCATGTCAGTAAAGAAAAACTATATTTAAAAAAAATCATCATGCATCTCTGTGCATCATTTAAAGGTGACGAGAAACTACATACTAACCCAGTGTTTACACTTTTTTTTTTATTGTGACTGAAGAACTGAAGATCACACACTTTCATGGGCAACAAATCACAAACTACATCATTTATTTAAAACCAATGACAAGTAAATTGATCAAACTCTGTGAATAGCATGATTTAGGCTTTATAGATGAGTTTCCATGCTTTGAAAAGTGTTTTATTATGGTAACTGTCATTTAGTAAAAGACAAAATTGCTAAAGGCTGCAGGCCTCATTCATGATCAATATTGGCGTATTTATTACTGTAAGGTGCAGTTGATGTCACGGTAAACAGCGTAATGTAACCATGTTAACTGTTTTTTTTTCTTTTTTTAATGTTTATTCTTTTTATTTTATTTACTTTAATATTTCTTGAGTATGCAACCTAAGTAATTTACCCTGGGATAAATATAGTACTTCTGATTTTGATAACTATTAGTGATTTGTAATAAAATACGTTACAACTCAAAATTTACATCTCAGTCACCTTGACTACACTTCAGGTCATACTGAGTCATAATGAGCTGCAATGAAGTCTGGTGGCTGTACATTTGATTTGAGATGGACTACTGCTAAGGGATTAAAGGTTTACACTATTGTTGAGGTATTAAAGATTAAGAGGACAAGTAAGGGTCAGGGTGATGTGGTGTTGCAAAACTCCAATGCAAAGAGGATTTATAAGCCAGGGGTAGTTGCAGACCAAGATGATTGAAGAGCAATACTGGTGTACTGTAAGTACAAAGCAACATGGCAACAAACAAATAATCAAACTCAAACTGAAGAATATTCAGAAAAGGTGAGTGACCAGTAAGAAAACTCAGAGGGATTGGGACACAGAAAAAGTGTCAGACAGAGCAGCTGTGTGAATGAGCAGATGACAGACAGGGAGTGTCAAAAACACAGAGGAACCCAGACCCTCAAACAAAGACTAGACCGATTAAAGACTAGACTGCGACCCAACTGAAAAATGTCTAAGAATATACGAACAAAAAAAAACTACATCATCCAAAAGAATACGCAAGAACTAATAATAACATCCCATTAACTATGATAGACTTTGATTTTCTTTGATCACGTAAAATGCACCAAAGAAATGGGATGGTCTTCCTGGCTCAAATATGGCAATATTGTTATTACTATTAAATGGAATAAAGCATGTCAAAATGACTAATAGTCAAAGCTAAGACGGAAATGTAAATTATTGTGCAAAACCAGATGCAATATAACTCAATACTTCACTTTGTCAAAATCAAATAGCTATATGACACGAACTAAACCCTCACCAACATATTTTAGAACAATATGCCACATTTACTGTACACGCAAAATTGATGGCGTAGTGTGTAGCAACTTCAGCAAACCGCAAGTCTTGCACAAAATCTTGCATGATTTCAGCTATAGTGTTGGACGCAATAAAAGTAAAAATAAAAATATGCATTGTTGGGAACGTTACTTTAAAAAAGTAATTAGTTATAGTTACTCACTACTTGATCCAAAAAGTAACTGAGTTAGTAATTTAATTACTCTATAATAAAAGTAACTCATTACCAAGGAAAGTAACTATTTGATTTGCTGTGAAAAAAAAAAAAAAAAGTTGTTATATGTCACAGAATTCAGATTTTTTAGAGGCATATGTTGTCGTGAGGTGCTTCATTACATTTCAATCAATCTCAATCAATCTTTATTTGTATAGCGCCAAATCATAACCAATGGTATCTCAAGGCACTTTACAGTAGAGCAGTCTTAAGGACGGACTCTTCATTTTATGGATACACACATATGCATATATACGATATACACATACATATGTATCCCACACCCAACATGAATTCATCATGGCGGCAAGGAAAACCTTCTGTTAAGCAGCAGGAACCTTGTGTGGATCCCATTCCTATGATGAACAGCCATCCACGTTATGCTGTGTTGGGTGTGTGCAGAGAAAAGGGTGGAGACAGAGCCGCTGAGTCTCTGTAACTCCACACTGAGGATCCCACATTTGAGTTGCTTACAACGGATGTCGACAAAGTCTTCGCTCCTGGATATGGATATAATGTACACTTCACATGTACGTTCTTACCTTTGACCACAATTAATTTAAAGTAGTGTTTGTATCGCCACCTTTAAAAATGCCAACTTGTCATCGGACTGCTCCACGCTCGCCATCTCTGCTGCTTCATCAAATCTGTATGGCTACCATGGTCGCTCACCTTGTCTTTAACCTACCTCCTCACTACAGCTGCGTATGAAGCCAGGGGTGCTTTCGGATAACAGTTTATTCAATCAATGCATGTAACGCATTGCATTTAACTTTAAGTGAAAGCGTAAAAAGTAATAAGTTAGATTACCCCGTTACTGAAAAAAAAGACGCCGTTACCTAATGTCGTTATTTTAAATGCTGTTATTCCAAACACTGGAAATATGAAATCAAAAACAATGAGTCACTTAATTAACTGTATTAAGCATGTTTGGCACAATTTCAGGAAGTCTGAAAGCCAGTAATGACATCTAATTATGAACTGCTTATGACCCTAACCCTAACCACAGATAGTGACTGAGCAGTAACTTAAGCACATTAGCAAAATGAAGGTCAGCAATGTAATGTCATTAGGGCTGCTGATCAGTAACAGGAGCCCCTATACATTTAATGTAACTGGAGGATTTATACGATAAATAAAAGAAAAATGTGTCTACAGGTCAATTTAAGCACAAGACAGATTGGTACGTTTTAAGGCCATGAAGTGGGAAAAAAGTTCTCTCAATCTTCAGCCTGCAAACGCTGTTAAGATGCAAGTCTCTCATCCAAAACTATCAGAGCAAAGTCAAACAAATCCACTCCCAAGGACTTTCATGTCACTGAACCAAAGAGGCATGGACAGGCTACAATAGTAAAGGAATACTAATACCGGCGGCTGTATAAACATGCAGTGGCAAAAGATGAAACAAAGACAAGGGTGTTGATGTAAAGTCAATGAGACTTTAAAAGATCAAGATTTTGAGACAAGGAATGACGAGCTCCAGTGAATACACAATCTGTGCGCAACCTTTATACCACAGGCACAAAGTAGAAGGATATAGAGCTGTCTAGGAATTCAGCTGATAAGATGAAAATCGGCGACAGCACAGTGGACAACAGCCAAGACGCTTTAAATGGACACACACAAACAAAAGCACTCACATAGTGGCTGACATCGTGAGTTAGAATCTGGAAAAAAGACTGCATTACGACTCTGGACGGGATCCAACACCTGAGAGTGTGTTTTAACTCTCTGCCAGCTGCCGCCTGCCAGCAAAGAGCCATCTTGACTTGGAGAATGAAAGAACGGAAAAGCACAAAAGGCTTTGTGTCACAAACGAGGAAACAACCCAATTAGGTGCCTATCAGTATTTTTGCAAGGACAATGTCTTAAAAATGGAGCACATAACACAGTATTAACACATAATATCGCTCCTCAGTCATGTTTGATAGATTGAGTGATTTGCATGTCTTCTTTGGGAACTCGTGCAAAAAAAAAAAAAAAAAAAAAAAAAAAGGTGTGACCACCCCAAGAAGGCGATCAACCCAAGATTCCTAATTGTGAGCCATTGCAAACTCTGAAATCCTCTCTTGAATAATTAAACCGCAGATATGTTCGCTAATGAAATGTTCTGATTAAAAGAAAAAGGACAGCGTATAAAGAAGTGATTCCATTTTCAAACTTCCCTAATTTGGGAGTTACCCATTTCTGCGTCAATTTACCCTTTTCCATTTTGTTTTTTTTTTTTTTTTTTTTTTGGATCGCCTCTCCCTTATCAGAAGCCATTACTGATTTTAATCTTCCTGAAATCATGCTTGATATGATCAATTAAGTGTATATTCATTGATTTCATGTTTTTTTGTTGTATTTGTGCCAAATGCAAACGCTGAAATCAGGCAAGAGGTTTGATGTCTATCCGTTTGCTAAAGTTGCTGAACATTAGCCCATCCTTTTAAGTTGGAAAATTGCATGTAAATGCGTCATCTCATCTCAAAATAAGTCGCTGAGGGTTTAATCTGTCATATAGCTTTTTTCTATTTCAGGAGGTAACCACGTATTATTGCATTGCGTTATATTTTGCGCAAGAGTTGATGTTTCTGTCTCTCTGACCACCCGTTGCATGATATTTTCACAAAGGCTGTGGCTACGGGTACGTTAAACGTATCCGTAGACTGCCACTCTATGGATACGCAGCACCCCTCATTGGCCAGTTTAGGTCATGTGATAGGTGCACCATGTGACTTAAAGTTCCATCATTTGTATTTTAGCTACCCCGCTAACCCTTACTGTAACTATATCCCTAACCCTAAAAGGGTTTTTTTTTTTGTCAGAAATGCATTTTTAAAGGTGGAACTTGCCATGTTAAATATGTTAAAATAAAATTTTAAAAAATGTCAAATGTGGGATTCAAACCCATGTTAGTGAAACCCACATTAGCAGTGAGTGCAGCACCTTAGACCACCAGATATGGCTACATTAACATACCGCCAGACACAATATACAATAATGCAATTGTCATTTCAGTAAGTAAATTCCATCCGTCGTTTTTCCGCAATCACAGAAAATCGGAGCTCATACAAGTGGATGCAACCAATTATTCTGATCATCAATTCTGGCCTCTTCTCAGTACTGAATGCCCACAATAAAAATCTCACCTAAAGTATCTCCTACTTTCAATTCATGGCAGAAACAAGAAAAACATACAAGTATGAAGTCTATTCTATAAGCATCAAACATTAGAAAACACATCCACTTAAACACAGCAGGTGGATAAGTGGAGCACAAAGGAAACAGACTGAGACATAATCATAGAATATGCAGCATAAAGTATATGGATGTGCTTGTTGATTCAGGCTTAAAGTAAGCATGAGCAAACACTGAACTGCTGAGTATATAACAGCCTGATTTTCCCTGCTGGAGAACAGGATTGTTTAGGAAGAAAGCAAGCCATGATTCTTCCTCTCAGTGGGTCAAAAGCTTTGCCACCAATCAATATCATTGTAATGGAAGAAATCCAATTTTCAGTAAAATATCATGTACTGTTGATTCACAGGTGTTACTCTTTTGTGTGAACAGGACCATTGTTTCTGTAAGCGGTCAATAAGCTAGTGAACTCAATCATGTTGTTACATCCAACAAAATACATCTCGTCTTCACCTTGATCTACATCTCAGTAGATAGATACTCATATCAATTTTTCTATTTATCGTAGTTATGATCTTTAAAGTGATACAATACCTGAGTCAAGCACTTTGTGTCTGTCACGTTCTGTTTAGTTTTCATTCTAGTTGTTGTTTCATGTTTTAACTCGTGTCTTTGTGTGTCCAGGTCTTCCTGCTTGTGTCTCCACCTCCCAGTGATGTCTGTTATCTCCTCATGTTTTGCACCCAGGTGTGGCCCGTTCCCAATCAGGCTTCCTGCACTATTTAGCTGAGTGTTTAGACACAGAATGATTGCTGGATCATTGTGAATGTCTGTTACCCCCCTCGTGTGCTTCCCACGTGACTCCTTGTGCCTTATGGATTTGAGTTTTTGTAGGTTTTTGATCATTACAATGGACTCTTATTTTGAATGTTACGCCTGCCTGATTCTCTCTGCACATGGGTCCTTATCCTCAACTCTGACATGTGACAGTAGCTGGGTTTCCATCACAGATTTTTGCTAAATAAAAGCGATATTTCTCTATGTTGACAAAGTATAATTGGCTTTGACCGTGTTTCCATTGAAGATTGTTCTGAGCCTGAGCCTCGTAACTCTCGTAAAATCTCATCTCGCGAGACTTCGCTGCAGAAATACGGACAATCCAAACCTCCTTATAACACTCTGTATTCCTTTGTTGTTAATGTGGCAGTAATAATTTTAAAGTATAATGCTAAGAAATGCCCCGGTCTTCTCTTCTGTTTACACATATCGCGCCATGTTTACTCGGAGAGCCGTAGTCATGTGACCAAGTACCTCACGTCATGTGAACATGTGCGTCACGTTCTGTGACGTGTATTTGCGGAATAAGTGTTCCCATTGCGCTTTTGTGACACATTTCAATATTTAAAACGCCTCAAATACCTCTTCATAAAAGCATAAAAACTTTTGAGCGATATTCAAGTGTTTTTTTGTTTTTTATCCAAAATTCAGGTGTTTATCTTGTCTGGTCTTGTCTGTATTGTTTCTATCACCGTGTGAACTAAAAGTTAAATTAAATTGTTTCTATATGAAATGCATGAAACATGACTTTCTTTAAATAGAAATCAAATGAACAGATGCCTTCAATTTATTATTTTACACAGATAATTGATAAAGGAACGTCTCATCTATGACGGTTTTATATTAAATGGGAACGTTATGTCCAAACTTTTGACTGGTAGCTTATATATTTCTTCTATGGCTTTATTCAATGCAGATTAAGCCATGATGGGCATGTGCAGACAAAAGCTACCTTTCACAAATTCTGTGGAGACATGTGATGAACATGGATGATGAGCAGCAGAACAATGCAATCTGCAGAAAAAGCTGAAAAACTATTCCCTACTGAAGGTTCAAGCCTGCACAATCTCTATCATTAGCAACTATAACAGAAGCATAAGCTACAACATGAAGTGTGTTAACTGCGTGCTCCATCCCAGACCGTGAAGTCAATCCATACTCACTCGCACGTGCTGTCCTTTATTAGAAAAAACAGCAACATTGGCGTCACATATTAAGCTTATACAGCTGTTAGTTAATAAAAGTGTCTGCAGCATTTTGTACCTGTGACTTTGAATAGGATAAGTGAGGGGAAAAAAGCACACAAACATTATCGCATTATCTGCGTACATTTTTCTGCCTTAATTAATTAAGTACAAATATCAGGTGGTATTTTTCTTAAGAACTTTACGCGAGGAAACTTTTACACACTCGTAATAACCTGCATGCAAATTAGATACTGAAGGGCTCCAGCAGGTGTGTCTCTACTGCAGTTAATGGGCAATTATGAATAATAGTGATCATTATAGTTTGGAAAAAAAGAGAGCTGCCCTTTCCTTGAGCGATGTGCACAGACTGCTGTGCCTCAGCAGCTGAGTGTAAAAGAGCAACAGTTTGTCAGAACAAATTTGTGTGTTCAACGTTCAAATATGTTCTTCAGTTTTCTTATATTTACATTAGAGGTTTCAAGACCTTAGTTAGATTTTTTATGCACTTAATTTTAACCTTCATGTGTGTATTGCTGTAGTTCCAATTGAATCCTGCCATCTGGTTAACTTATGCAAAAATTATGCTTTGGATGTTGCTATAGTTTTTTTTACTAGTACAGTGCCCGTCGGAAGTATTCATTCATGTGGGAGCATAAGGGGTATATTTGCGGCTCCAATTTTCCTGGTTTAATTCTATGGGACATGTGCATGACTTCATCACTTTTTTTTTTTCTGGTGTATTTTTCTGTGACATGTTTTTTGGAGTCATGTGTATTTATGTATCTTTCTGTTGTTTTTTTGTGCATAAATGTTTGCTGTTTTTTTTTTTTTTTTTTAAATTAAAATTTTTTTGGTAATGTATGTTTTTTGGGGTTATGTGTATTTTTGTATCTTTCTGTTGTGTTTTTGTGCATTTTTTTGTATAATTATTGTTTTGTTGCTATTGTTGTGTGATTCAGGGGTCATTGTGTATTTTTTGTGTAAATATTTAGTTTTATGTATTTTTAGTATAAATATTTAGTTTTGTGTATTTTGAGCCATTTTCATATTTTTGTTGTATTTTTCGGTAATTTATGTTTTTTAAGTCAACATTATGTGTGTTTTATTTTTTGTATAATTATTGTTTTTGGTTGCCATTGTAGTGTGATTCTGGAGTAAATTTGTGTATTTTAGTTTGTTTGGTGTAGTTTTGTGCATTTTTGTTGTCGTTTTGGTGTATTTTTCTGTAATACATGTTTTTTCTCTCTCGCTGCAGAGAAACGTGAAGCTTTCAACACAGCAGCCATTGCCGTCAATCACTTCCGGGTGAAGTCTGTCCGGTCTAAATAGCGTAAGGTCAAACTAACGTTTTGAAACGACATCATCGCCAAATAAGAAACAGGAAAAAAAAAAATTTCCTCCAAAGAGAAGTCTCCAGGAGCGAGATCAGGGCCAAACTCAGCTGGCACACACCGGAAGAGAGCTGTGCAGTGAAATAGATACAGTGCCCATCAGAAGTATGCATTCATGTGGGAGGTTGAGTAGAGTTAATTATGGCCA
Organism: Gouania willdenowi; assembly: GCF_900634775.1. Lineage (NCBI taxonomy): Eukaryota > Metazoa > Chordata > Actinopteri > Blenniiformes > Gobiesocidae > Gouania > Gouania willdenowi. The sequence goes on along the minus strand of NC_041055.1, from coordinate 10,019,112 downwards.
AATGAGTATGTGCTTGAAGGTTGGATGTACAAAGAGGTGTTCATACTCTGTGCTCTGTAGTGTTATAAAGGGGTTTATTTGCGGGTGCAAAATAAAACAGCGCGTGCAATTTCCCCGGTTTAATTCTATGGGACATGAACATGATAAATGTGTTTGTTGTTGTTTTTTTACTCGCTTTTATATTTTTTTGTTTGGTGTATTTTTCTGTAATGTATGTTTTTTGGAGTCAATATGTGTATTTGTGTATCTTTCTGTTGTCATTTTGTGTATTTTTTGTATAAATATTTAGTTTTGCGTATTTGAGTCATTTTCATATTTTTCTGTAATGTATGTTTTTTTGAAGTGATGTGTATTTTTTATTCTTTCAGTTGTCTTTTAGTGCATTTTTGTGTTTCATTTTACTCATTTAGTATATTTAAATAAATAAATAAATAAATACCATCTGTGAAATGTTTGAAAAGCAGATAACAAAACTCCATAGTGATTGTAGCGCCAATCAGAAAAGTAACAAAACTGCGCAAAACAAAACATAAAGCTCCAAACTACATGAGTGAGTAAGTACATTAAAGTATTACCTACAATTCGGCTGCCTTTAAAAATAATAATAATAATTTTTTACCTTCGAACCGAGTGGTCAGAGCTTAGCTTCCATGCACAGCATGACACAGAATCCGCAGTTTTCCAGATGGAGAATTGAACAGGTTCAGGTCAAAACCGACTCTAGTGAAACAGCGCGTTATTGAACAACAGTTATATGGTTTAAACAATGGAAAACGTGTCTGCAAAAGACTCACCAGTGGCTGACGGTTTCAAATGATCTTTTCAGAAAGCTCCCGTTTTTGAGAAGCTAATGATAGCATGGCACAGGAGGAAGTGGAGTCGGCAGTGGCTCACACACACGAACATCAGTGACTAACATCAGGCCCAATAAGTGAGACTTAAGAGCACGGCTGCTCAGACGCTCCTCTCCCCTCTACGGTATAAAACTATCTTCTTCCCTCTCAGTCGTGTCTGCTTGGCTGTGTGCGCAGCGATTGGCTCTGGCTGCACACGTGACTCTTGCTCGTGTGAGGAGCTGTGCAGTGAAATGGATATAGATGGTGCGCTAGCGCCCCCTCACACCCTGAGGTCAAAAGTTGAATAGGTTTCATTTCGGGGCCGTCCAGAAGTGAAATAAAATTAAAATAAACATTTTTGAAATGACCAAATTACTCCAAAATAACAGAAAATAACAGATACACACACTCGGGGTATTTGAAACCCATCGACCGAGTTTCAGGTCCAACTCGCACCGCATCGGGGAGATATTTGCTCCACACACACATCCACACACACACACACACACACACACAGACTTCCCTTGCTTTTTAGTTAGATGGTCTTTATAGGAATTAACATTCAAGTCTGAACTCTCTCCCTCACCCCTCTATTGAGGCAAAGTGAAGCCATTCACAATTTTCTACCTTTAAATTAGCTTTCACGCTTGAAGTCATGTTAAGTGCATTCTGTGGAAGATGTCATTGAGAGCAAAATGAACAAGAATTAACTTAACTACGAGCTGCTAATATTGCAAAAAAGAAACAAAACACAGACTGGCCCTACTTAACCTTGGAGAGATTAAACAAGTACAAAGAAAGGTTTAAATTTAGTAATGACGTCTTTACAATGAGCGTAATTATGCAAATAAGAGTAAGTTTGAAAAGGTCCCATCTGCAATGAGCTCTGACACCAGATGGGCTGTGTGCATGTGTGTATGTGTGCATGCGTGTGTGTGTGAATGCAATCCAGGGGGACATGCATGTGTAAAACCAGTCACCTTTAGGGGATGCCCTTGGGAACAGATATATTCCCTAACCGAAGAAAGTCCTGATTGACCCAGCTCCTCTGCCACGCGAGCAAATCAGCATAACTTTGTAGCACAGCGGCAGCGTTCATTCATAAACACTGTGAGATGTTTTTTTTTTCTTATTCTTAGGGAGTTGATTCCTTCCCCTCCCGCTTCACTTTCACTTCTTTCCTGAACAAAAGGAATACGTTCTCTCTCTCTAGGTTGGTAATCCATTCATGAACACAACAAGCTGGTTTCACTGTTTGTAGCGTCACTCGTCAATTCATCCGATAGGCGGGCAACATGGGCAGAGTGCAGAATCCGCGTACCCTTCGTTCTTTGGTTATTTCGCTTCAAAACCTACTTAAAAATGCGAAGAAAAAAAAACAACTGTTTTTTAGTTTCATTAATTTAAAACCAGAAACAGGAAAAGGGGAAAACCAAATACTAACAAAACACTATTTCTGATTGTTTTTAAAATCAAAATAACAATGGAATCATATATTGTTTTGTTTGTTTATTCTTTTTTAAAAAAACGCTGTTGATTCTATATCTATACCCGGAAAAAAAATCTGTGACTGCAGATGGTGACAGTTACAAACAATGTGGCTTCTCAGCGGAAAATAAGAGCGTTATGTCAACTGCGTAAATCTCTTCATAGTGATTAAGGAGCCATTACTCCTCCTAACATGACGCTCCGGTGGGTGAAGTAAATGCAGACTGGAGTCACAAATATTCCTTCATTGAGAAGATTCCTGAAGCAGAAGTAGCATTTATTTTGTGATAATTAATTTTTTAGTTTATTTATATATATATATACAGTATCTATATATATATATATATATATATTAGGGATGTAACAATTCACTCAACTCCCGATACGATTCAATTCACGATACTGGGTTCACGATACAATTCTCTCATGATTTATTTTACAAAATGTGACTGACACAAATGATGATATAATATAAAATATTCCTTTATAATTTTTCGTGAAAAAATTAGAAAATACTGTACTATTTTCTTTTTTTTTCATTGTCAAAAGAATCCCTTGATAAACTATTCAAAACAATCTTAGTCGGGCTGGGGTGTGAAGCGGGGTTGGGCTTGCGCTGCCGCCCTCCTCTCCTCGCCGCTGGATGTCCAGTGTTTGGCCCTCCTCGCCTCGCCTACTCCCTGGCCTCGCCGCCGTTGTCAACCCTCTTGGCTGAGGGTCGGCGCAACGGCCGGGGTCAGGGCGGACGGGGGATGGGCGACCCCGGTGAAGGGGGTTGACAAGGCCAGGGAGTAGGTTGAAAGCGCCACCAACGCGGCGAGGCAGGCAGAGTACCAGGTCTCCAGCGGTGGGGAGAAGAGTGCAGCAAAGTTACGGATCGGACTTGCAGTCTTACCAAAGAACTGAATAATTGCAGCAATTAGTGCACCATTAACCCAATACGAAACTACCATATTGTGCTCTTTTGGCTGTAAACAGTGGCTAAACTTGTTTCAGCTGCCCACAGCAATGGTGCCGGGTCGGGAAATGCTCATATGTTGTGACGTCATGTGAACTATGTATATCCGAGCCTGTGGTCACGTGACTGCCGTAAAGTGAAATGTTCTCCAGGCATTCTCCAGGTCAGATGACCTGGCCAAAGACGGTCCGTCTCTCTAAACTTACATGGGCGGTATTTCAAGAGGGAAGCCCCGCTCGGAGCATTGATACTGTCAAGTGCAGTACATTGACCTGAGGACTCATTTAAAAAACCTCATAAGGGTCATCTCTTTAGATCAGTCAGCGATGTGCCTTTAATGAAGAAATACTATATCGGGATATATATCGTTATCAGGATATAAAATTCTGATATATAAGATTTTCTCCATATCGCACAGCATGAGGAGGAAGTTTCAGGTTTATTGTTTTTCTGTGTGAAGTTGAGGCAAGGTACTTGTTTAAATCCCTCATTGCTTGGCATGAAGGCAGATTATGAACACTGATGGACATTAAATGAAAGAATCTTTAATGATTGATCAGGTTGTTGATTAAGTCAAAGATTATGAAGCCAGGAAAAACCTTGATCTACACAATCTCTCTGCACCTGCACACTAACAAGACAGGGGGTGTAATAAGATGGAATTCTGTTACTACAGACATGGAACGACTGAATAGATTAAATGTACAAGAACTGACAAAGAAATAACAAGAACCAAATCAATACATAACATCTAACAAAGCAAAGCAAATGTCAGTGAGAGAGGTATCCCACTGGGAATTCACGACCTAGAGAACACAATAGCTAACAAATGGAAAGCTAACTCTGAGTCTCACCACACAACACAAAAATATACGCAAAATCAACCCATAGACCTCCATAGTGACACCGTCAACCTACATCCATCCACCCATATTCTGACCCGCTTGTTCCCGTTTTCAGGGTTGTGGGGGTCTGCTGGTGCCTATGTCCAGCTCTCAATGGGTAGAGGTACACACTGAACAGGACACCAGTCGATCACAGGGGAACACACAAACAGACACACACACACACACACACACACACACACACACACACACACACACACACACACACACACACACACACACACACACACACACACACACACACACACATTCACACCTACGGGCAATTTTGAGACTCTAATCAACCTAACAGTCGTTTTTTTTGGATTGTGGGAGGAAGCCGGAGTGCCTGGATGAAACTCACGTAGCACAAGGAGAACATGCAAACTCCACACAGAAACGACCCAGGTGTCCAACCCAAGGCTAGAACCCACACCGTCAACCTGTTGGTCGAAACCTAAGGTCCTTTTGTTAAGAGGCAAACAAAAAGTGCTAATGCTAACCACTACATCACAGTTTTGCTCTCTTTTGTAAGACATAATACAAAGGTAGCAAAATTTTGACTTTTTATGTCCCTGAAGGAAAAACATTCACAGCTAAACTACATGTTAAGTATTATTTAATAATACCTTGTTTTATTGAATACAATACAAATGGATTTTGAAGAAGATCTCTTCATTTAAAAACTGCAGTGTTCTCATAACATTACCTGGTTATATAAAGAAAAAAAGTGAGTATCTATTGTTCGTGCATACTGAATAAGATCCAACTGCCTTCCTATCCAGTCTTTATCCTCCCACCTTACACACCTGCTACTATTACGGAACTCTGCTAATGACTGCCAGCACTGCAAAGGCCAAACTCATATTTATGGTCGGCAATGCATTCATTCCATCTAAAATGCGTGTTTCTGCATTTATAGCTACATTTGAGTATCTTAACAACTCAAACAATGCAAACTCTACTCTTATAAGGATTACCCTATAGTGCAGCAATCATTATCTATCTTATCTGTTAGTGCCCTATCATCTTGGCAGAACACTACTCTAAGTTTGCTGGTCTTATGGAAGTTCCTAAAGTCTCTATAAGTAGAACAGGAGGCAGAGCGTTCTGCTACCAGGCTCTTCGCCTCTGGAACCAGTTCCCAGTCTTAGTACTGGAGGCTGCTACTCTCTCCACCTTTAAGGCTAAACTCAAAACCTACATATTTAAAGCGTATACCATATACTAGCGTTAACCTAACCACTAGGAACAAAGCCCTAAACCTAAAAATAGGAAATAAAATCTAAGATTATATAGTAGAACACTAACATTGTATTCAAACACATAGCTCTAATGGGTTGCAATGTGCGATGTTCAAAAAGACAGCGTTGTGCCGGGTTGTAGCCAATCCCCCACTTCTGCACTGCATTGTATACCCATTACACTGCTCACACACCATTTACACTGATGTCCACCCCATATTCATTCTCATTCCACTGTATTCCTGTATCGTGTTTTTCTGCAGTCAGTGCCTTCTCCTCGCGCTTCTCTCTCTTTCCTGTTTCAGGTGTCCTGAAGTTGGAGTTGACAGTTCTCGATCTGTGGTTCACAGCTCAACTAGTCTGGGACACTCAGATGGTCTATCCTTTCTATACTGTTCTGTTGGTCCTTCTGTCCACTAACCCCAACCAGTCGCAGCAGATGGCTGCCACCTCTGAACGTGGTTCTGCTGGAGATTGCCCCCTGTTAAAAGGGAGTTGGTTCTTTCCACTCTCACTAAATGCTTGTTCATGTGGATCTTGTTGGGTTTTTTCTTTGTTATTCTGAATTTTATATTTTGATAAGCCCATTCAAGATTACTTTGTTGTAATTTGCGCTATAGAAATAAAGCTGAATTGAATTGTCTGAATTGAACTGAATCTATAAAAGCAAGGAATCTCTGTCTGTGTGTCTTTGTGTGGCTCAAATATCTCAGCGCATCAGAATCAGACAGAGCTGAGAGTTTCAACATGGCTGCTGCTTGGTTCAAGGGTGTGCAACGTCAGACTGTAATGATACCGTTGCAGGTTTTGAATATTTCATTAATAAATATTTCATGAGTAATATAGTTGTCTTTGTCACATTTTATTTGGCATTAGTAAATAATTGTGCACATTTTCAGATATTGTACATGATATGAGTGATAACATGTGTTATAAAGGCTATTTTGCACAATTCACTTCAGATTTGTACTTGTCCTTTGATGTGCCTTGGTCACAAAAAGTTTGGGAACCACTATTCTAAAGCATCAAAGTCATGAAGTAATTAGATAATAAACAGTAAAGGTGTTTACCTGCTGTCTGTGAAGTTATGAATTGGCGCTATACGAATAAACATCGATTGATTATTGAAGTTATTTTGAGATGTTATGGCGTCTTTCAATGGCAAAATAAAAAAATAAAAAATAAAAAACAAGAATCAACAGAAGAATTGTCATTTGTAGCTCTCTCTCTCTCTCTCCCAGCAAGCTGCAGATGTATGCTAGCCTATATTACAGTGCTAAATATGTACATACTTCTTACGGGCATTGCACTAGTCTAACAAAAGAGTTACATAGTTACATGAAGGGAAGAAGTGATGAACCCGTAGAAAAGTCACAGAGATGGTGAAAGACAGATGTCTGTCCTCACAATAGCAGTTTTACTTTACTTGAGGCTCTAGGTATTTTTATGCCTTACACATCTTTAACATTGAACTTCAGTTTCAAAGTGGCTTTGAACTCTGAGCAAAAAGAAGACTTACAACAGTATTAAGTGTAGCCTTCAGCCTCCGTCACATTGGCTGTGAAGCGACATATCATAAATAATCAATACAAGCTGGTTGCAGAGTTGGGCTTTAATGTGATCATAGAGAAGCGTTACGCAGAGATTAATCGGTAGTACACAGCAGAATGATATCAGGGACCAGTTGTGCATTGTGGATGGAAATCATGTCAGAATGGTTTTCCAAGTCTTTGATCAAACATTCACTTCCCGCAAAAGCTGAGACTCAAGAAATAAAACACAGTGAATAAGAGCTGAAGGATAAAAAGAAAAAATCTGGATGAAAAGAAATAGCAATCAAAGAGAGAGGAGGAGAGGTGATGTCCTGGGATGGGTTTCAAAGCCACTAATTCCACCCAATTCGTTCATTCTTCAGGTTTAACTTTAATCCTCCTTTTCTTCTTTCCCTTCCTTTTTCTGGGGTTTATTCACCTGGATGTTGTGTATTTGTTTTCTTGTGTTTTAATGACTTACCACACAAATTGGAGCTGCACGATTTCGACTAAAAACCTAAATGAGATTTTTCAGAAAAAATATTGCGATTTTTATATTTGATACATTTAAATGCATGAACTGCTAAAATGATGAGTGAATGAAGTCATGTTACTTGTAGACTGTTAAACAACATATTCTTGCTCAAATTGCCCCACATTAGAACAAAACACATGAATCTATTTTCAGAAATATTTGGTTTTATGTGGACAGCGCACTCTTCTGGAAGATTCACAGAGCACTTTATGGAAACTCAGACCTTCTATCTGTTCAAGCTGTACCTAAGATTGCAAGGCTCCACCATTCTGATTGGTGAACATCACTCAAACGCCAGAGACAGAAGAAAAAAACCATAGCCTCTTGAGGTTACGTTATTGAAGAAGTCAAAACCTTGATTGCGATTCAATATCGATAAACCTTGCAGCCCTAATACAAATGCTCCTGTTGTGGTATATCTGGATACCAAACCTTAGCAGCATTGTGTCTTCCAACTGCTCTTGGTTGTATTTATCAGGACAAACATGAGTAGATCTTCATTGTGTAATCAGCCTAAAAAGAGCAGTATCTGCACCATATGTGCATCAATTAACACATGTGCACTGTTCACTTTAGAAAGATACAGACCACTGCAGACCAATGACACCACACAGGGCTGCAGTTTTCAGATCTTCTGCTCAGCTATCTGAGCTTCACAGTGGTCCTCACCTCCTTTGCTGAGTCCATTCTGTTTTTTTCATTTATTTTTTTTTTCTCCAAACACATCAACTCTTTTAAACCTATCTTAGTGCTGATCATAGTCAGCTAGTATCCATGTGATAGCTCTTTATATTAAATGCTACCAGGAGCCGCAGAGCTTCTGTGCGACATGTTCCTTTGAGAAAATTGAAGAGAACACCTGAAATTGGATTCATGTTGGTGAAAAAAATGTCTTTTAGCTGGAAACCATTTCCAGAGGTGGAAGGTCAGCGGTGTGCAGTCCACTCCAGCGCTTCACCAATCTACCTCCCACTGATCCCAGTCACAGAGCTCAAGAGTGGTGGAAAAGGTCATTGTAACATGATGACAAGGCCTCGTACCAGTACGTGCTTTGGATTTACTGACTACAAGACCTTGAGCTGGTACAAGATAAATGTGGATATACAACATGAAAACATCATAGCTAGAAAATCCAGTAAGTTCAGCTTTGGGAATTGCAATTTTATCTCTTCACTCATCCTCTTTTCCATCAGAGGCACAAGTAAGGTGTACCGTACATAGGATGGGATTGGATGGTAGCAATAGAAATACAGTACCGCTAAAGCTATGCAGTGTTATGTATGAAAACAATTCAGCTCAGAAAAGAACTGGGACACTTGCAGTTACTGGCAGAGATTCCATAGTTTGGCAGTAGAAAAAAAAAGCTTTATTTGTGGACATGGGCAGATCCACTGTGGTAGCATTGGGTTGCAAATGCCACCCTCAAACAAAGCCTTGCCATCCTAGTTGGCACCAAATAATTCACTCACAGAAAGCCCAAATTTCCTTAAATATCTGGGTATCTCTGGCATATTAAAAGCATCTCCATGATGCCTGTAAATCCTATTGGGTCTTAAATCTCACAGATTTCTGAGTCAAAGAGACTGTGATCCTGCTGTGTGTGTGCATGACAAGAAAGGAATTGGTAGAGAGGCCGGGCGTGCATGTGTGTGGCATTGTTTGTCTTTTGAGACTTTTTTAGATAATATTACATTTAATAAACTCTGCTTTGAACTGGTGGCCTTTGGAGGGTGTACCCCCGCCTAGCACCCAATGAGAGCTGGAGATGGCACCAGCAGAACCCTGCCACCCTGAAAATAGGAGCAAGTGGGTCAGAACATGGATGGCTAGATGGATATTTAATAAACTAATGTAGGCAACACAATTAGTCATCTACATGATCAGTGAAGTACTACTATATAAAAATATACCGAGCCTGTGATTTTCCCTGATCGTGGAAACTGGGCAGAATGTACAAAATGAACTTCCTGCAATGGGATTATCAGTGTTATTTATAATAGTATATTCTTAATATTATTATATATTATTATATTACATAGGCAGAAATTACAATATGACACATGCATGTTTTGGAAATTTATCATGCATCTACAAGAAAATTTGTCTTTGTGAGCAGGTGGTCAGAGAGACAAATATGTAAATTCTCGCAAAAAATGGAGCAAATGGCTAGTCGTCAAATGGCATGTTTGACACATATTTGGGAAGTTTATTAGCCTGTAATGACATTTGATTGGGAAAGCTGATTAAACAGAAACAAAATGGAAATATGTAAACAGGTGCAGACATGACACGAAAGTGGGTGAAATCAGGAAAAGAATTGGGGAAAGTTTGAATATATTTACACACGTTTGCCAAATGTTGCCTCCCCTGAAAAATGATTGTCCTTCTCTGAGATAATTAAAGGTAACAGACGGTATAAATTTTCCTATTTTGGAAACGTGCTGCGATTAGGTGCTCTAATCTAACATTATGTCGACTTTTTGCACAATTCATGCTCTTTGATCTATGTAGTAAGCTGGTCCAGACTCTGACTAATATGGCACGATCTAATGGAAATGCAGATAGATGGTTATGCTCAGATATATTTTTAAGTTTACTTCATGAGCTTCTAACAAAATTAGGTTTATTCTGACGTGAAGGTTGAGGTGAAAGCCTGCATAGAATATTAGCAACGGGCTCTCTATGCCTACATCAGTAGGCTGAGTGTGTATTTTTCTCCTCTCTTTTTTGCCATCTTGGCTGTAATGGATTGCGTTTTATTTAAACATATGCAGCTTTAAACATGGGTTCTTGGAAATAGAGACATTGACCTTGAGAAGCTAGTAAATGTATTTAAACGTTTTAAATGAGTGGTTGTGAACCTTAGTGGAGGTACTGAACCCTGCAAGTTTCCTCAGTGCATTCACCAAAATAAAAAATTTAAAATATTTCTTTAAAACATAGGTAGAGGTCTATATATATATTTATTCAGACACATACAAGTGAGCCTGGGCTGATTTTTTTTTTTTTTTTTTGCCTTGATCAAAAGGCTTTTTAATTATTTATTTTTTTTTTAATAAATTATTTGGAATAGAAATTTGACAACATTTCCATAATTTAACTTTTAATAAACTAATACATCATGGTCCATTTTTTTGGTGAAACATATTTTTAACGTATTTGTCTTGATCCCTGATGGACTCAACGAACCCCAGAGGTTTGATTGAACCCAGGTTTTATATTTACACTGTTACGCAAATACTCACTGGAAGTCACTTTGCAATGGAAATTTAAGGGGTCTATTGTTTACATTGATATAGCCATTAGCTTGAAAAATGTTGCGCAATTGTGACGCCCACTAATGTGTGGTCACATGTAGGGTATTATACATACATTTTTTTTTAATTTAGTTTAATTTATTCATTTATTTTCCCTGTGAAACATTGTTCCAATCTGTAAACAGAAACCTGTTGTATGCCTTCCGAACAGTCGGGGCAGTATTAAATGGGCTCAGCTGTTGTACCGCACTTATACAGTGGGGGGCGCCACCTTTCCCCATTGTGTTTGTGACTACGAACTCACTGAAATCCCGTCTCTGTCTCTCTTCTTTTAAACTGTTTTAACAGGTATGTAAAATATAGAGGCAGCCCAAGGAACACTGTTTATATAAACCAATAAGTTACAGACATGTAGGTTGGTTTGTTTTGGATGGAACTATGATGTTTGTTGAGTAACTGTTCAGTATGTTAAACTAGTGCAAAGTCCGGAATGCTAACTCATTAGCTTTAGGCTTTGTGTGAGAAGTTATAAGAGTATATGTATGTTGTTTGTGTTTTGATCCTGTGATTATAATTTAAAGGTCCTGAAAGATGTACTTTATGTTATTTGAGCCTAATATATGGGCCTGCAGAGTTCATTGTTGCACACGTGCACAGGCTGACACGCACACACACACACACACACACACAAGTACATATATTTGGTTAAGTTAAATAGTTAAATTGTTTTCTCAAATGGTTATTAAAATAAACCAGCAGGGTTTTAGTAAGAAATGGTTTTCTAAGCAAGAATATGTCTGGGTGTTGCAGTGTGGATGCTTGGAGGTAAACCTGTGGGACATATATGGTGAAAATGTGTTTTTGTTTATATATATGTGAGAAATGTTTTACTTTCATGCCATAACGGCATTGGTTAAAAGAGCATAGTAATGCAGCAAAAATTAATCATAAGGAGAAATTGTATGAAATAAAGGAACATTGTGTTTGTGACTACCAACTCACTGAAATCCCGTCTCTGTCTCTCTTCTTTTAAACTGTTTTAACAGTTTTTCAGTGTCGTCTGGGTTCAGAGATGGAAATAAACAGAAAATTATTAACTGTATTCATGGTCTCCACTCTGGGACCTGTAACACAGTTGTTTCATTTATTTATTTATTGGATTGTGAAAAACATCCCACTTTGTATTTTGCATTTTTTTGGATTCATTTAATTAAATTGTTTACATGTGTCATGGTTTAGGTCACATTTTATGTTTTTGCATAAGTGTACATAGTTGTATTTAAAATAAAATAAGCAAATTGAAGCAAAATGTTATTTTCGTTACAAAATTAGTCATTAGTGACAGCTCCGTTTCATTTAAACCATGTTTGGTAGCTAAACTAGAATTTCTCAGTAAGAAATTGTCAATGCAAATCATAGGCAGGGTTTGATAAAGAAACAGAAGTCTCCGGTATGAAAGCGAAAGTAAACGGGAGCGCATTGCACCGCTCTGGGAGTCTCCCTTTTAACACACACACACACACACACACACACGCACGCACGCACGCACGCACACACAGACACTAACAGCAGACGCTGCCCCCGCTTTCAGAGTCGGTTGACTGGGGAAGAAGTCTGGCGCTCAGCCGCTCCGCTTCGACCGAGAGACATTTTTGCCGTTCACTCATAGGTTTTCACCTTTGTGCACAAATGTGAGTGAAAAAAACCGTGTCACGTAAAGCAAACGACTCTTCAGTGTAAATGAGATGATAAAACAATGCAATGGGAGCATCTACAGAAACTTTCAACACGACAATGGCGACATTGATTGGATCAGCAAATGAAAACATTACAGCCAATCACATTAATTTCATAAAATGCAAAATATTGGCCGATCTGATATAGCCGACCTGATCGGTGTACAGCCTAAGAAGTACAATTAAAAATATAGATTGTCTCGAGACTCACACCAACCACAATGTGTGTAACATATAAAACAATGCAAAAATGATTAGTAACATAATTGATAATGTTGACTACGAAAATTTGCTTCGACCCCTCATTTAATGTTTTAAAATCATGATAAAACCAAGCCTCATTTTTGATGCAGTACCGTACATGAACTGCAGGGCGCAGTGTTGATTTATCATTTACATTGTAAAGAAGAATTGCGCAACAGAAGAAAAACCAACCTAAAGTCTCAACATTTTGGAATCAGTTATATACTACACACTTTAGGTAGAGCAACAAATGAATTCATATATATTTTGTACAGTTAGGGTTAACCCTAACCTTAAGAATTGTTGGTTTTTTTTCGAATGAATTTGGGAAAACTGTAATGAAAACTTTTGACCACTCGGGGGCAAATGGTCCCCCTGCCCCCGCCCCCACCAAACTCTGCGTATGATGTAAATATGTCGGCCGTGGGATGATTCCACACAATTCTATGATTCGTATAGAATATATTGTCTGTTTGTTCCTTTCCCTTGAACTCTGTCTGTTTTCCTTCTCCTTCCGTTATTACTCTCATTTTTCTCTACGTTCTCCCTGTCTGTTTGTATTTTCTCTCCTCTCGTCTCTCCCGGGGTCCCATAACCCACCAAGCAACAGTAACCCTGATTACCTTACAGTGACTGCTTTGTGCATAGCAAGGCCTGCTGGGATCAATATTATTGATTTGAGTTCTAAGTCTCTTCCTAACCAGACTAGTGCTGTGTGTCTGCAGTTTTCTGTGTGTGTGAATTTGCATGTGTTTGTGCTCTAAGTGTTTGTTTGCATATTGATTTCACACCGCTCACTGTTTGCATGCATCGACTCATTTAAATTTAATGAGAATAAATGTAAAATGCAGATATTTGACCTTATTCGCGTGCACACACACATGCACACACACACACGGCTCTCTGTCTGGCTGCCTTGCATCAATGATTTATGTAAATTTATCTTCCTGACGGTGTGAAGCGGCAGCCTCTGAGGACAGTTGTCATTACACGCGGCGCTCCGTGTGTTGTGAGTGTTTGGATAAGCTCGCACACCTCTGTGATATGTAGTGCACACCCAGAATAAGAGCCCATGTCGTATTCCACGTCAGTGTAATAACAGAGGCTGTCAGTCATCATGGCAGCCCGTGTTACTGCAGCATACGTAATGTCATTTGGAAAACGCTTGAATGGACACACAATCCTACAAAACTCATTCCCTGCAAAATCCTCACGTCAAAAACCTAGCTGTGCCAAAATGTGCATGTTTTTATAAAAAAAACATATCTGCAAGCTATCAGGTTAGTCATCCTAAGCAAGTGGTTAAATGGATAAATATGGCTTTTTTTTAAACCAACAACTGAAGCAGCAAATTAAGGTACAAAAAATAAAGAAAACAAAAACAGTGAATAAGAAGGATGTTTCTATTTTATTTTTTTTTTCTCACTCATTCAAAACCTTTGACTCAAGCTGGAACAATCTCTCCTGTTTGTTGCCTTGTTTTTGACCGTCTCCTTAAGTCCCGCCTCCAGTCGCCATGTGTAAAGCAAACATCTAACACTTGCCTGTCAAACGTGAGCATGTGATCTACATAGTAAATAAGGCTGTTTATCATCCCTGATTTGATTTGATTCCAATTAGTGAAGTCTGGATTTGATTACAATCTAATTTTCCATTAGGAACGATTTCGATTAGATTTTCAATTATTGCTCTTTATTATCGATCTTCCATTTAACATCAGTCAGATGCTGAATTATTTGACCTCTCTTTTCTGCAACACCTTCAATATGGTATAGTGTAAATGAAATATTCAAATTAGGAGGACGAGCACCTGGTTTGTATTACAATTGGAAAGAGTTATCCATTTTATTCACCACCCCTACTAGTAAAATAGTCATTTTGTTACTGTTCCTGTATGTGTTAAATTCTCGGAAATAATTTAAAAACTATTATTTTGCATCTGTGATCATCAGATGTAAGGTAAGTCTTTGCTTAAAAACTGCAGGCCATCACCTGTCGCTGAGTCAGGGGTGGAAAACGCTGCCACCAGCCCTCTGAGTGGTAAACACCAACCCAATCTCATTCCAAAGCCTAGAATATCTACGTTTGTCCACTGCACAATGTGTAGACATCCTCAAATGTAAATTAATAATAATAATAATAATAAATTAATAATGCACGTAATCTGCATGGTTTTAAATACGAAACAAGGTCCGTAATTCAACATCACTTCTGGGAACAATCTAAGCGTCCTTAGCAACAGGATAAAGCAAGATGAATGTACGTCAAAATGAGAAAATACAGATAGTATACATAAACCGAATGGATACGATGAAAGTTAAGGGTACCAAAACGAAGATAAAGCCACAAGCTCTCTTTAGTATATAGCAATTTCCAGTGAAAATGTAATGAATGTCCGCCATGTTTTTGCTTTCTCTAACGGGATAACAAGGTGGTCACGTGACCTGACCTACGACCCATAGAAAACCCTGGGCAAATGATGCGTAGTATTTCTACGCACTCAGAGGAATACCCGTAGGATGTCTACACAATGCGCAGTGGACAAGCATAGTCATTCTGTGCTTTGGTGTGAGACTGAGTTGTTAAATCACTGATGTTATGCTGGTGAAAAATAGCACTATGTCTGTGATGCACGCAGGACCCTGTTACCGATGTAAAACACCTTCTTGCCGTGAACTAAGTCCTCTTTCTCTCATTTTCTGTAGGGGTGTCCTGATCAAATATCGGATATCGGTCTGATATCAGCCAGAAAACGAATGTCGGATTTTATCTACAACATAAGTGCTCAGATAAGTTTTTATTGTTTTTGTCCCCGCCCTCAGTTGTTCCCACCATATACTGACAGTAAAAAATAACTGAAGTGAACTTGAATTGCTGACTGTTGTTCTCTGTTTGAGTAACATCATTGGATCAAGTATTTTCTAACATTCCACGCTACAAAAAAAGTAATAAAAGTATGTATGTTTTGTGCTGATATCGTATCGTTTCGATATTGGTATCAGCCAATACTCAAGACGGGAATATTGGTATCGTATCGGAAGTGAAAAAGTTGTATCGGGACATCTCTAGTTTTCGGATCCCTTTGGCGTGCATTGGGTTTGCCAACAGTACCGTGCTGCAGGAAAACACCTACAACAGTGCAAGAAGAAGAAAGCTCATTTGAGCACACAGGCTTTAAAGGCAGATCACAACCCACAAATGCGCTTTCGATCACTTACATAGCATACTGAGTGTGGCTCAATGTCATGCAAGAGCAATATAAGAACTTAAAATTGTTGAGATTCTGCAGTCCTATAGTTCTATGTCGAGGCTGAAAGTACTAATTCCAGCATTTCAAACTGAAGCACCACAACCTCATGCTGGCTGCAGGAAACTTGCTACACTGTAGCATAGTCGTTGTTTCATTGCTGTTGCTGAGTACCATGTCTTTGATCCTTTACTGTATAATAAATAAATCATACAGTACTTTATTTAAAAGCCTCTCTGCTTTAGGGCTCACTGCCATCTTAACTGTATAGGCATCTATTACTTTGACGCCTGTAAAGCACTTCGAAATATTCTTGTAGAATCTCACACTTGTTGGCATAAAACCTGTGGGAGCTACTTTTAAAGTTAGAAAAACAAAAAAACACTACAAAAGATCACCCACTTTACATTTACAACCAGAAAAGTTTCTCTGAATAACAGGTCATATCTACGTTACTCAAACTGTAAACAAAATAAACATGAAAAGGAAAATATTATATTATATTATATAATATTATAATATAATAATATCATAATGGCAAACTGTGGCCTAAAGTACAGACTGCAGAAAGCTGATAAAACCTCAACACTTCTCTTGCATTGCACATTGCAGTTCAAAATAACCTGCTACTGCACTTATTCCAATGGTGCAACAGGAAAGCAAGTACTCAACTACTTGTACTGGACTGTATTCATTAGTGACAAGACAAAAGCCTGCATCTGTGGTGTACTGGTGCGCATTGCGAGATCATGAATTCCAGTCCCCTTGCAACTAACTTGGTCATACCCTACGATAGACTAGCGTCCTATCCAGGGGGGTTTACTCTCCCTTATGCCCTTTATCTGCTGGGATCAGCTCCAGTATCCCCTGTGAGCCTGTACAATAAAGGGTATAGAATAGATGATGAGACGAGGACAGATACCCATTTATCAAACTCCCACCCTTTTATGAGAAAAATGGACAAAGTCCCAATCTTATCATGTATAAATATCAAATAAGTGCACATTTTATAACTAACAATACTAACAACTTATTAGAAAGAGGGTTTCAGTGACAGGCTTTTTATGTTAACAATGTCAATGCCAACCTACTGAGCCCCGGAAGGGACTTGAATGTTTATTGTATGACATTAGCTTTATGTGCGTGAGCAGGTACAGTACATTATTTTAAGTGCATGCTCAAAAATGTTTAAAGTCAGTACGTCACACGGCAGTGATGCCGATGGTGCACCTTAATCTGTTTCCCATCACATTCTGACTGCTGGTGCCCATATGTCACCATGTCCATGTTATGGTCTGCATAACACTGGCATCACACTGTAACCGACTTTTTGTGTTTATGTGCTTGTGCAACACTTAGAAATGTTTGCATTAACCTGTTTAAGTGCACGCAAACTTTTCCACAAGCACGTAAAAGTTTCCCAGAGTGCTGAGTTATCTCTATATCAGAATAAGAAGTTTAGAAAAAATAATTTGCCCAGTACTGGAGTCACAGTAAGTCACCCCTTTAAGTATTTCAAAGTGACACTTTTGAAGAGTAAATAGAATGGAATAGAGTTTACAATCTTCCTGTTAGCTTACAAAGCTCTACATGATTGAAGCTCCTGTATATCTTAAAGACCTGTTAGTGCCCTATCGTCTGGGCAGAACCCTCCATTCTCAGTCTGCTGGTCTTCTGGAAGTTCCTATAGTGTCTAAAAGTAAAACAGGAGACAGAGCGTTCAGCTACCAGGCTCCTCGCCTTTGGAACCAGCTCCCAGTCTTAGTACGGGAGGCTGTTACTCTCTCCACCTTTAAGGCTAAACTCAAAACCTACTTATTTGCTAAAGCGTATACCGTATAATAGCAATAACCTAACCACTAGAGCGGACAAGGTCTCGTCCGTAATGGTCGCTTCTACAGACCATGGGAACGCGGCTCCTCAGCCACCATCAGAGATAGACATTTTATTACTAAATATCAATAGGGAAACTACCAATCGACGAGAAGAGATTGCTAGAGAGCATACTGTATACTGGCGGTAACCTAACCACTATTAGGTTAACGCTATGTACAGACCATGGAGTCATCGCTCGAGCTAACCTAACCCCTAAAGCGGACAGGGGCTCATCTGTAACGGTCATATTTACAGACTATGGAGTCGTCGCTAGCTTACCAATCTACGGGAAGAGATTTGTCGCCTTTCTAACAAGCGTTAACCTAACCACTAGGAACAAAGCCCCAAATTATGCAGACAGACCTGCTAATACTGTATCATATTTTTCTGCAGTCTGTGCCTTCTCCTCGTCCTTTTCTCTCTTTTGTGTTTCCAGTGTCTTGAAGCTGAAGCTGACAGTTCCTGATCTGT
This sequence comes from Gouania willdenowi, assembly GCF_900634775.1. Taxonomy (NCBI): domain Eukaryota; kingdom Metazoa; phylum Chordata; class Actinopteri; order Blenniiformes; family Gobiesocidae; genus Gouania; species Gouania willdenowi. Next base: position 10,000,806 of record NC_041055.1, on the reverse strand, counting down.
GGTTCATGGCTCAACTCGTCTAAGACACTCGGATGTTCTATCTCTCCATCCTGTTCTGTTCTCCTTCTGTACACTAACCCCAACCAGTCTGAACCTGGTTCCGCTGGAGATTTCTTCCTGTTAAAAGGGAGTTGTTTCTTCTCACTGTCGCTAATGCTTGTTCATGTGGATTTTGTTGTTTTCTCTCTTCTTATTAAGAATCTTTTATTTTGAAAGTGCTTTGAGATAACTTTTGTTGTAAGTTGTGCTATATAAATAAAACTGAAGTGAACTGAATTGAATTAAATTTCTCATTTGCAATGATGCTCATTCATGGGGGAATAAAGAAGTCTTCCTTCAATACGACCAATTTATTCCTCCATCTCAGGAAGAATTGCTGTGCTATTGATAGAATAGAAAAAAGGAACAAGGGCAAGTGGCACTGAAAAGATTGACCCAGTTCAATCAATTGAGGAAAAAGGTAAATATCATAAGGACCGCCCCAGGGCAAATCCTAGAGTGCATCACATGAGATAAAGGAATTTTCTATTGTTCCACTATGGCGCCAAATTTACTAACTTTCCAAAGCTCCTGCAGTATTTATTTAATGTTTGCCTAGCCAAACTATACACAGTGAACTGACTCCCATTTAATGGATGAGAAAAAGAAATGGTTTGGTTGTTTGGTAACACTTTATTTGAAGTTTTATACATAAAGCTGACATTACGCTGTCATTATTATGACATGACACCTGTCATTAGCATAAATAAGGTGTAATGAAGTGTTGTTTGTTACTCTAACCTCTAAACTTAATAATAATGTAATGTAACCTTTATTCATCACCATAGTGAAATTTTTCTCTGCATTTTCCCCATGATCCCCAAGGGATAGTCGTGGGCTGCCAATTGCAGGTGCCCGAGGCGCAGTGGGATGGAGGTTCGGGGACTTGCTCAACATCCCACAGTGATGGCCTGGGTGAGATTCGAACCGGTGACCCCCCGATTACAAACCCGCTTCCTTAACCACTCTGCACCCCACTATGCCAACATAGCTCCAAAGGTGTCATAATTTAGTGAACGACACTAGATGACAGCCTTCATTACACCTAATTCATGCTAATGACAAATAATGACATTAAAACTTTAAGTAAAGTGTTACCGGTTGTTTTACGTTCAGGCTTAGGTGAAGGTATTTCAAAAATACAAAAAAGGGAAAAAGAAACTGGTATTTGGGGGTTGGGACTTTGTCCTTTTACTTCGATGATCTGGTTTTGTTACACAGCCAGTAAAAACTAACCAGAGAGTCTCTAAAAGTAACTTTTGCTGCCCTGTACACAACCTGGGATACCCAGTCAGTGTGTCCATAAGCATCAGCAAGCACTTCTGAATCACTTTACAACATGAAAAATAGGTACAATAGACTTTGGGGATACTCTAACTTAATCTCCGGCACCGCAGTCTGGGATTTGTGTTTTTTTTTAAAAGTGACAGAATAAAGTGAGTAAAATACTTATATTAAATAACACACACAAGCCATTGGAAACCCAGGAGTCAGTGGTTCCACATTTTGTTCCTGACGGGGAGCACCCTAGAGGGTGATTTTCACACATAGTGTGACACTTCCTACTCTGTCTTCATCTCTGTGTCACTTCTGTGAATCAATTGCTTGTCTCTCTTTGGGTCTCTCCATCCCCTGCCCTTCTATCTCCGTGTGTGTCTCATTGTGTGTGTGCCTCTGTCGCTCGCTGGCTCTCTCTCTCTCTGGGGAAACCTCTGCTGTCACTGTCCTGATCTGAAAGTAAAAACGCTGAGACCCCTGTGATACTGCGCTGCGTGTGGGGGTAGTGTAGACAGATCGACTGACACCTTATCACATTTCTCTGACACATTGTGGCAAACGCTGTCAGTTTTGTGTGTGTGTGTGTGTGTGTGTCGATTTTAAAGGCCTGCAGCGTGGATACTTGTAGGCAAATGTGTGTAAATATGGGTATATACACTCCACTCATTGATTTTTATAATACACTATATTGTCCTGACCACAGAAATGATTCACACAGATGATTTCTCTATTATAGAAGGTGTCATATTAGGCAGCAGACCTGTAGCTTCATCTAACAGGCCATTGTGTTGATACTCGATGATGAAAAAAAGGTAAAGATAGCAATCATATGGTTGTCATTGACAGTGTAATAAGTCAAAGTGCATCACAGTTTGTTTTTGGTAAACTAGCTGAGCGCAAAGCCAGTCGTGGGTTTACATGAAGCATGAGAAAACCAATTGAACAATCCTTCTTAGCTCGTTCAACACACCCAGATAATGTGATTGACAACCGAGCTAATAGTGCTTGTACGTGTGTTTGTGCGATTGGTATCCCATATGACATTTCTGAAGAAGAAAGAGATTGTTGCAACAGCTAAAAGAGAATAACATCTTAAAATAAATGGACAAGAGAAAAAACTAGCAAAAATATTTTTATCTGATGAAATCTTGGAAGATTTTTGGTTTATGTGGAATTACGTCGTTAAAGCTGCAGTATGTAAGTTTTTTTTGGTGTCATTTGGTCATAAATCCATAATCACCTTTGAGCATATTGTGATTCAAAGTGTTCTGAGTGGACAGTGAATCTCTTCTACTCCCCCAGTCTCTGTAAATGACCTTTAGGAATCCAGAAATGTGACCCTGGATTTCAGCCAATCAGTGATCTTTCTACAAACAGAGTGCTCCGTGAGCTGTTTTGGGCATTACTATTGGCTGCTCAACTGAAGTAGATGCACGTTCACGTACCATCTAAAGTAAAGGTACAATGACGTTCCAGCAGAAGTCCACATCGAGGTGTAACGTACAGCGGTTGCACTGCAAACCAAACACAAAAAAGGAAGACCAATGTGGAGAAGCAACAGTCTAAAGTCCCAAACATACTCGGACGGAACGGACTCATGAAGGTCTCTCTGACTCGGTATATGAGGTGTGCACGGTCCGCTGCGAGTCCGCGAGCAATCAGCCCCACATACCGAGTCATAAGGACAGTGATAACAGGCAGGATAAATCGCTTGTAAACCTAAGAGAATCATATCCTAGGTGGAGAGAAGATGTACAGTTAATTTGCAGTCTGGACGTTGAGTGTCTGTCTGCTCAGCTGTGATACATGCATCCATGTCAGAGTCTCTAAAACACCAGAAAGCTCTCCAATAACACAAGATAAAGTCCCTACATTTGTCACTAGTCTATTAAGAAAAAAGTTGCTCAGAGCTCCACAGTTGTGCACGTTCACAAGGATACCTGTAAGGGACGACATGTTTCGAAACAGGGAGGGGAGGGTGGGGAGTGTCTTTGTTTCTATACAAGTCTCATCATTCTACATACTGCAGCTTTAAACACTGTTTTGTAAAGGATACAGCACCACCCATGGAGGAGGAGTCAAACAGCTTGTCAGGAGTTTGGTTTTCTCTCATGCATGTAAACATCCAAGGTTGGTGAAAAATATTCTTTGATTAGTTTTTGCAATCCTATTCGGACTTATCGAACGTTAATTAGGTTTTTTTTTTGTCCAAATTTACCGTTCTGTCTTTGAGTCTGGCTGTAGGCTGCATTAGACAATACTGCAACCATGTGGACAGAAGGAGGCTGTGGCTCGACCTGTCAGTCACAAACAACTCAGCCTATCTCCCGAGGCACAGCTGTCCACTTCTCAGAACACATACATCTTGTCATCAGAGGCTAAACATCCATCACCATTAATGCTTTCGAGTGATGCTGAGACCATGGAGCCTTTTTGGTAAATCCAGTATATCCACAAGATACCATTATGAAATGACTTTAACAGATTACAGATGTACCATTATAATGGTATATGGTAAACAATGAGGCCTGACCAACAATACCACCAATCAATTATGTGCCCTGGTTTGTGTGAGTGGATAAGTTCAATTTTAAAATGTTCAAAACTTTGATAAATTATTAACAAAAAGTAAACAACTTTGCAGCAAAAAGGCAGCTCTTGTGTGTCCCTGGTACAAGCAATGAGAAACATCTAAAAGGGTTGTTTGTTGCTGAGGAAAATATTTGCTACTCAATGCTATTTTTGATACCACGGGAATTTAAAAAATAACTTTAAAATTAAGAGAAATATTGTTAGAACAAAAAATGACAAAAAAAAAAAAAAACAACAACAACCCTCTATTACAACATGAAAAAATGAACAGAAGCACAGGTTAAATAACCCTAGCATTGTACAACCATCAGAACATCACTGGAAAAAACAAAGGTTGAGAGGAGTTGTTTCACTGGGGATTCATTAATTGTATCCCACACGTAAATAATACGCTCATGTTACCTATTGTGAACTTGTTTTTAATAAGAAACTGCTATCACTGTTTATAAAACATGATGATTTCCAATAAACACAAATTGGAATTAATTGAATTAAACGCTTTTGAACATTTTTGATCAAACTCAGCTTCTTTAGCACATAGGGCTGGGCGATTTTGCCTAAAAAAAAATCTCTGATTTTTTAACGAAAAATTTAAGATTCGATTTTCGATTTTTTTTTTTTTTTTAATGCACTTAAAAATGACTGCAGACATCAGATATATTGTCAAAAGTGCAACTTTATTGCTGTGATTGTCCTCAAGAGTTAAAATGCATAGAACAATCCCAAAATAAAAAGTAAATGAGGTTCTCTTCCCTTAGCATCTCAGCATAGTGCGAATAAAAAAAAAACATACATGCCTGTGGCACACACATACTCAATGGGTAAACAAATGTTAACAAAGAGGGGGCTGGCTCACATCGGAACGCAAAAAAATCCGAAAAAACTGGCGGGAAAAAAAAAAAGTTTTAAAAATTAAAAAAAATAAATAAAACTCGAATTTGCAAAATAAAAATTGTTTTTATCTACAAATTTGATTAATCGATTATATCGATTCTTTTGCCCAGCCCTATCTCATATTCATAGCAGAGGACTGTCCCAATTCCAAAATCACAATATTCTTTTTCAAACTTTTCAAAAGTTTTAGAACATGCACATTTTTCCAGTTATTTAACGCAATTCAAGTCGTGTAAGTCCAATGAATAGCTTGAAAACGTACGAAGGTAAGTACTGAACAGCCGGAGGTTAAAAAAAGGTTTGGTTATCCAAAACTAAAAAAGAATGTACATTTCAGAATTATACAAATAGGCCTTTTTCAGGGAACACAAAGTGGGTTAACAATTTAAAGCAGCAATGAAGGTTGAATCAGCCTCGAAAGCTGGTGCTACTAATTCCTACAAGTGTTCCAATTTTTCTTGGTTACTTACAACCCCCTCTTGCATAAAAGCACTGTTGGAACACTTTACTTTGATGAGTCAAAAGTTTAGAACACATATTGGTCTATAAATTGATTCCATGATTTCTTTTTTAACTCAAATTGCTTATTTGTTCTATGATTTCATTTCAGAGTTCAATGACACAATAAACTGAATACTTTTCAGTAAAAAACTTGAAAAAGTGTGGCGTTCTAAAACTTTTGACCGGTAGTGTATGTGTGTATATATATATATATATATATATATATATATATATATATAATATGTTTTTTATTATTCATATATTATTTATTTTATATATATATATATATTAAGTGAGCATGCATTCAGCTCATGAAATCAAACAACACAATAAGCCATGTGTTTATCTTTCTTGGATGCAATTGATATAGTTAAACAGACAAATAAACAAATGCTCTTCATTGACCAGAAACCATTGAAGTTCTAATAATTTAACTGAACATGTGCCAAAACGAAACCCGTGGTTGTGTAAAAGAGCACATAGTGCACAGCTGAAAAACCTCGGATACACTTGAGTTGAATCAGCATCTTCTCAGTACCATTTTGTCCCGGCCCTGCTGTCAACCGTGTGGTGTCTCCACAGCGACAGCAGCATTACTGTCAGCGGGTTGTTATCACTTTAATGAATGAGGCGTTTCTGACCGTATCATTACATTAGCCCTCCGTAAAAGTTCATTGCCTTTCATCATTGTGTGAATTGAGACTGATTTTTGTCATTAAACAGCATCACGGTATGATTCTTAGTGTTTGCTCTTTTTCATCTGATTGTTTATATGGGCGAAAACTTCAGCTTTTGTTGCCTGTGACAGACGCTGAAGGCTCATCAACGCTCAGACACATCTGCTGCTGCAAGAAAACCGCCTTCATCACTCACATTCAGAGCAGTGTGTGTGTGTGTGTGTGTGTGTGTGTGTGTGTGCGCGCGTGTGTATGAGACATCCGTGACCAATCAAGACAGAAGCCACAGGCTTTCCAACTGCCGTCCCTTGAGACAGAGCAGAGACCGGCCAATATGTCAACCACACGCACAATGATGCGCACACACATACACACAAACACACACACACACACACACACACACACACACACATACACACAGAGTGTAAGCCTGACAGATTGGTAGTTTATGGGTGTTAACAGACAGAGGGAGCCTCTTTCTTTGCAATCATCAGTCATTGCTTTCACAGACCCCACCCCCTAATACACACGCACACACACACACACACACACACACACACACACACACACACACACACACACACACACACACACACACACACACACACACACACACACAGGCCCTGCATATACATGTTCTGTAGTGGACTAACAGGGAGCGGCTGGCGAATGCAGGTCACCGGCGTGACCCTCAAAAACAAAGCCCGGTTGTGTACGAGTGTGTGTAAAGACAAATCTAAAGGGCTGAAATTTAAGGTTAAAGATCAATAGCATGTTGACCTCGGGTGTAGACTCGGGGTCACCATCTCTGAGGGGAAAACCAGGAAACACAAAGGACAACACCATGTCTGATGTGAAGTGGACTTTGCTAATCAGGAGTTTAAGCAGAAACACATCACTTCCTCCAACACATAGGCCACAAATACAAACCAAGCTCCCTTTAGACTGGTGCAGAAATCTGTGGATCCTCTGCCTCCTTTTTGGAAAAAAAGAAACTCCGTCTTTATGAATAAGTCATTTTGAACAGAGCAGCAGGGGAGGGGGTTTCACCTCGAGCGTCTGTTTGAAGCAGGACTGTTGGAGTTCCAGAGGAAAAGCACATGGGTGCAATGAGAGAATGTGGATTTATCTCAAGCTAACAGTGAAAGTAGGAACAGTATTCAGCTGGAGTCTGCGGAGAGTTGTGGAGGAAAACTGCCTGCATGTTTCCACAGTGATGCTGAGAGTCTGTGAGCTTTGTTGAAAGATACACTAGGGTGCCATGAACACTACTGGATTCCTATTATTTTAAAATGAGATGTAATTGTGTCATTGTATTCATGATTCACAGTAAAGTGAAAGTTTAACTCCGTGGGGCTGTTGGTTGGCAGCACGTTAGGCAACAGCAGGGAGTCCCAGCATTGTTCAGTGTCTGATTTATGGTGTGTTTATTTTACCTTTAAGTGTTGTAAAGAACAAAAGCGCCTCAGGTAACGGCACAATATAAAGGTATGAGATAAAAGGAAATCTAATAGTGCATTGAAATATGATTTGACCATAAGGTGCGGCTTCTGAGCTGTTTTTTTTTTTCTTGGAAAGTTAAAACTATAAAACGACAACAGTAGAGAACCGTTCACAGTAAATGAAAACATAATTCCAACGGTATCATTATTTGAACCGCAGAATTTAGACGACAAACTGCTGATGTTTGGACAACCATCACCATCATCATCATCATCATCATCATCCCTCTGCAACTGTTTACTGGATTTCTAATCATACAGACTGAGGAGCCACGTGGTCTCCTCCACCTCATAACAAGGAAGTTTAAGGGACGGCAGATTTTAGGATGGCTACGGCAATCTACGGATCAAGACTTCAGCCGTATATATATATATATATATATATATATATATATATATATATATATATATATATATATATATATTTATATTAGGGGTGAGTATTGGCAAGGATGTTGCAATACGATACGTATCACGATACTTGGGTCACGAGACAATATTTTCCGCAATATGTCACAATATTCTGCCCAGTTAATATCAAAATTAGACGTAGAGATGAAAAATCAAGTTGCTGTATATGTTCATCAGAAGATATTGATCATTCAGAGGACAAAATACAGTGTTACACACTGCCATCATAAAATAAAGTGCAACAAGTTTCTTTTCACTGAAACTACTGTGTAGAAGTCTCAAAGTAACCATGACAACATAATGACGGCATTGGAACAACTGTAAGTGAGAACATTAAGGATAAAACACCCTGAGTTACTGATAATGCTCAAAAATATGAAAAAATAATGTATCCTATTGTATCAGTTTAAACACTGATCTGAACAGATTATATGAAAATAAAATGCCTGTGCATACATAAATATTGCAGGCATTACACACTGCCATCATTAAATCATGTGCATCAAGTAACCATTGCACACATTGAAAGCATTGTAATCACTGAAATATTGCACAAATACACAAAAATATTGATTATATATACATATATATATTAAAAAAATTTATTTCGTAAATAAAAAAATAGTTTTCAAATTTGCACCCAAAAAATTGCAATATATCGTGAAATTTTTTATTTTTTTTTTCCCACACCCCTTTTAACACAAAATATATAGCTCATTTTGTATTAAAATACTCGTTTTAGGAGTTGCTGCTTTCGCTACTTCTCAGAATAACATGAAAAGCCCACTTAGATAGATTGATGAGTGCGTTCTAATCCAGACCTTCATCTAAACAAGCCACACTACAGAACTCACTCACACATGCTGTCCCTTATAGAGAATAAAGCCAAAAGTGACACATTTGGTGCCTCTGTTCATTAATAAATAAGTCTGTGTGGCATTTTGCATCAGCAAATATAACCCAGAATTGCCTTCTGGTCAGATTTGTGTTGAATTAAAACTATCAAGATGTATATTGTATATCGCCATTTTGAGAAAAATATTGAGATATGAGTTTTATTGCTCCAACACAGCTTTCTCTTAGGATATTTTAAGAATAACATTTGGCTGACGTCTGTCTATGCTGGAAATAAAAAGAAAATGCCCTAATTATGGGTGGGGCTCCTGGAGCAGTTAGACACACCAAGTCTATACTATAAACTATCCAAAGAACAATCTATGCTATGCTAACTACAACTCTCTACTCACAATTCTCTCAATCCAACCTACCAGTCACAGATTGCAGAGTTGACTGCTAGTTTTTATAGGGGGGCGGGGCAAACAATGGTGGTTGGTGATGTAAGAAGCCACTAAAACGTCATCAACATCCATCTCAGCCAAGAGCAAAATGTGATTGTAGTAGCCAGGTTTAAACCCATAGTGGGCGGTCACTTACATTTTTACAACAAAATGTGCCAAATTGAAGTACTTTAACTAAAATGTCAAAAGTTGGACAAGAATGAATCAACAACACTATTTTATACCAAATACATTTGTTTTCAGGAGAAAAAAGAAGCCTAAGCTTTTCAGTGTTTACTGATCATTGGTTCATACATTAGTTTTGTAGAAATGCTAAGATATAAAAACATGATTGACAGGTAATATGATGGAACTAGGCACTTGCAGTGAGTCAGGCATAAATATAAGCATGACCTAAATACTGGAACTTCACTTCTCTTGTCACTACTGCGTGCATTCTGGTAGTTGTTGATGTCATCGGTGTATTTGACGGTTGTTTGTTTGTTTGTTTGTTTGTTTTTCCCAAGGTTTCGTACGTGTGGGCATGAAATGATGATAATGAGAGATTGAGCTTTTCTTTAGCTGGAGTGTTATTTGTTTGAATTGAAATGAATTGAATGCTGTTATGGAAGACTGTAATGCCGGGGGCTCAGGTTTTCCGCACATTAATTTGCTGCTAAATTCCCCGAGTGCATCCCACAAACACTAAACAACTGGCACAAATACACAAAAACACACACAAGAGGTCAAAAAACACCCTAACAAGCCCCCAGACGCTCTCGCTTCATATTTAGTGTACATGCGTGTGTGTGTGTGTGTGTCTGTGTCTATGTCTATCAGTGCCAGTGGAGCATGAAGATGGAGGAGGGGCATTGCTGCGAGGAAGGATGAAGAAACTCACTTTTTTTTTTTTTTTTTTTTTTTTTTTTTTTTTTTTTTTTTTTTTTTTTTTTTTTTTTTTTTTTTTTTACCTTGTCTGCAAGAAACTCACTTTACTTCCTTCCCTTGTTTCCTTCTCTTTGGTTCCTTGACTTATTGCTTTCTAAGTATCTCCATGTGTCATCAACTTTCACCACCCTCAAATTTTCCCATTTTCACTTTATTGGTTCTTGCATAAAATTATTAATTTAATTCTTAAAGTTAAAGATTTTTTTAACACAAAACTTGGAGAAAAACAAATCTGTCCTCTAGCTAAATTCAATTGCAGGAAAAAAAAAAAAAAGAAAAGATATCTGGCCTTTTTTCAATGCCCCGACTCGCGGACTAAAAATGAATACACACACACACACAGACACACATACCCTTAAGGGAATGTTCAGGGGTCAACACGCCAACGCTAGCCACAGTCCTGCAGGTGGATTATGGGTAGGCTGTGTAGTAGCTGTCAGCAAAGTGAAAAACCTCACTATCAAACAATCTCCTATAAGATAGAGCTGAATATGTCTCTTAAATGTCACAAAACAAATTTCTACTGACCATTTGTAGCTGAATACAAAATAAACTTATATTTATGAATGTATACGGATTATTCTACCCAATAATATGCCTATTCTGCCTAAGAATATACTTTAAAACCAAAAGTGGTGCGTAATAAATAAACCAGAGGCCAAATATGTCGATATTGTTTCTCAGTTTCTCTACCCTGATAGATAGATAGATAGATAGATAGATAGATAGATAGATAGATAGATAGATAGATAGATAGATAGATAGATAGATAGATAGATAAAAAAAAAATGATGACCAGCCCCATGGCTGCACACAGTTGTCTACATATTCACTTTTTTCAAACTTATATCATGGTGGAGCCAGCAAAAAAAAAAGGCAGCGAAGACAAAGGAGGAACTCCATGCAGTGACAGCTCAGCAGCAACACACACTGTCATCGCGGCAACAGGCACGCACTCGCAAACCAGCGCTCCATCAGGCAGCACACACACAAATATCCATCCAACCATTTTCAGAGCCACTTTGTCAGCACACAAACAAACACACCACACACATTTCCACACTCCCTTCCATATTACTCCCACATCATTCATTTATTTTACATGTCTCTCTTCCTCATGCCGTTTCACATGGTCACATGGGACTATATGTGCGAAAGCACCCTTAGTGTCACTGTTCTATTAGGATTTTTCAGTGATCGGTTGCTACTGTCTTGGGAGAGCAAAGATACGCATGTAGCTGTGGGGTGGGGCAGGTGGCGGGGGTGTGTGGAGTTTTTACGACAGTGACATAACCAAAAGGGACCTTTAGGGGGAGCGCTAAGCGCAAGTTAGTTAGTTCTGCTTTAATCTATCAGTATGTATACTGATAGATATATACTGATATACTATCAGTATATATATATATATATATATATATATATATATATATATATATATAAACAATATTTCTGAGAGTTTATATATGCGGAAATATTATTTTAAAAATAAACTATACAATAAAAGTAAGTAAAGTATACATGTAGCTGTAATGAGCTCTAAAAAATTAATGCATGGGGGAACCCAAACTCTCCGAGAGTGAGATAGTCGGTTCACTAACCTGTACCCAGTAAAGTTAGTTTAACTTTAGGGTAAGAATATTTATTGTTACTCAGGGTTCCATTAATGCTATACTTGATATATGTGGTGTTTATTTAGTGTAACAGTCAAACATACAGTATGTACTGTCGTGGTCTACGAGGTGGTGCTCGAGGCCCAGTCTTGGGCTGTGGCCCTATGGTTGAGAAACACTGGTGTAAAGGACTGCAGCAAGTCCACAGGACATGAAAGGCCTCACAAACGGAAGCTTTAATGATGTACTGATGAGTCCACAGAGCAACTGCTAATGAGGACAGTCCTGATGATGATGATGAAGGAGCGTGACCTCTGGATCAGGGGTCTCTGTGTTTTACTAAAGTGGATATAATGTGAAATAAACGAGGGCCAATTAGAGAGTGGCTCTTATCAAAAGTAGAGGAGATGTTCTTTTGAGCACTACAGAGGTGAGGTCATCATCCAATCACAGTCAAGGCTCTAACAAATATGATCATTTTAAGCACTATAATAAATATGATCCATTTACTGCCAATAGATGGATAGATACTTTATTCATGAATTCACTGATTAACTAATTCATTCGCAGCTTACTCAGGGCACAGAGTATAATCTGACCAGGATAGCAGTCTGTTTAGTTGCACGATTTTAAACATTGATTATAGCATCCGCTCATGCACCATCAAGGCATGGTGTTTGAATTATAATTTATTGTATTGGAGGAATGAATGATTGTCTCATTTTGTGTTAGCTTTGCAAGGAACCATCGACCTGTACAGAGGGCACCTTTCCTTGGACCGTAAAACAAAGAAAATGAACGGAAAAATATGAATTAACTTCCTGAAAATTAAATGCAATATTGTTGATTTTTTTTTTTTGAAGGAAAAGTACCCTCACATGCATGTTCTGGCACAATATCACAAATGTACATGCTATTTTTCACTGTAAAACCAGTGACTGAATGTTTAGAAAGTGTAGCAAACAACGGACTAATTCTACCCATAATCCCGTTCAAAATCTCACACTAAGTGTTATGGTTATCATGATCATGTTATCCAGTGACTGAAAAGGAACGCATAGCTTCATTTTGTTTTTTAATGTGTTGTGACGAGCAAGTGGTTCAGATTATTATGACTATTATCAATTCTGAAAAGGCTCTGGTGCAGAGACAGGTTTAGCTGTTGGTGTATTAGCTGAACTGGCGATGAGGTTACCTGGTGATGACAGAATCATTACACCTTCAAGCAGTTGCGTGCGGTGATTCATCGTTTGGTGGTAACGAACGTTTCACAGATAATGTTTTGGATCATATCACACATTTTCATGGGATCCTTCCTGGGAAAATTGCTGACTGAGTGGCAGATTCACAAAAGGTTTAGTGGTATTAAAATGTGTACAAACGTCGCTCCGCGCCCTAATAAGGAGTGCAAAGCCCAGGAAGTCAGGAGTGCGCCGCCACTACACTTCCCAATGCGCCCTAAATATATGGGAGGAGGAAATGCAAATACGTTAATGCAGGAGGAGCAATGTGAATTATGAAATCTGGAAATGTTTGCGGTGATAGTTTTAGTACCAGAAAATAGTACAACTAGGGATGTAACGATTAATCGTAAGGCAGTTCAAAATCGATTCATAGGTATCACGGTTGATATCGATTTTCTGAAAATTGAATTGCAGTACTTTTTTTAACCACAAGTGTAGGCGGCGGGTGGAGTCTGCTTATACTTTCTTTCTGGCCGCCTTCTACTCTTAAATATGTTAATAAATGATTCATTACCCCTTAAGCACCGAAAGAATATCTGTAATATTACTTGAATATCTGTAAAAGTCACGTTTTTCTATTAGCTCTGTCTGCTAGCATAGCTTCTCTTCTTCACTGCAAGATAGCTGCATGCCAACCGACCACTGGGTTACCAGCGCCCTCTGCTGGTCCAAACAAATATGACGTAAATCAGTGTAATCACGTTTTTTTTTTTTTTTAAAGTCCAATTGTTAAGGCACAAAATACATTTTCAGTTGCACTTTTAAAAGAAAAAGAACTATTATGCAGTTTTGCATTGTTTATTATAGAACCAGAATTTAAATTAATAGGCTTCATTTTCATTTGTATTATTCCTTTATTTATTTCATTCAAGATTTATTTTTAGTTAAATTGCATTGTTTTGAATTGTTTATCAAGGAATTCTTTTCTACAGTCTACAGTCCCATTTTGTAAAATAAATCGTGAGAGAATCGTATCGTGAACCCAGTATCGTGAATCGAATCGTATCGGGAGTTGAGTGAATCGTTACATCCCTAAGTACAACTGAAAAGTGCAAGTGCAAACACACACGCAAAGATCATTGCTGCAGTAAATGCGGACAGAAAACACAGCGGAGATGAAAAAAAGGCTCTAGCTGTGCGTGTGTGTTGGTGTGTGTAAGAGAGAAAAAAAGCTGGACGCACGCACATCTCTCCTCGGCGAATGACCGCGCGCATGCACCCATCCATCACTCAGAGTCACATCGATGCACATTTCTCCACTGCGGGATGAATAAAGAATATCCATCTATCTATTTGCTGTAATTCATCCATTGTTTTTTATCCGTTTACTCTACTAACACCTACAATTCTGCTGCTTCACATTTTTATTTTCGCTTTTGCGCCCTCATGTTCACCCTCCATGTTCAACACAACACGTACAAAACGCTCGTTTAAATAAGGGCGGTTTGCACCAGTTCTGCACGTGCACTCATCATTGCTGAAATCTTAGTGAATTCCGGGCAGCAGGTGAGGAAACTGCGTCACTAAAGGATTTAGGAAAGCAACTCGTTTACCACCCTTTATTTCAGATGTTAGTGAATCCGCCCCTCAGTGTCTAACAGCGCGGCTAACGAACGTGTTAAGCTTTTGCAACGTATTTTTGCGTGATTTCCGCATATCCATCCTGTTTTCACAAATCCTTTGAAGCATATAAAATGTAAAATTAATATAAGTGGTTGACTTTATTAATCCTCTTTAGCTAGTTTGGTGTGATTTAAGGTAGTTTATTGTCAGTAAAGTCATCGAAAAAGGGAAAGATGATGAAGCAGAAAGAAAACGAAAAAGTGTATTGTGACAACGGGTAAACCCTGAAAAATTTGTGATTTTTTTTATTTCCACCATGTCTGCATATGTCGCTTGACGTTATCATTATAAGAAGTGCAATCTTTTTGCAACATCTATGCGTGTTTAAAATATGTGGAATTGGTGAAATGTTGAAACGGAAATTCGGAGGTGATACAAATAGACAGCATGCGCATTTGGCACAAATAAAGCAGAGAAATCTGAAATCACGAACAATTGTTAACTCTATTAACCCTATTAAGCATGTTTGCCACGATGTTGGAAAGTTTAAAAGCCAGTAAAAGAAATGTAAAATATATTTATTTTGAACAAACAAATACAAACATAGATGAAAACAACAACAAATCTCAACATAAATTTCTATAAAATTAAAATAAAAAAGTCACTTTTAATATAATACACATTTGATTGTTCGACAAGGGATAGGAACAAGCATAGGCTTATCAAGCCATACCCTCATTCTTCACCATTAACAAATGCAAATAAATAAACTAAATAGTAGGGGTTGATTCACATAAGAATTTCAATTCTAATCATCTATAATTTTTAATTGATTAATAATCAAAAATATATATATATATATATATTTTCCATTGCAAGTCAAACAATACAAGTAGAAACACAAAACCTAAACAACAACAGTTATACATTATACATTATATATAAATGGAAGAAAAGGGGCAGTTGGCCTAAGTTTTATATTTCGGCAATTTTATTTATGCAAGTTATTTCTCGTACAGTAAGTAAGTTTTTATTTTTTTAGCATGAATAAATGTTGCCTTTTGTCTTAACTTTGCCTTTGTGTGATTACATCATTAGAATCAGTTTATTTAAAATGATCTTATTCAAACTGTATTGTTTTGATGCCATAATTTGCCTTAACACACTATGCATTGTGTACATTTTTGACCGTAAAAATGGGAATCGAATCATGAGACACTCAAAAATTCACATCCCTACTAAACAGACAATACAAATAAATACTCCAATCAAGCTATTAAGAAAAACAGAAAAAAAAACAAACAAAACTGCGTTATGTTCATAATTAGTTTAATCGTTTCATCACGATCGTTCCACATAACCACCCCACAAATGGAAATACACATACTTTTTAAATTACACAGACTTTAATTAAATCTAACGAGGGAAAACTAATTAAACAAAATGTGTAAAATGAGGTGGAAGTATATTCGCACTTTTAACGTGTTTTCATGGAATGCTGTTTTGGGCAGGGGCCTTTTAACTCCCTTGAAATCTCATCCTGCGAGAATTGGCTGCATAAAGACGAATGCTCAGAACCTCCTTATAACGCTCCACATTCCTTTGTTGTTTCATGTCTCATGTGGCAGTAATAATTGTAAATGTCCCGGTCTCCTCTTCTGTTTACACGTACCACACCATATTTTTTTGGAGAGCAGCGGTCGTGTGACCATATACGTCACGTCCTGTGACGTGTATTTGCGTAAAAAGTGTTTCCATAGCGCTTTTGCGACACATTTAATATCAAAACGTCTGAAATTCGTCCTCATGAAAGCGTATAAAGTTTTTCGCGATATTTCAGTGTTTTTTCGAAAAAAATAAACGCAGCTACACATTTCGAGCCCCAACAGTAGACTTGCGTGTCTTTGAGACTAAGGAAGAACAGCCCTTGTGAGTGCTCTGACTCAATGCATTTAGGGGTCTATCCTACCGTCTGGACTTAAGCGCCTGCAGTTACGCCTCCAGTCTGCTGACACGCCCACCACGAGTAAGGAGCCAAAAAGTGCATATGTGTGAATGAAGGTGGGTTGAAGGAAAGGAGGCGGTGATGTCATTTTTTTTTGGGCTGTCTAGAAATCACGGAACCTGGAGTTTTCCCAACGATTGTAAATGTCATTGAAATCTGTGAAAATGATAAAGTTCACTTTTCATTTGAAACGCCTTCATTGATAAACAATGCAACAGGTTAATTTGATCAGATCATTGCAGTGTGACTGAGGATTGGCCGCATTCTTCTGTCCGAGTCACAGTTAAAATCTCTCTCCTTGATCATCATCATCATCGCTGTAAAGCGTGTTAGATGCTCTGGAGATATGAGGAAATAACCTGGCCACAGAGTGTCCTGCTTTAATACAGAGGGATGTTTGCAGTGAAACAGAACTATCGGCTTCCATAATACGCAGTTTTAAATATAAATAGTTAAAAGTGACCTGAGTAGAGCCTCATTAAAATACAGTATGTGTGGGAACAGTTTCTGGTCCATCCTCATCCGCATATGACAGCTTGTTTCACTCTGTAGTCGATCAAACTGTGACTTTACGTTGAACATGTAAATAGTTGAATCACTGTGACCAACGTGGACAGAAGTCTGCGTCTGTCAGAGTTTTAATTATCGCACAGCAGCAGCTGAGTGATCACAGCTGCTGCTGCGCGACGCACAAGTCAGTGGGGCTTTAAATGTAACTAAGTCCATATTTCTAGTGCAATATAATGTTTCACCCTATCGGGGCACTGCACTAGAAGCGCGTAAGAGGAAAAGGACTTACACACACAGCAGAAAGCGCGTAAAGCCAGATTTTAATGTGAACGCCCACATTTCAGGGACGCTGAAAAAATGTGTGATGCAGCTAATATGTGCTGTACAGCTTGTATTATTTTGTAATTCTTGTATCCCTAACACATTTTAACCATGTTGGTCTTTTTAAGAACCAATTAAGGGACAGTTAAAGAACAAGAGTGAGTGTGTGAGAGATTTAAATAACTATCAAACATGGAAGCAGGACACTGCTGTGCTGAGGGCTATTAAGCTTCCACAGATTCTCTCACTGCTGTGTGACATTCATTAACCCTGTCCTGACTCTGTCGTCCTTTTGCCAGCAGGACCGACGGCATTTGCTGCTCACCAGAGGGGTTTTTTGGAGAGCGCTGGGTGGAAACAGGCCAACAGAGATAATATTAACTTAATTATGTTCTGAATGCGTAAATAATGTCACCCAGAGGCAAAGTGCTACAGGTTGTAGAGCATGGCTGTGGAAACGTGCCACAAGCTCTTCCTTTAACCTAATGAGTGGTTTAATATAGGAATTTTCCCTTGAGCAAACGCTGCATTCCTCCAGTGTTTCATAAATTTATTAATGTTTTGAGTTCATAATATTGAAATAAAGTTTGGTAAACAACATTTATTCTTGTCTTGCAGTCACTTGTTGCTCTCAGTAGTTCTTACTTGAATCTGTGAAAATGAGCCTAATTTATATCCTACATGGGGACCGAATGTTGTGCAGGCAGAATGTGGTCTGTATTCTTTTTTTTTGAGGCCCTACACTGAGCAACAACTCCAAGGAGGTCACCTATGCAAGAACATTACGGAAAACTTTGAGAACGGCTGGAATTGAGTCTATTTTAACTCATGCACAAACATTAAAGTTGCCATTGAGTTGATAATGTCTTTAACCAGATGTGTACTGGTAAAGCCTGCACCTGGGCTTTTATTAAAGTCTAACTAAACACTCAGGTTTCGGATGACATGTGTCTGAAATCATTTTAAAATGTATTTGAACTTGAAAATCAAAAGATATATTCAATATTAGCTTTTTCTGCCGATGTCCGATATTGTCCAACACTTAATTTTTCAGGTCAGGGCAGGAAACCCAGATAATAATCTTTATTGCTAGTTAGCACTGAAACACAGTAAACCAGTGGTTCCCAAACTGGGGTGTGTGTACCTCTAGGGGTATTTGAACACCTCTCAGGAGATACACATTAACATTTGTCAGCTTAATCTGTAACATTATAGTTTTTTTTTTACATGCACATAGACTTTTTTTTCATCCATCATTAATAATTAGGGATGTCCCAATACAACTTTTTTCACTTTCAATATGATACCGATATTGCAGACTTGCGTATTGGCCGATACCGATATCAATCCGATATGATAACAGCACGAATCATTCATACTTTTATTACTTATTTTGTAGTGTGGAATGTTAGAAAAGGCTTCACTATTAAAAATACAGACCCATTTATTATAAATCAATGGATTACATATAATTAACCTTTTAGAATAAGAATATTATATGATTGAATAAAAGAAATAAAAAAATTAAAATGAAGATATTGAAAAAAAAAAAAAAAAAAATAAATAAATATATATATTATATTGGAGATTTTAGATACAGTCCGGTAAAATCCAATATTGATTTTCTGGCTGATATTGGACCGACATCAATATCGAATTGGGACACCCCAAATAATAATTTGTGCCACAACTCTTTAAAATACAACAAAAGGTGAAGTTCAAATTCTAAAACGAGCAAAACACCAGAAATAAATTAATAAAAGGGCCTAAATTCAAGGTTAATGTTGGACGAGACACAGGGAATAGTTTAGAGGAGCCTGCAGGCACAAATAAATAATGAGCTAAGGGGTACTTCATACTACATGGGGCAATAAAGTGTGGGAAACCATGCCTTAAACAAAGTAAATTCAATAACACAAGGCTTGAGGCAAAGGAGCACAAAAAAACCATACCGAAATAACATTTTATGGCAAATATCGTCCAATAATAGTAGTGGACTGATTATATTGCCAAACCCTAATACCAATAATCATGTCTAAATGTTTTCTAATTATTTTCTTTCTAAAAATGTTCCAAATATTTGTTTCCCAAAAACGTCTTACCAGAAAGACGATCCACGTCAAAGTGACTGACGCAAAATGCCACACAGGCCCTTTATTAACAGCCACCTGGACAACATCAACACGTGTCACCACTCCCCTCTTAGGGGACAGCACGTGTGAGTGACCTCTGTAGCGTGGTTTGTTTCAGGGCAGAAACCTTGACAGACTTCCCAGTCTGGGTTGCAGCAGCAGTTTAACACGTGGGGGAAGAGATAAGCAGCATTTAGAACATGTTGTCAGCGGATTGCAACTATTTTTCTAGCTCTATACTAGATACAGTAGAACTTTTGCTAGATCACACAAAAACCCTGAAACTATATCAATTAAAATATGCTTTTCATATTTTCAATTTGCTTTTGAAACTGGTTTATTCTCACAATGTGGCAATTATTTGTTCATTTATTTTGTTTGTTTGTTTCGATCTAGATAGATAGATAGATTGATAGATAGATAGTTAGATAGATAGATAGATAGATAGATAGATAGATAGATAGATAGTTAGATAGATAGATAGATAGATAGATAGATAGATAGATAGATAGTTAGATAGATAGATAGATAGATAGATAGATAGATAGATAGATAGATAGATAGATAGATAGATAGATAGATAGATAGGTAGATAGATAGAGAATAGATAGTTAGATAGATAGGAGATAGATAGATAGATAGATAGTTAGATAGATAGATAGATAGATAGATAGATAGATAGATAGATAGTAGATAGATAGATAGATAGTAGATAGAATAGATAGATAGATAGATAGATAGATAGTAGTAGATAGATAGATAGATAAGATTAGATAGATAGAGAGATAGAATAGATAGATAGATAGATATAGATAGTTAGATAGATGATAGATAGATAGATAGAAGATAGATAGATAGATAGATAGTAGATAGTAGATAGATAGATAGATAGATAGCATTAGATAGATAGATAGATAGATAGATAGATAGTTAGATAGATTAGATAGATAGAATGATAGATCGATAGATAGATAGATAGATAGATAGAGTTAGATAGATACGATAGATAGTTAGATATAGATAGATAGATGATAGATAGATAGATAGATAGATAGATAGATAGAGTTAGATAGATAGATAGATAGTTAGATAGATAGATAGATAGATAGATAGATAGATAGATAGTTAGATAGATAGATAGATAGTTAGATAGATAGATAGATAGATAGATAGATAGATAGATAGATAGATAGATAGTTAGATAGATAGATAGATAGATAGTTAGATAGATAGATAGATAGATAGTTAGATAGATAGATAGATAGATAGATAGATAGATAGATAGATAGATAGATAGAATTACATTGTATGGACTCTACATTAGCAGCAAACGTAGATCGGTGAGTTAATAATTAAACATACACATCGGAGCGTAAGGAACGTAAACTCTGTGTCCTTAATGGTCACGATCTGAACACGACTCTGTAAACACAGAGCTGTTCTGTTTTTTGTTCTACTTTGTGGTGATAAAATCTTGGAAACTTTAACAACCTGTAAGTGGTTTCCTGTCACGTCTGAAGTAGGACACACTGTTATATTGTCTCATTTTAGCCCAAATCAGGCACTAAATAAATGCAACATGGTGATACCTGTGATGACCACATATTGAAACTTTAGTTTAAGGAAATAAAAATTGGTATTCAGTCTACTCAGCCTTCCTGTCAAGCTTTTCTAGTCGTCCTCATACCTTTGATGAGTTTATAACACCAAACTGTCGGCCTTGCTGTGGTGTCAAGCTATCAGAAAGCTGTTACATGAACTGATAAGATCCATTTTATAACCCTGCCTGAACAACACTCAGCCTTTTGGCTGAGAACATAATCAACTAGTGTTTGTAGCTGACAGCATATATTAGTCTCGTCATTTCAAGATCAAATGTGGAAAAGCAAAGAGAGACAGTTTAAAGGGAAGGCGGCAGGAATGTGCAAACATCGGTAGACGTATTGTGATCAGAGACATATTTCCAAGAGGTAGTTGCTAATGCAAGGTTGTGTTGTGAGTTTTAATGCTGTAATATGCAGTTAAATAATGCGTAGTAATTCAAAAACATTACTAAGCATTAACAACATTAATTAACAGTTATTAATATTATAATGATTATTATAATGTATGAGCTAACATTAACCAACATACCAGTTAATGCAATAATGATGAATGCTTAGTAATTCAAACATTACTAAAAGTTATATAATGTGATTAGTTATCCTTATGGATGTATCACTTAATACTATAGTAGTAAAATGTAACAACAGGCTTTGTTATTTTGTTCATTTTAGCAGTGTTTTCTTTGATGTTTTTATGGATATCTTTCGTTGTTTTTATAGTTTTAGGATTGTTATCTTTGATGTTGCTTTTATAGTTTTAGGATTGTTATCTTTGATGTTGCTTTTATAGTTTTAGGATTGTTATCTTTGATTTTGTTTTTATAGTTTTAAAATTGTTATCTCTGATGTTTTTATAGTTTTAGGATTGTTATCTTTGATGTTGCTTTTATAGTTTTAGGATTGTTATCTTTGATGTTGCTTTTATAGTTTTAGGATTGTTATCTTTGATGTTGCTTTTATAGTTTTAGGATTGCTAACTTTGATGTTGTTTTTATAGTTTTAAAATTGTTATCTTTGATGTTTTTATAGTTTTAAAATTGTTATCTTTGATGTTGCTTTTATAGTTTTAGGATTGCTATCTTTGATGTTGCTTTTATAGTTTTAAAATTTTTACCGTTGATGTTTTTATAGTTTTAAAATTGTCATCTTTGATGTTGCAATTTTAGGATTGTTATATTTTGTTGTTTTTGTAGTTTTAGGATTGCTATCTTTGATGCTGTTTTTAGAGTTTTAAAATTGTTATCTTTGATGTTGTTTTTTATAGGTTTAGGATTGTTATATTTCATGTTATTCTCATAGTTTTATGATTGTTATCTCTTATGTTGTTGAGGATCACTATCCCAGTGTTTCCTCAGATGGGGCCCTCTGCACTGGGAGCTGTGATGGGGCCGTGGCTGCAGTGGTGCTGCCTTGTGGCCCTCAGTGTTAGTGAATAGCTTCTGCTGTTTTGTTGGACTGGGGGCTCTGTCTCAGCGCCCTGTGCCCACGGTCTGTGCCCTGCTCCTGGTGCAGACGGTTCCTTACCTATAGACCCTCTGTACCCAGTCATGTGCCTTTGTCCTAATTTGAACCTGTGTGTCTGTGTGTGGTAGGCGGGGTTTGTACGGTCTGGGTGTATTTTAAACTATGTAAAAGCACTTTTTTTAAATAAAGATTGATTGACCGATTGATTTACTTCACAGTATTTTAAGTGATGCATCCATAAGGATAACTAATTACAATGCATAACATTTATAAACACTTAGTAGGGATGTAACGATTCACTCAACTTCCGATACGATTCGATTCACAATACTGGGTTCACGATACGATTCTCTCACGATTTATTTTACAAAATAGGACAGTAGACAAATTTTTTTTTTGGGAAAAAAAATAGAAAATACTGTACTCTTTTCCTTTTATTTTTCATTGTCAAAAGAATTCCTTGATAAACTATTCAAAACAATGCAATTTAACTAAAAATAAATGTTGAATGAAATAAATAAAGAAATAATACAAATGAAAATGAAGCCTATTAATTTAAATTCTGGTTCTATAATAAACAATGCAAAACTACATAATAGTTATTTTTCTTTTTAAAAGTGCAACTGAAAATGTATTTTGTGCCTTAACAATTGGGCTTTAAAAAAAAAAAACCGTGATTGTACTGATTACATTACTACATTATTAAACGGTTAATAATGCCTTAACTAATGTTAATTAAGGGACCTTTAGTGTTAGCGTTGAATGGGTAGATAGTTTTCTCGTTCAAGGAAATCAGACACACACACCAACACATCCACTCAGTAAATGTTAAGTGTGTGTTTTAGGATTTTTACACACTAAATTACAATTGTGTGTTTGCGTGAGTGTATATGTGTGTGTGTGCTATGGCTAAATTCAGGTCAGAAGATACTAGGACATCTGTTTTTTTCTGTTCCCGTGAAGTGAAACCGTCTGGCTTCACCGTGTTCAGGTCACAGTCGTTTGTCAAGAAACCAAGAAATGGACTCATCAGGCTAATTAGTCAGATTAATGCAGAGGTGACCTGCACGGCAGAGAGGCCCCCGGGCCAAACAGATGGGAAGGTAAACCCACCAACCTGTCAGTGCTGAGCTCACAGACATTTAGTCAACAGTTCAACACTGAAATAACAGAACAGCAGAGCTGACGTTGAGAGTTTGGCCAAAGGAAGTGCCGACAAAACAGAATAATGTCAAAGACAAAGACTCAAGCAAAAAAACAATTCAGACTGAAGGGCTGCTGACTGTTCAGGGATAAAAATGACTTGTTCATAACAAAACTGACAGCATAAATAAAGAAGAAGAGAAGTCTGCATCATCTACAGAATCCTTCCCTTCCAGCCTCAGATTGTTACTGTAAAATATATTTTATGCACTCAAACTAGGGTTAGCAAAAAATCGATTTAACCAATTTATCAAAATTGTAGATAAAAAGATTTTTATTTTGCAAATTTCAGTTTAAAAAAAAAAATTAAAATAATAATAATTATACATATATATATATATATATATTTTTTTTTTCACCACAGTTTTTTCGGACTTTTTCGCGTTCCGTCCTTGTGAGTTACCGTAGCGCGATGTGAGCCAGCCCCCTTTTTGTTTACCCTCTGAGTAGGCTATATGTGTGCCACAGGCGTGTTTCATTTTTTTTATTTGCACTATACTGAGATTTTTTTAATTGTAATGTTATATGTAGTTATCTGATTTCTTAATCAGAAAATTGAAGCAACTGTGAAGTTGCTGTTACACTTTTGCTCAAACCTGCGTTAAAGCTTGAAATTGTTGAATGACAGAGCCTCATTTACTTTTTTTTCATTTTGGGATTGTTCTATGCTTTTTAACTCTTGAGGAGAAGCAATTAAGTTGCACTTTTGACAATATATCTGATGTCTGCAGTCATTTTTAGGTGCACTAAAAAAAAAAAAAAAAAAAAAAAATCAAAAATCAAATGGAAACTTGAATTTTCCTTTAAAAAAATCAGAGATTTTGATCTGCAAAGTCCTCTGCTCCTTATAGTGTGTGTGGAAGTCAGTGCACAAAATGAAGTATTCAATACATGCAAAGGGCTTTTTAATCACCAATCATTCAGTTTTGGTCGATCCAGGAAAGATCAATCAGGTTTCAGACGAACTTCTAGAAAAAAAACAAGAAATATTCCTTCCACATTTCTTTTTTCTTCACAGAAAAATATAGTTTAGTCTATTTTTTTAAAGGCAAACTGATCCGTTTAAAGAGGTGAATCCAAATCCAAGTAGTCCTCTGAGGAAACAATGATAGGACAGATTATATACTTCTTCTATTCTCACCAACGAATGCAGCTAATCACAATCATCTCTTGCAATATCATCACTTATCCTCAGCAACTGTTCACTGCAGCATTCCCCCAGTGTAATGAAAGCACAACATACAGTATAGCTTAAATCCATCTGCGTTACCAAAACATTACGATAAACAAAACTTATCACACCTGCGCCTGTTACACAGTAAATAGTTTTAACGACTAAAATAGTATCAAAGTTTGTTTCCACATTCACACAAAATGGTGAAATGTGCAGCAAAGACAGATGTACAGTAGGTTAAACATAACTAGAGATGGTTTGCCATGGTCACGAAAAATGGACGAAAACTGGAATTCCCGTTCCAAAATGTAAAAAGCAATCTGAACCATTTTTTCCCTCTTTTTCTTTATCTAAAATCAGGCCCTAATATGACGCGGAAATACCTCATATGTATATATGCTACACACGATATTTCCCAGCAGAAAAATATGTCTAGATGTGTCTAGCAAGTGTATAAAATGAACAAATATGTTGAATTTGACCTTTTTTGTTAAAAATCTCAGCTACATATCCACACGGCAGGAATGTTGTACAAAACTAGAGAGAAATATCAATATGACACGGACTAAACCATCGCATTATCATGCATTTCCATTGTGTTTTCCAGATGAAACGGGTTGGCGAGTGTCTAGCAATGTAGCAAACGGACATCTTGAATTCCTTGCGACAAAATTTTGCATGATATTAGCGTAATCCTCCAGGCTTCCATAAGTCATCTGAAGCAAATAAATGTAAAATTCATATTTAGAAGACAGTAAAGTAATTTAAATAAGGTAAGACGATGAAACAGAAACAGAAATGGATATAGTCTGAGACGGAATTTCGGAAATTTTGAAACCGAAAACAGGAGTCTTAACAAAAGTGACTTAAATGTAACATTAGCAGACAGAATGCTTGTCATATTTCTTAGTAATGAATAAATGAACCTTACAGTATGATTAATCCTGTGTTGTGTGAATTTTTTTGGTTGCTGGTTTGTTAAAGTTTAAATATTCCACACTTGACTGAGTGTCGAGTGCCGTGAAAGATGCTGGTCCCCCCCTTTTGGTTTGAAGTGCCACTGCTTTGAGTGACACATCACTAGTCGTGGATGATGTGTTGCAAAGCATTTTTTTTTTGGCACCTCTTTCAGTAATTATCTGTGGTAACAAAGTGACTCATTCGAAGATGCTCGGTTTGAAATCAGAGGTGACACCATCAAAGCTCTGAGTCAAATCCTATTTTAATGGGATGTGAAATGGACACGTGTGATTAAGATGGCAGCTGAAGGAGAGGTGGACAAGACAGCACAAACCTGGAACATCTTTCTGTATAGACTTAAAATGTAGATGATAAAGAAATACAATGACAAATAATTAAGAAGAAGGAACGGGTTATGGTTGTTTAACTGTTTGCTTGAGACAGCAACACAAACACTTTACCTCATAACATTATTTCATAATAGTGTTTAAAAAAAATCTGAAAAAAAGAAGCAAACTTTTAACTCGCAATCCAAAGCTATCGCTCATCTACCATCTTACCATACATAGAAAGTCGTTAATATGTTCATACTGTGTTTTATCATCATGACTGAGGA
This sequence comes from Gouania willdenowi, assembly GCF_900634775.1. Classification (NCBI taxonomy): domain Eukaryota; kingdom Metazoa; phylum Chordata; class Actinopteri; order Blenniiformes; family Gobiesocidae; genus Gouania; species Gouania willdenowi. The sequence continues at coordinate 9,974,281 of NC_041055.1, read as the reverse complement.
TTACAAGAGAAACTCTAACATCAACTCAAAACATCCAATCTTAGCTTACGAAAGACTATTAGTAAGGGGAGGAGGTTTTTTTTTTATTCCTTTTCATTCATCGTTGTCCCTGTCTAAATAAAACAAGCTGATTAACTATTGTTTTAATCTGGCTCTCTTATTAAATAAAATGTCTAGTTTTGTATTTTTTCCCCATTTTATGTATTTATGGGTCTTCTTTTTCCATTCTGAAAATGCCTGGATTTTTTATATTGTTGTGGTATTACAGCCAAGGCTCACGTTTCCTAATCCTTCTCTTGGGATATGTGTGGGTTTGTGGTGTTGTGTGTGTAGAAAAACATATACTGTACATACTGTATGGCCTGGGTGAACACGTACATTCTGTGCATGCAGTTATCCTTCAGTGATATATTCATTAAAATGGATTGCCAGATTCTTGTCCCCTTCAGGGTTGAGGGAACTTCTAACTTGAGCACTCAGATTACCGATAATGAGTACAGTACCTATTGATGCAAATATAGATGCTATGATTGTTTGGTCTATCATCAAGGCTTTAAATTAACACCCGCCAACCTTCCAATTGCGGGTAAAAATGAACTTTGGCGGGAAACATTGTAGTGTTACTAACCATCAACAAATACCACTGCTTCTGTTTGAATCGCCAGGCTGCAGAAACGATGCGACAAGTCATTGTTGCCAGATTGGACTATTTTCGCCAAGACATTTGAGGGTTTCTGTGTGTGTTTTGATTTTAAAATGTAATGTATATCTGGCAACACTGCTGGTTGTACTAATCCTACACATCCCATGAACACTATGTCGTGACTTGTCATACAACAATTGGCTATGTGCTTACGTTAGGGTGACTGCTTTGGTTTGGTATCGGAGAAGACAAACGGAACGACTTAAAACAAACAATAGGAGCTGAAATTAAGTTGTAAAATTAGTTAGGAAATGTATTTATCGGGTGTTAAAAAACCTGAAGTGCAAAAAAGCAAGGCTGATGCTGACACAGGGGAAAATGTAGATGAAAGAGGATCTGAAAAGTAGAAGAAATTGAGGAGTTTTATAACTAAATGGATGTTGGGTCGTGAGTGGCTGGTATTCAACCGAAATTTCGACTTTAATCTTGTTTTTCGACTTTAATCTCGACATTATATTTGAACTTTTTATGCTTCCTTCCAACTCATAAGCCTTGGCTACAGATCTTTTCCTTACTGCCATAATATCAGGTGGCGTGATTAAGACATACTTATTGTAATGTTGTTCACCTGCCAGCAGTCATTACGTTGGATGAATGGTGTTCACACTGATGAACCTAATTCTGAATTGGCCCTCGTCAGCTTCCGTAGATTTGACTTCATTAGCGGACCTTCGACTTTTTTCACAATATTGTATTTTGAGTTCATTTTCAAAATTTTAACTTTAATCTCGACAATATATTTGAACGTTATTCTCTAAATTTCAACTTTAATCTCAACATTTCAACATTGTTTTTGATTTGCCTACAATTATTTTCTCCATTAAAATTGGCCCTAATCTGCTTCCGTACGTTTTCAACCAAAAGCTGAGACCCTGAGAAACACTGAATATGGACAAAAAAGGGTCATTAAATGTATGATGGTGTATTGTGTGTGTGCGTGTGTTGTGCGTTATCCGTAACTCTCTTCAGTGTTATAATACATTCACCCATCCTTCAAGAAGTACCCAAAGGGGATTGGGCAGTTTAAGGCTGTTTAAAACCAGCAGGTAGTTGGTTTCATTTTAAGCAGCTGACTCTGGCTTTGAAGGAACAATCAGCCACTACTGAACCAGGGCAGTACCATGTTTGAAGTGCTGCACTTTCCAGTGCTTAAAATAGTCAATATTTCATATATTTCACCTTTGATACCATCCCACAATGCAGCACAAGGCTGAGATGTCGGATCGGTCTATGGGTCAAGCTGAAATTACGCCTATGGTATTGCCCCTAGTATGGTGTATCCCAAACAAAAACCATCTAGTATGAAGCCTAAATGAAATTTGTATGAATCGCCTATTGGAATTGGCCCTTTGGAATGGTATCAAATGTTTGGTCTTCTGTAATTGTGTTTCTTTTGGTTAAGTTGCCTGAGGTCCTGAAAAGTAGAGACATTAATTTGCTTACCTAATAGCATAACATATTTAAATCCAAAGCGTAGCAAAATCTTGCCCTCAACGTTTAGTTCCACTTTATTTTCCACTGCAGCCTGAGGTCCCTGCAGAGTTATGCATAATATGGAAAGCAAAGGGAAGAGCTACAGGAGTCAGCAGGTCTTATAAAGAAATTATCCATATGGAAACACTAACAAATGAGCTTGCATGTGTATATATAACCTGTAACCTGTTATAAAACAGGTCTATATATATATATGAATTGCCAGCAGGAACCATTGTCACTTTAACTTGTGCCTGCTTCCCAAACTTCTGTGACGTAAATATGTGAGTCTCATCCTCCTGGTCATTTGTCAGCTTGCATTTTTCTTAAATCTTTTAAAAATCGCTCATGGGTCTCCTTTAATGTCATTCTGTTACCTCTCTGCTTTCGGAGAGTTTTGAAACCAGCAGCAGGTTCACCAGAATGATGTTTGACTTATGTTTTTCCAATCGCATCACAGCAAAAGTGATGAGGCCATCCGATTGAGCAGGATAACGATTACCTGTTTTTTGGCGGAGACATCAGAACACGATGGCCTTTAGGCGGACATAGCAGCCCTTCTGATATCATACACTACGTGTGCTCATCAGCTACAACGTGATAGCTGCTAGCGCTGCTTCACATGCAACAGACTGCAATGACCTTTCTAAATAGAACTGGATTCTGTTAAATTAGACAACTCTTTTGAAGCAAACTGATTCGTGCGGTCATTCTGACTTTGCCATGTCATTAAATCCATAAAGGACGTACTCAAATTCCGATCCACTTCCTGCTTCTTCCAACTCATAAGCCTTGGCTACAGATCTTGTTCCTTACTGCCATAATATCAGGTGCTGTGATTGGGAGATAATTATTGTAATTCCGTTCGCCTGTCAGCGGTCATTACGTTGGATGAATGGTGTTCACACTGAAGAACCTTACCCAATTATTTTCATAAATTCAACTAAGAGCGTGGGAACCTCTTAAATGTTATACTTAACAGGGAAATAACAAAAACCTAATTTCCCATGAGTAAAATGTAATATTTTGGGCAATCATATCCTCAATGAGAATGGTAGTGATGGAGGAGCGGCAGCAGTTTTTCACTCCAGTGGTTCTCAAACCTTTTTGGCTCAAGTACCCCGTTTTCTCTTATTTCTGAATCCAAGTACCCCGTTTGTCCAGATACAACACTTTGCTCAGAACACTATTAAAAAAAAACTCCAGGCCATAATGATGGAATGAATGAGTGATAACACCATACCGGTCAAGTATCCCGTATTTTACCCCTCTTTCTCGCCATCTTCCCTTATTAGTATTTTCCTGTAAATATCCCGTATTTTAATGCAGTAATAATTAAAAGATGCCTAAACTGAACGCTGTCACTAACCTCGCGAGAACTGCCACCCAGGCCATTTCAGATGGCTGTTCGCGAGATTTGTGCCGACAGCGGCAACAAACCCTGAAACAACTCAGAACAGAGATGATGGATGAAGACGTTCTGGCGAAAAAAACAAAGAACTGGTGTAAATACGTTGTGAAATGTGACATAGAGTTTATCTTCCTAAAGAGCAGCAGGATGTGACACAGTTACACGTTCTGTTAGATTAATAACTGAGATATTAAACGTCTCCCACAGCAGAAGGAACCACGTAAGTCACCATGAAAAATCAGCCAATCACAAGCGCCACAAATATACACTGCTTTTAAAAAGTGTTAAAGGATGTAAAATCTGTAATAAATGTGTCTAATAAGTCATTAGTGAATACCAGAGAACCACATGAGTGAGCATGAGAAATTATCAGAAAATATGTAATAAAATAAAAAGTATATGTCTAACTTGAAGACAAGCAATGTGAAATTAACAGTAAATATGCAACGTGTTGACTTGTATATAAACTGTAAACACATGTGCTTCATATACACATTTATGTTTTTATTTAGGCTGTTTTATAATTCACGAATTTGGGCTGGGTGATATATTGAGATTCAAGATGTATCGGTTTTTCTAATTTGGTGATATAGAAAACTATAATATTTCATATATCAATATATATATATATATATATATATATATATATATATATATATCAATATATATATATATATATAATAGCTTATTATGTATCAAAATACTAGTTTTAAGAGTCGCAGCTTTTACTTCTCAGAACAACATGTAAAGCTCAGTTAGATGGATTATTGAGTGTCACATATTGATCATCTGTTTGTTAATAAATGTCCCTGTGTAGCATTTTGCATCAGCAAATTTAACCCAGAATTGTTTTTCTTGTCAGACTTTATTTGATAAAAATTATCTAGATTCATATCATATATCACCATTTTGAGAAAAAATATTGAGATATGAGTTTTGGTCCATATCACCCAGCCCTAGTAGGAATGTTCACAGCATTTTAATGTTAATGAAGGTCAAAAAATAAATAAATAAATAAAATAAAATAAAATAAAGGTCTTCCGACCAGATTCTAATCACATAATTGTATTTAGTAAGTGGTTGACAAGTGGCTGTTTTACATTTCTTGTACACCTATCTTAAAATATAAGGGATACTGGAGCTTGGTTGGGCGGGTGGGACGGCTCGTAGTGGGCGTTAGAAAATGTCCCTTATTTTCAAATCCAAAACTCGACAGGTATGACACACACATTTTGTAAATAAGTGGAATGAAACAGTATATAGGGACCAAGACTGACCTTTGTATTTTCAGATCATGTTTTAACCAAGATAATTTACATAATCATTATTATAATTAACATCAGTTTTCATTGTTTTATTTTCCACTCTCTCTTATGTAGCCCCTGTAGTGCCATCGCGTACCAATGGGGGTAACGCTTTAGTTTAGGGAACACCTATTAACCATTAGTTAGTTGCTTATTAGCATAGTATCATATTGACTCTCAGTTAGTCATTACTAAGTACTTATTCATGCCTTATTCTGCATGGCCTTTTTATACACCCAGTAAGCCATTAACTAAGAGTTTTCCCTCATAACCTCAGAATTACTCCTTATTAGTAGCAAGTAAGGAAGTTGTATATGAATTACAATCTTAACATGCTAGGGTTAGGGTTAGGGTTAACATTATTCATAATCCTAACCCTAATCCTGTTTGGACTGCGATACTTCCATTAGGTGTATAATAAGGCATTCTCAAGAATAAGGCATTAATAAGTACTATGCATTAGCATAGTTACTAATGCTAATAAGCAACACATTAATGGTGATAGGTATTCCCTAAACCAGGGGTCTGCAACCTGGGGCTCTGGAGCCTCATGTGGCTCTTTGACTCTTATGCAATGGCTCCCTATAGCTTTGAAAAATTTTAAAATAAGTAATTATTTTCTTACAGAAGGTATTAATGATTATTGATTTTGACACCAAATAAAATCACGGGACAATGATTTGTCAACCTGAAAATACATCACATTGTGCAATAACTCTGTCACCTCCTGAAACATCTACAGACCACTAACTTCTCCTACACCTGTGGTTAACCTTAAGTTTTAAATCCCTGGTAAGCTAACTCAATCAACTAAAAGTCTATTCTGGAAGTAAATATACATTTTAATTGTGTGGGGACAAATTCATTTAACTGCCAACATGCTAGCTAAATATGCATGCGTTATGTGTGGCAAGAAATTAGCAATTAGCATGAGTTGACTGACATTATGTGTCATCAAATTCAAATTTTTTTTTTTTAGCCCTTCAAATACATTATCTGAAAAAATATTCTTTACATAACATTATTCTATACAATTTTAACTGTACAGAAGTTTTACACGATGTTGTCTTCATTAAAAAGTTTTGTTTTTTTTTTTTTTGGCTCCGGAAGGACTTTAATCCAGGTGAGATGAGGCAAAATGGCTCTTTTGAGAGTAAAGGTCGCAGACCCCTGCCCTAAATTAAAGTGTTCCCAAAAAGACATTGTTAGTTGTAGTATACGTCCGCCTGCCACAAATTCTGAGTTTCTCTCTGAATTCTCTGACTTAGTTATTATAGTTGACCTCAAAATCATATTTTGTCAAATCACTAAATTCAAAATTTTAGTCGTCTGTTTAAATTCTGAGAAAAGACCGCACACCAGCTAGTAGATCAGTGTCTGAAAACACAGTGGCTAAATTTAAAGCCCTGGTTCCATCCCTGCTTGCCTCAGAGGCATATGATAATTCAACAGAGAGCAGATATCACTGTCTTACTGCAGAGAAAGTGGATTATGTTGTTAACAGTGCACTGTGCACTGCATACAGCTCTAGATGCTGTTGCTGTGCTTAAAACATGACTTTATGCCATCAAAGGGAGGAGCCTTGGTATATTTATGAGTTGCATTCCTCAAAACAGGCATGAAAATGGGATAGCCTGGCGCAAGGAGAGATTGTTAGCCTACATACGCCAGAAATTCACTTCATTCATTATTATCAGGATAACAAAAGTAATATACCATTTCTATTTAGCAATGTAGCCAGCCTCACTAAAAGTCATCGCTCTGTAAAACCTTTTATTCCTGTTAATCTGAACAGTGACAACTTCATTAATTCCTTTACAATTAAAATTTTAGCAATTAAACACAAAGCTAATGTGCTCCATATAGCAGTGATCTGTAAGGGGTCATTAACGCGTCATTTTTCTTATTCCGTCCTGAAATAGCCGCTCTGTTTGATGAATTCACATTCATGTCAGTCTACTGCTTTGTGGCCTTTAATGGCACATTGACACATTTTCTCATTGCAGCCTTTTCATTTTTTCACCCGAATGCGTCACAAAATGTCCGTACGTCCAGATTACATACAAAGTCAATGAATAGATGCGTCCCAGATGCAAAATCTTTCATGTGCGGCGGTGCGGTCCGATCCGCAGTGCGTTGGCCGTGCGAGCGCACTCCGGATTTTAACCATATCCGCACGTTGAAAATGTTGAACTCCTGCGACTGTTTTGCATGACGGAAGCCAATCAGAGTCTTTGTTGACGATGACGTCAGGCCATCAACACGGTCACTGGTCTGTTCACCCATTCAACCATGGAGTAGAAGCTGTGTGTGACCACTTGGAGCTGTATGACACGCCCTTTATAACCGGGACCACACTAGGAAGGATCTGCTACTACCGAGAAGGTGGTAGTAGCAGGTAAAAGTTCTCTCTGTAGCACTGAGCTAGGATAGCATTAGCCGCTAATCGCACCAGCTTTTTTCACTGATAGTTTATGTTTGTGAGAGGAGAAAAAGGAGGGCAGCTCCTCGCTTCAGCAGGCAGGGAAACTCACCGAGTTGGATGTGTCACTGGTGGGCGGAGCTTTGCTTCAGACGTGCCTATGAAGCGAATTGGGGACTTTTTTGATCCTGCAGACCCAGCGGTAAGTTTCGTGCCGCAGAAGACGCATTCGGTGTGATCGCAGCATGAAAGTGAGTAAACTATTTTTTAGTTGAGGATTCCACATGATTTACATGAGTTTCATAATGCAGATGAAGTATTGTGCTAACAGCTAATGAAATCATCTGTGTCTTTCTGTTATTCTTTCAGATGTGGTTTTAGAGGTTTTTTTCAGCTATGTGTAAACAGTAAAAAAGACAGATGAAAAATACGGAACTCACTTCCTGAAATGGATATATTACACACACACATATATATATATAATAGATGTATATATATATATATATACATACATAATATATATACACATAAGATATACAGTATATATATATATATATATATATATAAAGAAAAAAACCAGGGGAATATGACACTCAGATGCATGTTTTTTGAAAAAAGTCCTACATTTACACACATTTTACTTGGCAAACTGGTGCTCAGTGAGATGGAACTAGAAATAGCTATACAACAGACTAAAACCCTACATATTCTGGGACAATATCATACATTTCCACCACATTTTTCCACGGTAAAATGGGTGCACTCATGTGTAGCTTTAGCAAGTGTAGCAAACAGCTGGATGTCAAAACTCGCGCATAATCTTGCATCATCTCATGCTTGTTTTGGTGATTCAGAAAAGTCAAGGAAATCATACGGAAATGTGTAAACTGAAACAGAATTGGAGAAATGATGAAATGAAAAATGGACAGAATTGCTCTACGCTCAGGGTTTTCAAGGTGTGGGAGAGTGAGCCCTCTTCAGAGACCATATACTGTATACAGCGCCCCCATACACACAAAAACACACACATACACACAAACACATTTTAAACTAAAAATGAAAACATTTTAACCGTTAAGTGTGTCAATTTTTTTGTCTTTTTTTCACATTTTAAAACACCCATTTGAATATTAATAGGCCGACATTGTTTTTAAACATCACAAAATGTTCCATTTTAAACTTTTTTGGGGTGAACCTGTACATGTCTCTGCTCAGACCAGGGTTGGGCTCAATTATAATAGTATTTACGTATTTGATAATAATGCAATAATAATAATTAAATTGTAATTGAGTTCAGATAATTGACTGTAATTGTAATTGGTATGGAAATACAATTTAATTAAAAATTACAATTTAATGAAACGCAAACCTGGGGAATCATGTTACAGTTCTATCATTATTATTATTACACATTAAAAATTTAAATCTCGGGGTATACTGACAGAAAATATATATTTTCATTGATGAAGAAGCTTAATAAAGTAACCAAGAGATGATAAATTAGATGATATATTTCTTAGTGTATTTTACAGCTGATTAAGACATGGGTCAATACTGACCTGTTATCATAAGAGATGCTAATAGAAAGCTAACACAAGAGGAAGGGTACGTTTTATGGTCTTGCTGTATCTAATAAAAAGCTCAGTAATTGGGATGAATTATAACTGAACTTTAGTAATTGAGTATGTAATTGTAGTTTACTTTCAGTGGGAAAACAACAATTTTAATTATATATTATGGAAAAAATACCGGTGATTGTAATTGTGATTGAGTTTAAATTTAACATGGATAATTGAAGACATGAAGTGTAATTAAAAAATATAATTGGCCTGGCTCAGGCTTCTTTTCAGGTTACAAAAACCGAGTGAGTGAAAGCAAACAACATAAACACACGTTGCTTTGTCTTTCATGTGACGATGTTCACCCGCACACAAGGATATTATTATCAGTCATACTGGTTATGTCAATATGTTTCATGTCTGCTGATACTTGTTAATGGGCCTGCTGATTGATAGTTAATGGGTTTGAATTACCAGACAGGGAAACCAAGAGGTCAGTCAGTGAAAGACACAAGAGATTATTGTTTGTTAATTAGTACAGGAGAAAATGGAAGAGGGTGGATCTGAGGTTGGAGGTGCTGCTACAGCATCCGATTCCTCACACATTCTTTAAGTATTTTGTTGCCATACCTAAAAAGGGTTAATGCTGGAAATCTGCGCTTGCAGCAAGACTTTGTGCTTCCAGGATGTTCATGGGCACTGTGACCGTCTGAGACGACAGTAAAAAGCTGAGCTGCTGGTGTAACATTCATTGGATTTGCAGATAAACCTGTAGTTAGAGGAACAGAGCAGAAGCTAATGCTGTTTGACAGGATCTTGGGAACACAGGAACGATGAATCAGGACGGAAGTCCCTGCCTAAGGGGAAAACAAACCATCAGTTCCACAGGCTTTGAATGACGGTGCGCATCTGTACCACAGTCATCAGTGTCAGTCAACACCTGACCCATCATTTATGACTTTTAAACTTCCTGCAATGATCTGTTAAGCTGCTGCTGTCGCTACAGCCCCCCTGATGCCTGGGTTTTACGGTGCCAAATTCTACCATCAATGTTTTCACAGGTGTATTTACTTCAAGAGATATCTTAAATGTATTAAAGGTGTTTAGATTTGACAAAATCTAGGCTGCAGTACCCTCAGAGTTACAGTTTCTATGTTCTACAGCAAAAGCAGAATGTCTGAAATCTTATTTTATCTCCTTGTTTCTGATCTGATTCCATTTCAACCTCAGAGCTCAGAATTTTGGCAATAGTAGATTCTACTTATGTCATTAGTACCACTAAGGTTAGGGATTGAACTGCGCTACTTCCATCCAAGAGTTTAACTTGGCTGGCAGGCTCCGAGCATGCAATGTGGTGGCTTGTAAAAATCTATTTGAATAAAAAACGTAGTAAAAACATTTTGGATTTTTTTTTGGTGGACTCGTCAGTGCAGAATTTGTAGGTTAGGTCATTGTCACGATTTGGCATTTATGGTTTTTTTTTTTTTAGGTCTTATTAGTGTTTCTTTTGTGTTTGTTTGAAAAGCACCATTTAAGACACAATTCAAACACCCACAAGGCAATACATGATGATAATTCAAACACCCACAGAGTGTGCTGTGGGTGGTGTCTGGGCTGTGTAGCGATTCTATTAGGCAAGGCAAGACAAGGCAAATTTATTTGAACAGCGCATTCCCACAAAAAGACATTTAATGTGCTCTGTATGAATAAAAAAACGCAAGATTTGGAAAACATTAAACAGAGTTTGATGCAAAGTCTGGGTTCCACTATCTGACCTGTGTCTATTGATCTGAGAGACCTTCATACCTGACTGACTAGTGTTGTAGTAATTGAGACCGATCTTGAGACCACATTTTGAAGGTCTTGGTCTTTTCTCGGACTTGAGAGCATTTTTTCTCGGTCTTGTCTTGGTCTTGGACTAGCTGGATTCTGGATTTTTTTCTCAAAACCAGTCGAGACAAGTCCTAATCTATTATTCTACAACTTCATTAATATGATTGGAACTGTTCCTGGTTCAATAATTTGTTTAAAAAAATATCTATACTACACTGCCTCATTTCATCATCATCATCATCATTTCAACTTGTTTCTAGTCAGAAATACCTCTAAGTCTCATTCACCTGACAAACAAACAAAGGATTTTCAGATCCATTTTGAATGCATAAAAGGATAATTTTTTTCTAAGACTTCACTTAGCAAAAAATGTGTCGTGGGTTGAGAGGATCCTCTAACTGTTTAAAATGGTTGGTCTTTACTCCCAAAAGTCTGGTCTTGGATAGTGTGGTCTTGACTACATCTCACTGATGTATTCTGGACCAAACCCATTCAGAGATTTATACACCAGAAGCAGAACTTTAAAGTCTATTCTGAGGGTGACTGGGAGCCAGTGTAAAGACATGAAAACTGGACTAATGTGCTCTGATCTCTTTGTTCTGGTTAAGACCTGAGCTGCAGTGTTCTGAACCAGCTGTAGATGTTTGATGGTCTTTGGAGGATTCCTGTCAAAAGACCATTACAATAGTTGACTGCTGGAAATAAAAGCATGGACCAGCTTCTCCTGATCTTTCTAAATCATGAAACATTTCACTTTAGAGATGTTCTTTAGGTGGTAGAAGAGGTTTTCTAATAGATTTAATCTTATTGCTGAATGTCAGTTCTGAGTCAATCACAACACCAAGGTTTGGGACTTGGTCTTTAGCTAAATAATTTTTTTCTAAGCAATCACACAACACCTCTATTGGACCATTGTCATCTGGGTTCAGTGATAGATATAATTGTGTCATCTGCATAGCTCAGATAATCAACCTTACAGCTCTGTAGAATTTATCCTAAAGGAAGCATGTAAAGGTTGCTGAACAGAAGGGATACAAGAACAGAGCCCTGAGGAACCCCAAAGGACGTTGTGAATCCATCAGATTTAAAGTTTCCAATGCTCACAAAATGACTATGCTTCTCCAAGTAGGACGTAAACCATTACAACACTTTTGCTTTTAGTCCAACCCATGTTTCCAATCTTTGCAACATAATGTTTTTCAATCATTCATTCATTTCTTTATTCCTTTCATGAAAATGCATAAGCCACATATGGTTCACACTTTCAGTGTTTAATACATTTTCATGATCAGAAAGGAGCAGATGGAAGAATAATATTCTTATATTTACCTGCCCCCTTTTTTAACAAAGATAATATTAGATGGTTTTATCGCTGTTCCCTCCACCATCACCTGAACTCCAGCATACTTTATAATATTCATTTAAGCATTTTTACAATGAACACATTCAATAAAAATCAAAAAGCATGTAGATAAGTTCTTCTTAAATTCCAAAATATTTTTTTGCAACTTTTTAAATCTTTCTTTTGAGAATTCCACGCTTTTACACCAGCAACAGATAAGCATGTTTGTTTCAAATTTGTTCGTGCTGTTATGATCCACAGTGTTAAAAGCATCACTTAGATCCAAAAAAAGAAAAAAAAAAAAGATAACAGAAACTTTTGCTGAATCAAAGTTCAACCTTATGTAATTTAGTTCATTTGTAAAGAGAAGTTTCTGTGCTTTGATGAGAACAAAAGCCTGGCTGGCTATTAAATGATTGTTGTTGTTGTTCTGTGTTTGCTTCTGTTGGTCTTTGTTTTGCTGTTGTGTTACTTTTTGGTAGTTTGTTTAGTTTGGTTTATTTCTTGTCTCTGGGTTTGTATCGGTTTCTTTCACTCCCAGATTTCTCCATGTGAAAAAAGTGAGTACTTTCTCCCCCCTCCTTTTCTGTTATCTAGCAAATCAAAATACTGCCAAGTGAGTTTATACTACAAGTTATAAAACTTTCCTACAAAAGACACAAATAATGAAAATGATTTAATTTTAAATCTAGTTTTCATAAGGGGTTAGAAAAATGCAACATCTCCAAGATACAGCAATAAGATTCCAGTGCAGCAGGTGAGTTTCATTCTTCTGTAATATTTCACAATGCCAACAATGCATGATATATATGACCAAAGTAATAATCCTGTGTTCAGAAGCATACAGCAGCTCAATCCCTAGGCATCAGTTCAGGACGTGTACTGAGATGAAAAGAGTGCCAAAGCTTCCTGAGTCGTATCCTGCAGAGCTCTAACCTCCTGCAGCTTTAATATCAGATCAGAAACTGCAGCAGCTTCACAACAAACTGCTCTATATTACTTTCAAACACCTGAGTACATTAGTAAATGTCAGTAGGAGTGATACATGGGTACATAGCACCTGTAAAGCCTGATAGATGGAGGTTATAAGCACAGGCGTGCTTTACTAGATCAGGGCCCAATTCCAAGTAGCTGGATTAATGGAAACCCTGGCTAAGATAGGCCATATACAGGACTTCACCTTCCAAAAGGATGGATCACCATAATCTAGACAATGTTGCCATGCTAACGTGTTCTGGGAATCAAACTTTCTTGGCAGGTTATGTTCATATTAAACCTGAGAATGACCACAGTCTGAGCTACAGACACGGTGGAACGTTTTCATAGAAGTTGTTGATTTAAAGGTAGATACTTTTTTTAAGTGTTTTACATCTAAAGAATTATTTAAGGCCATGTTCCAATGTAAAATACTACTAAAATGAATAACTATATCTCCTGTCATCAGAACTGTTGTCTACTGTAAGAATAGCCTACTATAGCCTAATTGATTTTGTATTCAGTAATCCATCTACAGTGTAAACAATATTAAGTTGACTTTACTTTAAAAAATGAATTGAAAAATCAAACTTTTTTGCCTCAAAAAAGTAATCAATGTCCACTTAGATTTTATAAACTTATTAGTTGTGCCTACTTAGTTTAATTAGATGTGGTTAATTTAAAGTTATAATTGATCTAAGTCCCTTTACAGTGTACGGGGTACGTCCACTCAGGCAGAGTTTGCAAGACTTTTTCGTTGTTTGTCATATTGACAAACAGGACCATAAAAAAATCCCAATCTATTTTAACTGAAAACTTTAAGTTTTAAAATGATAATGGCATATTCAATAGCATTTAATGTTCATTATTCCACACCGTGCCATCATCACACATCAAGCAGATGAACGTATAACTTGTTTCTGCAGTGACAAAAACCACCGACTGTGAGCCCAGTGGCTCCATATGAACCATGAAATTAAACGTTTGCACTTAAAATACAAACACTTCTCCTGTGGCCTGAACGCAATCTCACACCTTGCCTTTGGTTTGTATGGACTTGATTTATATGCCCGCTTGTCAACAATTCAATGTCTGAAGTGAAATTGCTGCAGAAGCTACTGATATAAGGTTTTGGACTTGGACAGACATCTTCTAGTGGCTGTTTTGATGTCGTTCTGGAGGCAGAATCCTTGCTCTGCTGCCACACTGAGACTAGAATTACTGTACAAGCTTCACTTCAGCCAAAGTTTTAAAATCGGGGAACATTTCTCTAAGTGATCGGGCTTAATAAATCAACAGTTACGTGATCCGCAAGTACTCGCTTTAGCGATAAGAAATGACGCATCATCAAATTATTTTGCTTACTTGCCACCAAGTGGTCAGAGGTGAGAATTGTAATCCGTCAAAATCAGGGATGCACCGAAATTCAAATTCTTGGCCAAAACCGAAAACCAAATATGAAAAAAACTAAGGAGGAGAATCGAAACAACCGAAACAATCACATTATAAGTCCTGTTGTATTTATTAATCTGAATGTGTACGAACGTCACTACAATGAATACAGTTGACAGACTGTGACACCAGATGCTATCGATGTGCAGCTGTGCGTTAGGTTGCCGTGTAGACGTCCGTGTTGATGGAGGGCGACACGTAACTATAAATCATACTTACTGCTCCAGCAACTCTGTTCGGAAGACGGTGTATTGAAAGATGTGTGACAAGATGGCCTGTTTCCAGAAAAGCGCGCATTTAACGTGCTGTTTGCCTGCGTCGTCACAACATCCTGTACCGGTTGACTTTTTCCAGTTAGAAAGGCGGCAAAAATTTCCGGCCAAAAACAGCCCAAAAGTGGTTTCAAATTGTTGGCGCCTGGAATATTGGTGCATCACTAGCTAAAAAGATGGATGACCTTTTGTGACCAAAGTGGTCAACAATGGAAAATATAACTTAACTCGACCCTCGGTGTTAGGTCCAAGTGTAAAATAATTCATTTATTTATCTTTTGTTTTGTAAAATTTATTTTTTTCATTTTAATACATTAAGGAGTGCTTTTTCTTTCTAACCTCTAGGCTGCAGCTCAGGACCTTCATAGTGTAGGGAGTAATTCGGGATTTGCTTTACCATCCATGAAACACGAACACGCAAAATTGCTTTGTCATACCATAGCACCCATAAGTCCAAAAGAAACCAAGAAAAATAGGATTGCATTAACCTGGGAAAATATATCCAACTTCGTGAAAATGATGAGCAATGATTGACGTGGAGATGACAGCTAACAAACACCTGCTGAGCAAACCATAACACTAACTGTGAGAGATCTGCTCACATTCTGTGTACGACTATCATAGTCATGGCCTACACTAATATACACCCACTAGTCCCTTTTAAGAGTGTGACAGTATCTCAATACGGAGATATATCGCGATGTTTGTCAGCACAATCGATTATCAATATGCTCGCGCTCAGCATTGATTTTTATTTTATTTTTATTTAAACCTTTTCTGTTTTTTCACTAAAATGTACAGGTTTGTCTTCACAGAAATTGTGTCACTGTTTGTTGAAGGAACCAATATATTGTTTACTGGAATATTGAACTATAATGGTGTCACTGGTAAGAAAGACCCTATTTTTTGTTTACGGAAAGCACTATTGCGGATACTTATTCATTTACATTAATATGTTGACACTTATTTACAGAAATGTTGCACTAAAATAGTGTCACTGTTCATAGGACAATTTTTCAATGTATTGTCTTTCAGAGATATAAAATAAATAAATTATTTTTTCACTTAATCTTTTTTCTTCTTGTTATGTCAGATTATCGTAGATTGATATCTGACCAATATATGGATAATCGTAGTATCGTCATATTGTGAGAGCTTTGTATTGTGTATCGTATCGTGTTTAAGCCTAACTAACCCAGCTAAATAATGTAAGCTAGCACACGTGCGGTAAGATTGTCGGGGCGGGGGACCCGACCTACTCCCTCCTCAGTAGGTCTTTGGTTTAGGGTAGAACTAACACAGAAAGCTCATTCCATAAACACAGTAAATATCATTTCATATCTTATCTCTCTTTTTTCATTTGGCCACTAAAGTTCAATTATTTACTTCATATCAATTCTAAAGCGCAGCATCTCCGAGCCTCTGCGCATCTGTTTTATTTCCCAGTTTGACTTATTTCAGGACAAACACACACCGAGTCTGATTCATGGTCACTGTAGCAACTATTAATTTCACACACGCTGCTTCGAGGAGAGAGAACAAAGCAGAGAGGAATAAGGAAAAGAGGGCAAAAAGAGAGGAAAATAGAGCCAGCTCGGTGCTCATCCTCAGCTTCATCCCTGTTCGGTCTCGATCCGCCCACCCCTTATTTTTGTCCCACTCAGCGTCTGTGTCTCTCTCCCTCTCGCTCTCTCTGGTGCGCTCGCAGTGATGTATGGCTGCCATCATTGAAAATAATGACTTGTCTGCCCATAATCTTTTATTTCACTGCAAGGCCATGGAGGAGGAAGAGGAGGGAAGAGTGGGGGATGCACTGGGGGAAGAAAAGCAAAGAACAGGGATGAGAAGAGAGGAGGTGAGGAAGGGGTGAGTGCGGCGGGAGCAGAGGAAAGACAACGAGGAGGAGAAGAAGAATCTTCAACATGCAAATGATGAGATGGTGTCATCAATCCAAAGGAGGAAGATGAGGGTGACACCAGCGCTGACAGCTCAGAGTCTGTCTGTTAAATGTTTGATTAATAAAGGCTGCCAGAGTATGAGCAGTGAACAAACTGATTAGAGAGCAGATTTACTTCAGGAACTAGTGAGTGAAACAGGCCTACAGTGACTCAGCATACAGAAGTGAGTTGAGCTTAAAAATGCCCCCAAATCTGTGTCAGGGTTTCAACAATTCTATGTCACTGTACACGTTTCCGTGCTAGTTCACTTTTATTGTTTTTCCCTATTTACATGACTTTAGAGTCTATGAAACTTCCCGAAATTGTACCAAACATGCTAAATTAGAGTTAATAGTCAACTACCGTTCCATCCATCCATCCATCCATCTTCTCCCGCTTAGCCGTTTCCAGGTCGCAGGGGCAGCATCCTCAGTAGGGAGGCCCAGACTTCCCTCTCCCCGGCCACTTCCTCCAGCTCTTCCGGGGGGACCCCGAGACGTTCCCAGGCCAGCCGAGAGACATAGTCTCTCCAGCGTGTCCTGGGTCTTCCCCAGGGCCTCCTTCCGGAGGGACGTGCCCTGAACGCCTCACTAGGGAGGCGTTCAGGGGGCATCCTAATTAGGTGCCCGAGCCACCTCATCTGGCTCTTCTCGATGCGGAGGAGCAGCGACTCTACTTTGAGCCCCTCCCGAATGACTGAGCTTCTCACCCTATCTCTAAGGGAGAGCCCAGCCACCCTACGGAGGAAACTCATTTCGGCCGCTTGTACCCGTGACCTTGTTCTTTCGGTCATGACCCAAAGTTCATGACCATAGGTGAGGGTTGGAACGTAGACCGACCTGTAAATCGAGAGCTTCGCTTTTTGGCTCAGCTCCCTTAACTACCGTCATTCATTTTAAATTTGATATGCTTCAGAGGATTTACAAAAACGGGATTGTTACGCTGAAATCACACAAGATTACGTCGCAAGAGTTTAACATGCAGAGGTGAAAGTAACGGATTACAAGTACTTACGTTACTGTGATTGAGTTGCCTTTACATTTACATTTCTACGTCCAACCATTACTGTGTAAATTATTATTTTCTGTTTTGAAATGATCAACGGACATTGTGAAACTGCAAAAAATGAAATGACCAAACAACAATCAATGCATCACATCATAGCCGATCAACAACATTAAACGTAATGTACTGCGCCAAAACAGCATTGAATGCTGGTTATTTTCTAAGTTTTAGAGTTCATCAATTTAGTTGTACTTATTATTTTTAATTGAATTAATTGGTGCTATTTTATTTTTTTAAAAAACTATTTTACATTTTGACAGACTTTTTTTTATACGGGTGCCTTCATCGAAAAATAAGTTAAGTTCCAATTGTGCAAGATTTGGTCTTTTCCTTTTTATATTTATACATGAGATGTTTACTGTATGCAAGGGAACTGTGGTAAGATTTATTACCAAAAATAAACGTGGGGGGTGGAAGTAACTAGTAACTTTTACTATGAATACATTTCATTGACCTACTTTTTACTTGTACTCGAGTATTGCATGTATCACTTACTTGTACTTGTACTTGAGTACAATTTCAATCAAGTAACGGTTCTTCTACTTGAGTCGTATATATCAGTACTCTATACACCTCTGTTAACATGTCCGTTAGCCACACTGCTAGACCCTCAGTCACACATCTGATAGGAAAAAGAACATGGAAATGTGTCATATGGTCAAAAACCCTTATATTTTGCACTACATCTCGAACGGTCGTGTAATGAACTTTTTACGTGGTCTTGTTTTTTTTCCGGTAGACGTCAACTTTGTCCCCTGTTCAATCAGAACCCGTCCCAACCCCCAGAATTCCATAAATATGAATAGCATTAATTTGGAAATACTATTTCCATGTAAACATGAAGCAAAACACTTCATTTTAAATACTTAATTCTGAATTGAAAAAAAAACATCATGTAACCATGGCCACAGTGAGTTGAACGTCCACTCATGGGAGTGAAATCTATTCCCTCCTCACAATGAGGCAAGAGGACTATAACCACTACATTCCTGTGCTACCCCCTTTAGCACATTAACTATGAAAATGTTGCTGTGATGAAGATTCCAGAATAACTATCAGTGAAAGTAAACCTTAGTTTGTGAGTGCAACTAAAAACAAACAGTACAAGAAAAGAATTCCTCTGCCATACATATAAAATGTATAAAAGCCCGTTAAGCCCCAGTGCTACCACTGATTTCCCATTAAAATTCCTTTTTGTGCCAGTTACTTATTAATGAGCGCTCGTGGTTCAGGTGGAAGAGCGGCTGGTCTTCTCATCTCACAGGTTGGTGATTTTATCTGGCTCACTCACCGTTTGCAGCTGGTTTTATCTGCATTTTTTATCTCCGGGCAAGACAATGAATCCCAAGCTGCTTCCAATCAGGAATGTTTATCACTGGAAGCCAGTCTGAGGCACAGAGCCAGAGGAGTTTTCATGTTCTCCATCGTTCTGGCTCTATAGGCTTTTGTTTCCCTGCTTTGGTCAGAGAGTCTGGATGGTTCCCTTCCCTTGGGATTGTGTGACATTGGGTTAACCATACAAACTCGGAGACTCCTTCTAGGACGTGACTGGGAAAACATGCTGTGAATTGTTCCTGGATTTCAGAAGCTTTAAGGGAGAGGACATCAATGTTGAAAAGGACCTTGCATATCAGTAGCTGTGTTTAGGCTCTTTAAAGGATACATGTTGTTCTGACACCAGCTACTGTGGAACTCAGATGAAGGCTGTTGTGGTGAAGTCTATTGGCTGTTGTGAGTCTTCTCCAATAACACCAAATCATTAAATAAAATAAGAGAGTGTGGGTTAGGTTTAGGGTTAAGTTATAGTTTAGATTTAGGGTTAGGTTATAACCCTATATCGCAACGATATTTAGGGTTAGGTTTACGGTTAGGTTTAGTCTTTGTCACGTGACCTAATCTGGCCAATGACTGACCTATCACGTGACCTAAACTGGCCAATGAGGGGCGCTCGCCATAAAACAACAAGCTATTAAAATCAACGCAAGTGATGCATCTAAAATGAGTATTAGAGCTTTCAATTTTATGAGATCACTGAAAAAGATGGAGAATATGGAAATATTTCCTAAAATGGAAATTAATTAATGGATTTTTTGGTATTATTCTTTAAACAAAACCAAGTGTAAAATGTAATTTGAAACTTAATATTCTCACTCGTGCATGTTTTGGGAAAATTGCACGCATCTACTCTATGATCGAAGAGACAGAAAGGTCAATTCTCGATCAAAATCTGACGTATAATGCAACGTGACGGACTTCACCTTCGGAAATGAACATAGCTATACAACACGGACTTAATATCACCCATTTGCATTTTATTTTTGACCGTAAAACGGATGCACTCATGGCTAGCATTAGCAAGAGAGATGTTTTGCCCACAATAATGATGATATCACGATGCAGCGATTTTGCGATAACTGATATATATCGCGGGAAATTTCATCCACGATACATTACGCTATATGTGTCACTAAAATTCTGAATTTATCTTCCGCACTGAATCCATTTCACAGGAATTACAAAACATTGTCAGTCAATGTCACATGAATGACAGCCAAGTAAAACAAAGGGTGTCTCTTCTTAACACACACTGACCACAACTAGTCACATGTCCATGGTATGTTTAGGTCTTTAAGGGAAGACTGATACGAAATAATGCTTCACCAAAATATCGTTAATGACCGTTTGTGCAAATTAACTTTAAATAATTAAAAACAAAATGAAGGCCGTGCGAGTATTTTCAACTTCTCTGTAAACATGGACAAACACATCAGTGCTGCTTAACAAGCAGAATGAACTTGTTTTATGAAAACTGGAAAATGTCACTGCATACAAAAAACAAATATTTCAGTCAGTGCATTATAACATAAACAAACTGGGTGGTCTATGAAAACCTGGGCACACACTCTTATACTTACCACCATGTGTAAAGTTCAACTTAAACCTGCACTGCAGACTGCACATACATTTCAGTGATAATACTAATATCAATTTGTTCTTTGTAAACTTGAAAACCTGAGAACATTTAACTTGTGCTTCGTACTTAACTTGTGTAAGAATGTAATTAAAACGAAAAAAAATGAAAAAAAATAGATAAAAGTTGACATTCGGCGCCAGTGTATCGATAACATACTGCAAGATGAAATATTGAGATATATCGTATTGATATTTTGACGTACCTCTACTCTGCGGGGGTTTGTTCTGCCACGCTCAGCCCCCAAAATTCAAACGCTTTGTGAGTGCTTCCAGGCTAATGGCCTGTATTAAACATTGAATGATACAAAGAGATTGGGATGGATTCCAGACGTGGAAATGAAAGGGAAACGGGTAAACTCTAAAACAGAATTGGGGAGGCTTTAGTTTAGTAGACATAAAAGTCACTTTTCAGATGGAAGTCATTGGCAAATGATTCTTAATAAATCCTAAAACATGTATGTTGGAGTAAACATGTAATTGGAGTGACTAAACTAACTGTACCTCTATATTAGAGATAAAAGAGTTCCCCGTCTCTTGCTCTGAGTCATCATGATAAGTGGGTATAAAGATGAATAGATGGGATGTGAGTAATGGCGTGGTTGAACCGTGAGCTTAGTTTAATCAGCTAGAAACTGACCAATCAGTCACTGTCTTATCTCCGCCTTTCTGTCATAAACACGCTCAGCAGAGTTTGAAGCTGTTGGTGGTTTGGACTCGTTAACATTGTCTCATTCATTAGGGACCGCTCCGCTCGTTGGGCTTCTCCTTCCAAACGAGCTGTGTCTCCTAACCTTGGAGTTGTTGGGCTTTTTTTTGGCACGGTGGAATATTGAGGAGATTGCTCAGAACGTCCTGTTGGCATACGGAACGCTGGCCCAGGCATCCTGGACAAGGAAGGAGACGCCACAGGAAGAGCTGAACCTGATCCAGTAGGAAAACCCTACAGAAATATAGCACGAGTGAAGACTGCTACGTAGTTCTGATTTTAGATAGAAGTATTTTCTTTTAATACATGAAGAAAAAAAGGTTTTTAAAGAAAAAGATCAGCGATTAGTTAGCAAAAAAAATATCCGCTTTCTTCTGTTCTGACTGGGTGGAGCAGCTCCACACACACACACACACACACACACACACACACAGCTCTTGGCGCTGTGAGTGTTGGCAGTGGCTGTTTGGTGTTGTGGGTATTTTGGTGAGAACTGGCAGGAGCCGTGCCAACAAGGCTCTATCTGAGCCCCGCAGAGACCAGACAGGAACTAATGACCTTCACACTCTAACCATATGTTTCTGGGCATGTGCGATTCAAGGTTTGCATCTAATCTTCAATCTGTGCAGACAGAAGCTACACTCAGCTCATTAATACGTGTCAATCTGTCCACGGCAGACCTGGTCAAACTGTAGCAACCTGCGTGGAACCATCCCAGCGTGCCATTGGATGGAGGATACGCCCAAGGACTAGTGGTGAACATTATTGTGTGTTAATTGCTCTGTGTTTATCTCGACTATTTTGTGGAAGTGTTCTGAAGCTTCTTGCATTAATGTGTCAGGATGTTGTGGCCCTGCTACGTTGGCATCCTGCCTACCAAAGACAACTTTCATGTGGGCTGACAGTGTTTTGGAAGAAAAGTCTTCCTCTTCGTACAATTTATCTTGCTCACACAAAAGACCTGACGCTCTCTCCGAAAGTTGCTGCAGCGCAGGGTTACTTTCCTCTGTGATGTTAAGTTATAGGTTGAGAGTAGGTGGAAGAGGTGCATGATGTGGGAGTTTTGTTTCCTAGCACAATGATGAAACAAGTTCATAAAAGTTTTTGGATTTTGAAATAAATCAAGGTTGTTGGTGGGAGCAAAACAAAAAAAAAAGAAGAATTAATTTAATTCAACCAAGAATGTGACCAAACACATCTTATCCGACACATACTGACGCCCTCGTGATCTCTCAAAGCACAGTGGGTGAAAAACACTGTATTAAACAATCAAAAAATAGCCCTCGGTTCATGAAAAAAAGCTGTATTTGCTTAAGATGACTGAGAATTTCTCCAACTAAATAACATCCCACTAACTAATCATGCTTTTCAAAATTTTTGTCGACAGATTTCCATTTTTTTGACTTTCCCTAATCAGATTTAATTACAGGCTATTAAACATCCTGAAATCATGCCAGACATGCTTAACAAATTTAATAGAGTTAATTAGAGTTATTTTATATTTTTACACAGCAGAAATGTGCCAAAACAAGCACGTGCTGAGATTTTGCTACACTTGCTAAAGCTACACATTAGACCACCTGTTTAATAACAACGAATATTGTATAAATGTGCGATATTGTGCCAAAGCATGTCGGTAAGTGAACATGTTTCACCTTCAGCTCCATTCATTCACCCACTGCACAATACAATTTACATTTGATTTTTCTATTTTTTCTACCTTGCACATAGATATCTTCATTACTTTTTTAATTATTATAATTATTGTTATTCTACTTTTCTTTTCTTTGTTTTTACTCTTTGTGGCATCCAGTGTGGACAACAAAGTAAGAATTTATTTGTACAAGTGTGCAGTGTGAAACACTTTGAATTAACATAAGTTAAGAAAAGATAATATTTATCCCACAAAGGGAAAACATAAATAAACAGCCTAAATAAAAAATAAATAAAAAATGGTAGATATATACACACACATTGGCCTGTACACAGTACAGAGATAATCTTTCAGAAAATGAAATATGTCATATTGTGTCAAAATAAGTCAGATTTAGTGCAAAAAGAATTGATAAGAATTTAGAGATTCCAATTCCATTATCGATACTGCTTATCGATTATATTCCTTACTGATTCTCTTATCGATTCTCAATAATACAAATGGATTTGCTTGCTTTAACTCTTGATTATCTTATCTTTGTTTCTTTCTTTTTTTGTTTTAATGGGGAAATGTTTCTGCGGATTGCTCATTAGGTGCAACACCCAGCCCCCTCCCGTCCTGGGTGCTTCAAACACCGTCTAAACCACCCGAAACACTGTCTAAACTGCCAAAAACTACACAAATCATCACTGACTCCTAAATACGGAGCCACCAGTGCTCGATTAACTTTACGGTGTCTGTGAATCTCTGTCCGTTTGTCGTCGAGCACAGCGGCGCCGGTGAAAACATAAGCAGCTTCACCTGCTCACAGTGTTTAAACAACACGCTGCTTTAATGATGTACCGAATATTCGGCCACCGAATATATTCGGCCAAATATTGCAAAAAAAAAGCAACATTCGGCTTTCGATTTTGTGAAATAAAAGCAAGGCCGAATAGAGTGTGACACAATGACACAATCAAACAACGTGCATTGATTTTGAGTCGGAAAAGTGTGTGCGCGTTGCTACAGAGCCAGCAGCAGCAGCCCCTCCTTTCCACACACAAACACAGCCAGACTCTCTCCTTTCTGCTTACCGTTCTCCGTCGTCCGTCACCGCGTAAAAGTTGGAAACCGTCCATTTCCACAACTGAGTCCGTTGTTAGAGCTGTCAGCCACAAATCCGTAAACATCCCCATTGTTTCCTCCTTACACTAAACCGGGTCTCGCTGCACAGGCTGGTGTAGCATTAGCATGGAGTGCTAACAGCTGACGTGTGTAAATAATAGGTTCGTGGCTCCAAGCAGTGACTGCCAACACGATCGGCAGCAGAAAAAGTAGTGCAGTTTGGGCGTCCAGTAGTTCAGTCTGCATTTACATACATGGCAATAAAGTATAATATATATTCTATATTAAAACGCAGTGTTTGTTTTAACTGTTAAATAGTTGGAGAGGGAGGAGCTCACATTCTAGGAGGGGTGTTAGGTGATGTCACCTACCAACGTGGGCAAAATCCAACTCGCCCGTTTAAAGCTGACTTTTTTTTTTACAAAATGTGGAGGGATGAAACAGAACTTTTTCAACTTTGGCCCTCAGAATGAGGCTAAAGGGATGTATATCACTGTAGCAAAACCATTATAAAGTGTTTTTTTCATCATACCTCCCCTTGTGCACTTCAGATTTTCTTTTGAATGCATGTTTTGTTTTATTTGAAGGGCTAATATAAATGAAAAACTTTGTTTTTCATTTATATTCTTTGACTGGAATATTTAAAAAAATGTCTTAATATTCAATAAACATTTACTTTCTTTAAAAAAACATGTCTAAAATGTATTCTAGGCTATTTATGCACTATTTAAAAAAAAAAAAAATAGTGAAAAACTTAACAACCGATCTCGATATTCGGTTTTCGGCCAAGCGTTTATATTTTATTCAGCTCCTGCCTCGAATTTTCATTTCGGTGCATCCCTACGCTGCTTGCGTGGGACGTTATTACGCATTTGCGACGTAAGAGGAACCAATAGGCAGAATTGACAGGCAAACAAACAAGCAATTCCTAGGAATTGGATTACTGGGAACAGGTTCTTTTTCAATTCCCACCCCTACGCGTTAACGAAGACAAATTGTGAGTAAATGTGTGATATTTTACTAAAATATGCATGTGAGGGTAAATTCAGTGTCGAATTGCAATTTCTGCTTGATTTTGTTTAAAGAATAATAAAAATGTTTTAAATAGTATTAATAATAACAATATTTACTTTTTGTTTCAAAAATTCAAATGAGTAATTTCAGTCCACTTTTCAAGATTACAGAAAATCAGATGCCTTCACTTTCTTTAGCACAATATAGAAACCTTGTAACTGGACAGGACATCAAACCAGAATATTTTGATTTGAGAATTTTCTTTTTTACTAACTTATTTCTGGATGCACATGAAATCTTTTTTTTCCTAATGGAATTTGCAAGCATTTCATTTAAACCTCCCCATCTGTAAATCAATTCTCACATAAAAGGTAAAGACATAATAAAAGCAAGAAATCCAAATTGCGTTCATGTTAAATGCCAGCAGTATATTATATAAAGGACATTTTCTGCCTGTGATGCTGCTGACAGACATGTTTTCTGTTAACACAGTCTGCTATTAAACAGAAATGTCCCAAAATGTTCCGCGCTGCACATTAAGCCACTTGAAAAAGATTTCTGACATCTCCACCAAAGCAAATCATTTTTATGCAACAACTACTTTATAAAAATCAATCGGGGAGGAAAAAAAAACAAAAAAAACAAACGAATGTCTAAAAACGTTGTTTCACGCTGCAGATTAAACACCCTGACAAACAACAAGTTATTAACCAACTTTGAAAAAGAAACTACTGCCTGACAGCTCAATGTGGGGTTCTCCCTTCTCCCTCGGATCAATACATTTTGTTGGGCAGTCGTTGATAGATTATTGATTGTAATCAGCTTGTCCTCTGTGTGTGAAGGCAGCCTCTAATTCCTCTGTCAATCAGCACCCCTCATCTCTCACACACACACACACACACACACACACACACACACACACTATTTACTGTTTGTAATACTGTAATTCACCAACTTATAAATAAACGAACCAACAAATTCAAGGCCCCTGAGGATCTGAAATCATCCTCTCATCTTCTTCAACGTCACACAGAGAATCACCATTTTCAAGGTCAACAGCTACACTGACATTCATTGATAGTTCAATATTAGAAAGGTTTAGGCATCATCTTTGGCATGTGCAAATTGGCAATCGGATGGATTGATTGATTGCATGTAAGTGCCTGTGGTTGTCCTGCGATGGACTGCTAATCTGTCCAATCTGTACCATTCCTTATGGCCGTGGTATAAAATATATATATGGAAATGGGTTGATCAAATAGGTAACCTAATAGAAAAAATTTATTTGATATTAATCATAAAAATACATACATTTTATGTATTTTGATTGAATTCAAGCTTAATTAGTATGTATTTCAAACACATACACGTTATGAATCTTGAATAGGTAACCTAATTACTATGTAATTTAAACAAATATACTTTATGTATTCTGAATACATTATCCGATTAATATGCATTTAAATTCAAAAAATTGTATTAATACTCAATACATAAACGTGGTGAATATGTATTTCAAATGAATAGACTTTATTACACTGATGCATATGCATCATGTAAAGTTTATTAGATAGGTTTATGTTCAAAATAGTAAAAAAAATTAAATGGAACTTTGTCATGTAATTATTTCACATAAATCTTAAAAGTTAGGGTTAAATATTTCTGTGAGTGTGGGAGGGTCTGTAACAGATCACTCGCAGGCAGATACATTCTCTGACGTATATATATATATATATATATATATATATATATGGTGAATGAAGTAAGCAATGAGAGGATTAGAGCTCATCCATTATTTTTTCGATTATTCAACTCGTCACAATTATTTTTCTATTTTGAAGCACGTATTTTGCGCTGCTTTTTTAGCGCGCCTGCTTAAATCTGTCCACCTGTTGTCCTGTGACAGCATGTTTTACAGAGAGGAATTAAAAAAATTACTGTACATAAAACATGTATTTATAGTGTAGTTATATTTAACATATAAAATACACTTCAAGTGTTTCACTGATTTGTTTTCGGTGAAAAATTCTGAAGCTTTAGACACTTGAGGATTGCATTAAGCTTCTTCTGTTTTTTTTTTTTTTCCAACGTTCTTCTTCTTCTTCTTCTTCTTCTTCTTCTTCTTCACTGTTTACTTGCACAAAGTTGGTGACACAACACTGCCCCTAGCAGTCAATGTAAGGTACTGCAGCAGAAAGAAAGAAAGCAAGAAGCGGCCGTGGGCTGGATTTTGATCAATCATTTATCAGATTGAACAACACGTCAATGACACAAAATCCGTGTCGACAAATTTTTGTGTTTGGTATTACCGATGATGTCGACTCACGCGGAGCAAATGTATCAGAGATGGAACTTATGGATCGTAGCCAACTGTATATTTGATCTGTGTAAATGTTGGACATCATGATTATGTGATCATATTGTGCACAAATCTTTAAAAACTAAAAACTAAAAAAAATTAAAAATAAACACCTTTTCCCCACAAGCACAAAACATGTATATTACATTAAAGTCTGCGTGAAGCAGAAATAAATGTGTAAGTAAGTAAGTAAGTAAGTAAGTAGTTTATTTATAAAGCGCTTTTTGCAGATAAAATCACAAAGTGCTGTACAGAGTTGTGGTAAAAGTACAAGTGCAACACAATAGAATAATAAAACAAGAGTGCATAAATATCATAAGAACAGCAACATTAAAGGACAAATAAAAATTAAAATCCAGTTAACTAAAAGCTTTTCTGTAAAGTGTAGTCTTCAGCAGTTTTTTAAAAGTGTCCACACAGTTGAGCTCCCCGAGAGACTGGTGCAGGTTATTCCAGAGTCTGGGAGCTACAGCCTGAGAACGCCAGGTCTCCTCTGGTCTTAAATTTAGTTTTTGGGGTCTTTAGGAGACCCTGACCTGAAGACCGAAGGCATCGCCCTGATGAGTAGGGGCACAACAAGTCCGAGATATATTTAGGGGCCTGACCATGTAATGCTCGGAACGTGAGAACTAATATTTTATATTCTATGCGAAACTTAACTGGAAGCCAGTGCAGAGTAGCAAGAATGGGGGTGATGTGGGATGTTCTAGAAGCACCAGTTAAAAGTCTGGCAGCAGCGTTCTCAACGATCTGGAGTCTGTTTAGGGTCGACTTATTAAAACAAGTAAAAACAGAATAACAGTAGTCAATACGAGATGATATAAATGCGTGTATGACCAGTTCCAGATCTGATTTTGATAAAAGATGCTTCACTCTAGAGATATTTCTCATGTGGAAAAACAGTTTTTAGTCAATTGATGACAATGTCCCTCCAAATGTGTTATGAGTTTGTCACACCACAGAAACATGTGTCATTGACCACTGAGCCAAATTTGAAAGATGAAAAAAAGTATATAAAATTAGGTCTCAAAATCATGGAAAAACAAGCACTTCTCACTGCTCTGAAACCCTGGGTGCGTGTCAGTTAGAGGCGCTGGAACCACGCCCATGCGTGGGAAGGGCACCGCCTCTTTAATGTGTCTATGGGAGAGAAGAGCGGAACGAGCGGAAAGGTCTGCTCCGCCTGAGTCCGAATATGTGCATTCCTCCTGGGTAGAGTGGTGCCAGCGGACGGAGTCCAAACATGTGGTTTGTTTTCGGCTTGGGGCTGAACTGCGCCCACTGGAGGCAGCGGAAGTTTGGTGAGCTTCAGCAGCAGGTTTGGGTCTATGCTAATGAGGGCTCCGTGATTTCTGACCCGCCCATTGAATCCTAAACACAGAAATTGGCTCCACAATGAAATAATAAATGTATGGCCTATTTAATGTGTTTAGAAGAAAATGTCAGAATTTGCTTTACACGGACAAAAAGAGTTACTATCATTGTTTCTATATCAAGTGGGTATAGAAAATAAGTGAATGAAGGACTCAGCTCTACATTCTCTTTCTTTGCCACTCACCCTGTCTATTAGAGGTGTGAAAAAGAAGTAAAAAAATATTTAATCAACATTTTTGTGTATTTGTGCAATATTTCAGTGGTGGTTGCATTGCTTTCAATTATTATATTATTATTATTATATTTCACTTACTTGATGCGCTTGCATTTATGATGGCAGTGTGTAATACTTGCAATATTTATGTATGCACAGACATTTTATTTTCATATAATCTGTTCAGATCAGTGTTTAAACTGAAATAATAGGATCAATTGAAATTTGTTCCTATTATTTTGGTGCATTATCAGTAACTCAGGGTGTTTTATCCTTAATGTTCTCACTTACAGTTGTTCCAATGCCGTCATTATGTTGTCATGGTTACTTTGAGACTTCTACACAGTAGTTTCAGTGAAAAGAAACATGTTGCACTTTATTTTATGATGGCAGTGTGTAACACTGTATTTTCTTTTTTTTCAGTGAAAATGTGCAAAAGCATTAATAATAAATAATAAATAGGATGTTTTGAAGCAAATAGTTTTGACTCAATTTGTCCCCTGAATGATCAATACCTTCTGATGAACATATACAGCAACTTGATTTTTCATCTCTACGTTTAATTTTGATATTAACTCGGTAGAAAATCACAATATATGCTGTGATATATCGTGATAATATCGTGTGTATCGTATTGCAACATCCTTGCCAATACTCACTTACTTTTTTTTTTTTTTTTTTTTTTTTTTTTTTTTTTTTCTCTTGTCTGCACATTCTGTCGAAGGTTAACACTACAAGAAGTGCAATCTTTTAACAGCAATGCATATTTTGTTATTGCAATTAAATAAATTTATTTATTTCATTGCATAATTGTGACCATCACCAGCCCTCCCTAGGGAAGGGTAAGAAATACTTTATTAAAGGGAGGATGTAAAAAAAGAGAGGGCAGTGTTACACCAAGGTGAGGGGTTGGAGAGGGGTGGGGAAGTTAACAGGGAAGAGGAATACAAGATAGGAAATGGAATGGGTGGGGAGTAGTCGATAGATTTCAAGTGATGCGATGTGAAATTGTGGTTGTGTATATTGTGCTTATTGTTGAGTTATCAAGCCAGTTTGGTGACCAGTGTGCGGCTTAGGAATAATGGTGGTGGCTGTGAGCAGAGGAAGAAGTGAGTGGAAATTCCATAGAACAGGTATTTGGGAACAACGTGTCTGTGGTTGAGCCCAGTATGAGTGTTATCCCACAGCCCAAGGCCAGTGCATCCATGACAAATGTATTTCCAAGAACCGCCACTGCAAAACCCACGAGCCGTCCCCGGGCCCCGGAAGCAGCCAGGCCAGCAGCAAGAGCGGGCAACCCGGGGGCCCCCGGCGACCACCACACGGCCAAGCAGCCCCCCGAACGCCCCCAAGATCCCAAACCGAGAGGCAACCATCGCCCCCCCCATACACACCCGAGAAAGCCCCAAGGAGCCAAGGACCCAGCGCACCACGCCACCAATCCAACCCCCAACCCCCAGACCCCCCACCCCATCCCCCCCCCACCCCCCCGCGCCCAACCCCCCGAGGGGAGGGCCCAGAGAGCTCCCCGCCCGAGACCCCAGCGGAGGAGCCAAAGCCCACGCCCAGCAGACGACCAGAGCCACGCCGAACGGGCAGCCGGCGGGCACCCGCCGCCGGGCCCAGAGCCAGCAGGGACCCGACCCCAGGCCAGAGGGACCCGGAATGAACGCAGCACCAGGAGCAGCCCGCCCAGGGAGGACGACCACACCCCAAGCCGCATAAGGCACCAGGGGGCCGCCGGGAGTCTCCCCGTCGGCCCCCAGGCACCCCAACCTAGCCCCCCATGGCGCCCCAAATCACCTATTGTTGATGTCGCCCGCGCCACGGGCTTTAGTTTTTTTATTTATTTATTTATTTTATTTTTTTAAAAGCCAGGGCCCCCTCCAAGGGCCAAGCCAGACCGCCTTGTGCATCCCCAGCACCCTGCCTCACGGGGCACTGCCCAAGCAGGGGCCGTACCATTAGGTATGCAAGGGCGCGGCACGCGGCACCCGCCCCGAAAGACCCCCGCCAGGACCGGCCCGGCCAGCCAGCCAATCACCCCGGGCCCCAGGAGCACCCCCCGGGACCAGGACCCCCCAAGGGCAAGTCCCCGGGCCAAGCCCCCCGGGACGCACCCCCCACCCCCGCCCAGGACCCGGCCACAGCCCAGCAGGACCGCACAGCCCCGGACAGCCCAAGGCCAGCAGCCCAGGGCCCGCCGCCCCCCGGGCAGCGCCAGCCACGGAGCAGCGCCACCCACCGGCCCGCGAGCAACCGGCGATCCCCACCGCGGGGACGGAGGCACCCCAAAGGCACACATCAAGTGCGGAACCGCAGCCCCGAGCCAAAGATGCCCCGGACCCACCCACCAGTCCGCAGATGTCAGGACAGACCCACCAGGCGGCCGACAGCAACCTCCACCACCGGAACAGCTAGCGCCGCCCCCCAGTAAACAGCATCGCTCCGAGGCACCTAGCAACCCCGCCCCAACCCCGGTGAGGACACCAGCACACCCCCAGCACACCCACCCCCCAAACCGGCGAGGCAGGCC
This sequence comes from Gouania willdenowi, assembly GCF_900634775.1. Taxonomy (NCBI): domain Eukaryota; kingdom Metazoa; phylum Chordata; class Actinopteri; order Blenniiformes; family Gobiesocidae; genus Gouania; species Gouania willdenowi. The sequence continues at coordinate 9,942,596 of NC_041055.1, read as the reverse complement.
GCCCCAGGCCCGCACACCGCGGGGCCCGCCCCCAAGGCCACCAGCCGACGAAACAAGCACCAAGCCAAGAGCCACGCGCCGCGCCCCCGCACACCCACCCAACACGACCCCCGGGGAGGCCCCATAGCACCCCCCACCCCACACCCCCAGCCGTACTGGCCACACCGGAGGGGGGCCCCGCCCGGCCCGTCACGCAAGCGACATCCCTGGCGAAGGCGCGCCCCAGGGAGCCAAGCCGAGGACCCGCAAGGGCCGACGGAGCAACCCACGGCCACACCCCGCCACCCAGCAACCCAGGAGGCAATCGCCGACCCCGGGCAGCAGCCACCCCCAAAGCCGCCCACACCCCGGATCCCCCCGGACCGGAGCCACGGACCCCACCACCCCAGGCCCCCCAACGGGACCACCCCCCAGCCAACCCATCCGGCACGGCACCGCCCGCCCCCCAGGCGGGAGCAACAGCCCCCCCACCAGCCCCCAGGCAAACGGGAGCCCCCCAAGCCCAGCCCAACCGGATGGCGGGCGCAAGAGCAAAGGAGGAGGGGGGGGAGGACGAGACAGGGGGACAGGGAGCAAGGGGAAGGAGCGGCAGAGGAGCACGCAGGGCCCCAGCCCCAGAGGCCAACCAGATGCGCATGCAAGGGGCAACAGCGCCAAATCGAACAGCCCTGGGACCCTGTGAACACCCAGAAGGAATGCACACCCGCGCCGAGGCAGCCAGGCACTCCGGCAACCCTCCCCAGCCAACCCGGCCAGGACTACCCCAGAGGCCCAAGGGCGGCCCAGGCCTACAGTTGGACTAGTGCGTTAGTAAAAAGTGGTGCTGGCAGTCGCTTGCAGGCTAGATCATGAGGCTTTAAAAATTTAGATTTAATGCAATTAAAAAAGGAGTCCAACGCTCCTCAAAGCACATTATTTTTTTTTGTTTTCTGAGAGCAGACATCTTTTCCATGGAGATAAATTCTATGAGGAGATTTTGCCATTGGTTTATGTTTAAGGATTTTTTGTCTTTCCAATTTAGTAATATTGTTTTTTTTGCTATGGCTAGTGCCGCAAGGATTGATTGTGATCGGTTTGCGGGAAGTTGAAGCATTGTCAGGTCTCCTATCAGACAAAGATTTAGAGATAAAGGAATTCTGCAGTCCAAAATGGAGGACAGTTTTTCAGTAATTAGAATCCAAAAGTGTTGCACTGGGGAGCAAAGCCATAAGGCATGTAAATAGGAATCCGCTGTATTCTGGGTGCACTGAGAGCAGATGTCTGTTGGGGAGAAGCCCATTTTATGCATTTTCTGTTGGGTAATGTGGGATCTGTGGAGGACCTTGTATTGAATTAGCTGAAGATTTGTGTTTTTCGTCATCTTAAAAGTATTACGACAAATTTTTGTCCAGAAATCAATGCTCGGGGTGATTGAGAGTTCGGCCTCCCACTTAGCGATTGGTAAGTAATTACAGTTGGTGATCGAGAGAGCTCTGTATATTTTTGAGAGTTTTTTTGATTTTGTTGAGATTTTTTTCATATATATAGCCAGTTCTGGAGGTTGTAAAGTAGTTAAGTCTAGTGGAGTAGTTTTCTTTATTGTTTCTGTTACTTGTAAGTACTGTAGAAAGTTACATTTATTTATACCGAAAGCTTGGGTTAGATTATTATATGTCCTAAGCTTGTCATTTTCAAAGAGGTCTTGGAGATGAGTGATTCCACTCTCTTCCCATGTCTTCAGATAAAGTGGTGTTTTTTTATTTTTAAAGTCGGGGTTGTGCCAGATTGGAGACAGTATACTAGTTTTTAATTGAACATTTGTGATGTCCAGGGCTTTCCACCATGCAGTCAGTGTGGAGGCAATTAGTGGGTTTTTAAAGCAGTTGTGATGTTTGAGGGTCGCAGTGATAAAAGGGAGATCAGAGAGTTTAATGTGTTTGCAGTCTAACTGTTCTATTTCTAGCCAGGTGTTGTAGTAATCTTTTGGTTTTAGCCATTCTGTTAAATATAATATTTGGTTTGCTAAGTAATAATGCATGAAATTAGGGGCTTCTAAACCACCCTCGTCTTTGTTTTTTTGAAGGGTTGAAAGGCTTATTTTAGGTTTTTTATTTCTAGCATAGAATTTTGTAGTTGCAGAGTCTAATCTTTGAAACCATTGTTTTGGTGGTTTTAGTGGTATCATTGAGAACAGGTAGTTTATTTTAGGTAAGATTTTCATTTTAACTGAGGCTATCCTGCCAAGTAGTGAGATGGGGAGATTGTTCCATCTCCGCAGATCTTCTGTGACTTTGTCCAACATCGGATCATGATTTAGTTTAATTAATTCATTTAAGTTTGGTGATATATTTAAGCCTAGATATCTAATTGTATTTGTGGTGGAGGGGTGTTGTGGATTTTGGTTTGCAGGATTCCATGAATTTTTTGTCAAAGGGAGGATTGATGATTTTGTCCAGTTAATGGAATAGTCTGATAATTTAGAGAAGCTGTTTATTAGATTAAATACTTCCTCCAAAGAGGATTGTGGTTCTTCCAAATAGAGTAAGATGTCATCCGCGTAAAGATTAATTTTGTGTTCTGAGATGGATGAGTGGATTCCTTTAATAACAGAGTTCTGACGTACAGTTGCTGCGAGAGGTTCAACGAATATTGCAAAAAGCAAAGGTGAGAGTGGGCAGCCTTGTCTGGTTCCCCTCTGCAGTGTGAAGCTTTGGGATGTTATTTTGTTTGTGGTTACTGAAGCCTTAGGTTTATTGTACAGGGTGGAGATCCATTGGATGAATGATTCTCCGAAGCCAAATTTGCCAAGGACAGCTAGGAGGAACGACCAGTTGACTCTATCAAATGCTTTTTCTGCATCGAGTGACAAGATTATTTTTTTCCTTTTAGAGTTCTGTGCCATGTTGATCATATTAAACAGTCTTCTCACATTGTCTGTGGAGTGTCTATTTTTAATAAATCCTGTCTGGTCTTGGTGTATAATTGACTGTACTACTTTCTCTAACCTGGATGTGAGTGCTTTGGAAATAATTTTTAAGTCTGTGTTAATAAGTGAGATGGGACGATAGCTTGAGGGTAATATGGGGTTTTTGTCTGGTTTAAGTAACAATTTAATGTTCGCTGTATTCATGTGACCTCCTACATGCCCTTTATTTTTGATCTCTGTTACTACTCTGAAAAATAGTGGAGCCAGCATTGACCAGAAATGTTTTAGGAACTCACTTACTATCTATACACGTCTGGCCCACTGGTCACTGTAATAATAATTAAAAGCCCTCCTTGCAAATATTTTTGCCAGCCTTGACCTAAAGCAGCAGGGGTCCTGCTATCAGCAGCAGGACCCCCCCCCTCACAGAGGGAGGGGGGGGTCCTGCTGCTGATAGTCCCGCAGTGCAGACAGGGTGGGGTCCCTTCACCTCTGTGGCCTTTAATAGACACACCGCTTTAATTCACAGTCTCTCTAGACTCCATTGAAATCAATCTGGGATATCCATTACCATCTCATCAACACGCTGCATTTGCATAAACACGCATAATTAAGCAGTGCAGCAGAGAGGAATCACAGGCTCTGATTACACATGCACTGTTTGTTTTTTCTTTTCTCATTTAGGCAATTTTAAATCAGAACGTCCCTTACATACAACCACGTCTACTACACACAAACACACACACACACACACACACACACACACACCCATCTCATCACAGCTCTTTCTGCTTCTTTCTCTCTCACTGGATCTTCAATCTTCATTCAATGCTGCCACTGATGTGTGGAGAGCCAGAATGAGCTACAAAACCTGTGTGCGTGTGTGTGTGTGTGTGTGTGTGTGTGTAGACGTGCTTGTATTGATGCGTGTGAGTGTGTGCTCTGAATATCAATGCCCGCCCTCCCCTGTTCCCAGTGAATAACTGCTCTTTTCCCTCTGAGCACTCAACACTTTTCCCCACACACAGCACAAGGCGACTGGAAGCCAAATCAGAATTTGGTTGAGCGGTAAACCACATTATCACTCGACACGAGCGTTCCTGACGCAGATATTGTCCAAACCAAAGCTGCTGCTTGTATTTAGAGTCTTTTTTTCAGCAATGTAGGAGATCAAAGTTCATCATAAAAGCATTGCAGCATGAAGTCAGGTACAAAGCTTTCATTGGTCTCTATTAACACAACTATATGTGACCACTGCCACTGTAAGTTTAAGGCTTAAAGTTCATCTCTGACTAACAGGGTTCAGTGTAAAGAGACATGATGGCTCAAATGTAACATTCCTTGTCTTCCGATGCCTAAATGAGCAGCTGGTGAGGATGAAAATAATAATCAGGGATGCAGATAGGTTTTTTTGGTCAGACGTTCACTTTTTAAAAAAGTTTTTTTTCCATAACATCTGAGAGGAAGAATGGAACTGAGTGGTATCTGAATATTGACCAAGTATTGACCAAGTATTGACCAATCACGAGCATGGAAGTTGGAACTATTTTCTGAAAGGGGGGGATTTTTTTTTGGGAGGGGCAGTGGAAGGAAACACATGTACTTATCAATGATTAACAATTTGATTTGACATTATTTTATAATAGCATGCAGTTGTAAAATAACTAGAATGGATGAACATGACATCTATGTTGTTAGGAAAACAAAACTTTGATAAATAATCAAAGCCACACATTTTTTTCATGCTGCTTGGAACGAAAATATGCTTCAGATTAGGGCTGGGCAATATGGACCAAAATGTATAGCATAATATTTTTTCTCAAAATGACAAAATACGATATAATTAAAATAACGTCAGACCAGAAAAACACTTCTGGGTTAAATTTGCTGGTGCAAAATGCCACACAGGCTCATTTATTAACAAACATCTGCACAATATGTGCCACTTTTGTCTTTTTCTCATATTAGAGACAGCATGTGCGAGTGAGTTCTGTATTGTGGCTTGTTTAGGGGAAGGTAAGGGTTAGGATGCACTTGGTGATCCATCTAACGGTGCTTTTTACATTTATTTTAGAAGTAGCAAAAGCAGTGACTCCTAAAATGAGTATTTTAATACAAAATTAGCTATAAAAAATAAATATATATATATATATATATATATATATATATATATATATATATATATATATATATCGATATAGGAGTGAGTGCGTGAGAAAATTGGTTGGATTTGTTTTTAGGGGTGTCTCGATCCGATATCGGATATCGTTCCAATATCGGACATCCGTCTGATATCAGCCTGAAAACGAATATCGGATATAAATTTCCAAAAAATTTCCAATTTTTTTATTTTTTGTTTTGCAATACATTTTTAAAATATTTTATTCAATTGTAGAATACTCTAGATATTATGTTGAAGGTTAAAATGTATGTAACCAATTGGTTAATAATATATGGGTCAGTTTTGCTCGAACCTCGTTGCTCTGTTTGACGTCACTTGATCAAGCTTTTTCTAATATTCCACACTACAAAATTATTATAATTTTTATTAAAAATAACAAAAGGCAATAAAAGTATGTATGATTCCCGCTGATATCGTATTGGATCAATATCAGTATCGGCCGATATGCAAGGCTGCAATATCGGTATCATATCGGAAATGAAAAAAGTTGTTTCAGGACATCCCTATTTATTTACTTTTTAAAACATATTTTTTAAATATAGTACACAATTAAAAGCATTTTAATTACAGCATGTTGAAATAATCCTGCTGATATTGCTGATATCACGTGTCTGTTTATTACTTGTTAGACACTCAGCCACCCATTTGATGGGGTAAATACCGTGTGAATGTGACATATATAAGTACGGGTTTAGTCCACCGTCATATAGATATTTACATCAATCTCAGGTTTAGCATAAAATCCCACACAGCCCTCTAATTACATAGCGCGACATTATGAACGAGATTATGGGCTAAACCTGACATATTCATCCATTTGCTACACTTGCTTGAGAGTCAGTCACTTGTTTTTGAGGGAAAAATAAGATAGAAATGTGTAATATTGTTACAAAACACATACCGGTATTTGAGACATTTCTGTCAAAATTTCTACCCTCCTCAATGCCGGCCGTTTTAGAGCATTATGACTTGATTTTTAAAGACCCACAGAATAATTTGTACAATGACAATCTGAATTCTGACACCAGAAGATTAAAGTCTCTAATTTCATCAGAAAAAAATCATTTAGTTTTTAGCTTGTTTCATTCTTCTGTATTTCAGCAGTTGAATAGAGGCAAGTTTCACACAAATGGCCAGTTTGTGACAAAAAGCTGAGAAAAACATCTTTTCTAAAAAAAAAAAAACTATTAGTGACTTTGAAGCAATGTTTTTTTTTGCTTCAGTGACACCTCAACATTAGTTTCCTTCTATAAAACTACAAAAACAACACTGAGACCGAGTTTTTGAAGGCAACATTATTATTATTTTGCTATCTATGTCAGAGTTTAATGGATTTCTTACTGTATTTTGGCCTTCCTCCAAGTCTCTCCCCCCGTCAATCTCCACACACACAACTTCCTCCTTCTCCACTGACATGCCGAGTGTCAGCGCTTGCCCTGTTTTTTTGATCGTTTTCTCTCACCATCGCCACACTCTCAATAGTCCACTTAGGTCCACACGTGCTCTGGTTGAGTGTACGCTGCTGTGAGCTGGTGGGAACTTCAGCATCAACTCTCGTAGCGCCATTTTCTGTCTCGTAAACTCCTTTCCTCTCCCTCTGAGCTCTGCCCATCTCTCTCATCCAAAGGTGCGCTGCTACCACCTACATGTCACCAGTTGGTCACTACATTATGGTACAAGTTAGATATTCACCAGAGAGCTTCGTCACACTGTCTCCTCGCAACACGAGCCAAAAAACACAATTCACGTCTATAGACGTGAATGGCACTCAATGAGTTAAAAGGTCCTACTTATAATCGAGGACATAGTATTGTCCATAAGAGCTAACCGAGCATGAGATGATTTCTCCTGGGAAAAACATAAGACAGTGAGTGCACCTAGAATAGGGTCAATGAGTGCTGCATCCGGCCTGGAAAGCAGCAACACTTTCTCAGCAGGAGTTTGGCCTGCAGTGCCTGACCTGAACAACCTGAGAGTGTGAACCTGCTGAGAAAGAACCACAAACATCCAGATGCATCAACTCTGACACTGGTCGATATTCTCTCATGTAACTGCAAAGAATGATCAAAACAATTACTCACTACACTACTCTTTAAATGTGTTTTTAATGCATCTTTAATATCAACATTCTCTTAAAAAAAAAAAAAGCAAAATGCTTCCGTCACAGGGCCATGCATTTAAACATAATATTATTTTTATAGATTTTTAAAATCCATATATATATACAGTATGTTACAGTAAATGTAATTATTTTCAGCTTATTTCCTTTATTTTAGAATAAACGCATTGCTGTGCACTTCTGTCCCTTCCTCCACGTGTTTATATCACAGAACAGAAAGACAGACAGTGTTCCTGCAGCAGCTCAATGTTTATTTTTTGCTCACATTTCTTCTACAGTAGCGACACTGGAAATATTTGTGTGGCCTGTAAATAAAGCAGTTCAGCAGGTTATTCACCACGGCTTTGTCCTTGGTGAAGCTTTTAGTGTTTTATTGAGCGGAAACACTAAAAATAATGTTACCACTCTTCCTTGGGGGAGAAATAAAACCCCTCACCCTGCAGAGAGGGAAATCCAATGGCTTCTGTTTTGTTTCTTCTCATTTTAAACCACAATGATTCTCTGCGTGTCTCCGAGACCGCTGTCTTCAAGGTAAATGAGGATAAATGAGTGCCAAGCAGCATACCTTTAAATCCCGAGGCCGTCCCAGGAGATGAATTAAATGCACCTCTCTGTTTGAATCCTAATCAGAGCTGTTGGACGCACACAGTCTGAGGTTAAATGAAGTCTGTGCTCAATAGGATGTGAGTTTAAAACTGAATATTTCAGCTCAGCCGGCATCGCAGCTGAATGACAAGAATGATGAAAGTGAAGAATGGGAAGCCACTCTCAGAATGCAAATGTATGTCTAATTAAGTGTACATTTAATGAATTAATTGTCCATTAAAATGCATTTTCAAGTAAAGATGTAGCCAAAAGAAGCAAAAGCTGGAAAAAAAAAAAAAAAAACCTTTGAGGTATACTGTGAAGGCTTCCCTACAGTCACTGTGAAATGCAGATCAGGAAAAAAATGGGACAAAGTAAAGCTACAGCAAAGCTGAAATGTCTCATCAGGCCTCGGATTCTCCATGACCACAAAAAACGGACGGAAGAAAAGGAATTCACCTTCTGAAACTAAGAAATTCAATGCTTTTTTAATTTAAAATTTTGCCTCAACATGACAGAAATGCCTCGCATGCAGGTTTTGAGACAATATCACAGATTTAAATGTTATTTTTCACCAGAAAAAGGGAGAATTCATGTTTAGCAAATGGACAAATAAGTCCCATTCCCCCATAATCCCGTTTAAAGTCTCTCGCTACGAGTAAAAATTTGTCTCGTGATCATATTATCCTGTGACTGAAAATCAATGAAGAGCTTCAAGTGTTTTTTTTTTTTTTTTTTTTTTAATGTGTTGTGATGAACAAGGGGTGCAGAATATTATGACCCCATTGGAATCTGAATTGGCTCTTGTACGAAGACAGGTTTAGCAGTTAGCGTATTAGCTGAATTGGTGATCGGTATCGTATCGGATCAATATTGGTACATCGATACACAAGGCTGCAATATCTGTATCATATCGGAAGTGAAAAAGTTGTATCGAGACATCCTTACGATCAATTGAGTTAAATATTGTTATTGAAGGTATGCAGTAGTTGGTAATGTTGGAGAGCTGGTAAGACTTCCACCCCCTCCTCCCCCTCCCATCCATAGCCACGCCTACACAAAACAAGAACGAGCATATGACAGTAGGACTCAACAGGGCAGAAGAAAGCTGACTCAGCCATTTCGGCACGCCATGATGAGTGTGCACGTTAAAGAACGGAGGAAGTGGTGGGCGTGGACAGGTTGAGACATGAAGGCATCTGATGTGAGCTTTCCATTCAGACCAGAAATAAAAAAAAAATGGCAGGGATTGGTCAGAGTTTTTATTCAGTTGCTACAGAGGTCGGTTTCTTTTTCTTCCTTTTGCTGAATATATACAGTAATGTAATGATGGAGGGAGCAATTCACACAGAATAATACAAAGTGTTTCTGAACAGGATTACCAAGCTTTATTTTAATATTTCTCTACTGTATTTGTGCCTAATGCATGGGCTGAAATTGCACGAAAATGCATAATATTCCCCAAAAATGTGTATAGATGGAGAGGAGAGAGTGAATGATTATGTCAGAATAGAAAGTGCTCTTGAGCCAAATACAGTGAAAAGTTTGCTTTAGTTTTGTTAGCGTTTGCTTATGAGCACAGTGATAAAAATGTCAAGCTCACATTATCCATATTAAGCAGGCAAACATTTTTTTATTCTTTTATTTTGCTTTTCATTGCTTTAAACCTATATAACTGTCATGCTTCAAAATAAAAGTAGAGATTTCCTCTGTAGCTCTTTGTTTTTTACAACCTCGTTCCATTCAGCAGTCTTCATCCTCCACTGAGTTATTGGACAAATATTCAATCATGGCCAAAATTTGCCACAAGAGAACCAACCTTTTAGCGTTAGTGGTCCTGTGACCTTTTAAGAGGCTGCTCTGAGTGCCTGTCATCAGTGCTGTAGCCTAGCTGGTAAAAGTTCAGATCGATTTAACCGGGCTGTAACTGGTCTCCTGTGGATCACGCTCTGTGACTGTGGCCAAAAGTCTATTTTTTTTTCTTTCTCTCAGCGTTTAAAAGGTTTGTACCAAAGTTGTAATCACAGTCAGTCCTGATAAAATTAACACACACCACCTGGAGGTGTAATTGTCTGCTGTAATGCTCTGGCCCGGCTCTGAAAAGATCTCCTTTCCTAGTTCAGACCTCAGTTCATTAAAGGCTTTTGTTGAATTAAAGTGAAAGGATCAGGAGAACAAAGGAAGGTCTGAACACCTGACGCACGCACACGCACACGCACACACACAAAGAGGACTTTATATCATCTGAGACATTTTTTTTTATCCATATTAAATGATCTGGAATCACTGTTTTCAAAAGAAAGCACTTCGTTTCATCAGCATTGAATTTAAAGTTTCAGTTCAGTTTGACAACAAAAGGAAACTCAATGATGTCCACTGGGATAAAAGAATAAAACATTAGCAGAAACAGCAAAACTCTCGGTAATGTTTGATCTCCAATGTTTTTACTGCTCAGTTGAGGAGGTATGAGCAGTTAACATGTGGTAAATGAAATGCATAAATCAATACATGCATTATTTTTCTTTCATTTTTATAATTTTTTGCTGCCTTTGTGTTTAATTAGACAACAAAATCCTGAACAGAAACATATTCTGCAGGCCCCTAAAAATATGTTAATTACAGCAACAAATTCATCCTATGGGTCATGTTAGAATTCCTTAGACGTATTTTTATGAATGCATTTAATAATCTAACTAATTGTCCAGGCGTTTTCATGCATACAATATTTGAAATGATATTTTTTCGTCTTACACAGTCAATTTTTTTTGTTATGCTCCTCCATGGAGGAGGAGGATTTAATGGCTCAAAAGACATTGCGTGGCCATGCTGTGAGTGCAGATGGTTCCTCTGAACCTCCAGAGTGTTCAGCAGGGGGGAACATGCAGCATGCCCAAAAATCTGCTGCCCTGCTGAGCTTTTTGAGTCCAGAGGAGCTCCTGCTGTCTCTGGACCTACACCAACACAAACACAGACATGAGCCAACAGGCAGAAAGGGAAGGAGCTCCATCATCACAACCATAATCAACTTCTTCGGCACTTCGAGCTACAGTAGCTCATCTGTTGCATCCACACAATCCTGTTTACTGGTTCACTGCCTTTTCTTTTGTTTCAATCACTTTTGGATCAACTGACCTTTGCTGAAGGTCGAAAGCCTTCAGGAGCAAGTTCAGTCAGTGTCAATCGTGCTTAAACCCTGACACTTCTCCAATGTCGAGCTTGTCTTTGTTTCCATTTCACCCATTAGAGCAAAATGATGGGAATAAAGATGCTGTTATATTGTCATATCACATGCCTGCGAGTCTGTTTTGGCCAAAGGCCGCCCTGTTCGGGGACCGCCAACTTCACTTTACATCTACATCTGTCTCTACAAAACCAACCACTTCACCTCATGACCTGCCAGACTCTTCTGGGGTAGAAACATGTTCTCCCTGTCCTATTTATTTTTTCTGCACTTATTATTGGTGATTATATCATTGGCCCTATTTGATCCCCCCCCCCCACCCCCCCCATCTGCATACATTGCCTGAGATTAACACTGTAAGAATTGCAACATCAATGCATGTTTTATACTTGCAAAAAAAAAAAAAAAAGTCATAATACATAAACAGGGTTCTCACCAGGTATTTTTTACAGTGTAGGGGGATAGCGAGGTGCGCGAGCGAGTGCTGCTGGAATGAGTGTTGTAAGGGGACTACCCAGCAGGAAACGTTTTAATTTATTACCCTCTTAGGGCCAAATTTTGTGAAATAAAGCTAAAGTTTTCTTTAGCAGGCAAACTTGAGACAAAAGGCCACATTTATTCATGCTAAACAAAGAAAAAATTACTTACTGTACAAGAAATAACTTGCATAAATAAGTTTGCCTAAATAAAAAGCTTAGGCCAGCTGCCCCTTTTCTCCCAGAAGTAAGTCTCAACTCTCAGTGACTACAAGAAAAAGTTCAAAGTTCACGATACAAAAAAGAAAGTGGCAAAAGAAAAGGAGTGGAGGGGGCCTGGCCGTGTCTGCTGGGTTGGGCCCCTCAGCCTCTTAGGGTGCTGGGGCTGCCAGTTGAGTCAATGTAGAATTATTATTATTATTATTATTATTATTATTATTATATTTCATTATTAATATACATGTTTCCTCTCTTCATCCCATTGTTATCTAGGTGTCTGCTGTCGGGTTATCACATTGTTGTTTGTCCCTGTCTTTTGTATTGTATGTGGCAGAGTAAAAAATAAATAAATGAATAAAAATAATGAAATCGATTTTTTTAAGTTGATGAATCAACTCAGAATCGTGGATGATTAGAATTGCAATTTTTTTCCCCACCCCTACTAAATATGTAAGAAACCGACAATATCCAAGCAATAAATGATAAATATCAGTCACAATAGGATCTCCTCTTCAAATTTCCTAGATTTTGTGACCATTTTCTATTTAATTAGGTGACATATTCTGTAATAATTTGAGGAAAATGTTTTTGTTCCGCTGTTTGAATGACTGCCATCATGCAATATAAGCACCAGGACTGCAGCCCTCCAGGATTTAAAGTTAAGCCCTGTTGAAAAGCGCTGGAATGAAAACACTATTCAGCTGGGTCATAAACCTGCTACACACACACACACACACACACACACACACTGTACTTCAGAATCTTTCTTATTCAAATGTTCTAATTAAATTATGATTTACATGAGATTAAAGTCTTATGAAGGTTCAATGCGGTTTAAGGACATTTTGAGAGCGTTGCCGCCCCGCCCCTATTCTAGCACACCCACACATTGAACCTGCACACAACACTGCAGCACACAGTGCAGTGTGCGGCTAATCCTCTCTCTCACACACACACACACACACACACACACACACACACACACACACACACACACACACACACACACACACACGCGCACACACATACACGCGTACACTTCTACACACACATGCAGATGAACAGCGTCAAGTCAAGAACTAATCCCACACACACAATGAAAGGCACAGAGTAACGGCAGAGCCTGAGAGAGATTCAGGAGACATTTGGATTTTTGTTTATGCTTCAAGGAATGTAAACAGTTCATGCAAGTTGGGTTGATAAAATCATTGTAAACTCGTTAAAAAAGACAAGACAAAAAACAGCTTGGATGGACGATTTTCCGTGATCGCAGAGAATTGATGGAAAAAAGTTTTGAATTGGAAAACTCAATTTGATGCAGGGAAAAAACAATCTGTCTCCATCTCTCTTGCTCTTTCTTTAAAATTGGTCCAAATGTTCATTTTTGGGACAATATCACACATTTGCACACTATTTTTCACCAGATAACGGATGACTGAGGTCTATAAGTGTGACAAACGGAAAAACATGTCCATTTCCATTCACAATCCTGTTTAAAATCTCTTGCTACGTGTTAAGGTTCAACTGGTGATCACATTATCCTGTGATTAAAAACGAATGCAGAGCTGCATCTGACGTGTGTCTTTAATGTGTGGTAATGGACAAGTGGCTCAGATTATTATAACTGCATTCAAATCTGAAAAGGCTCTGGTACAAAGGCAGCTGATGGTGTAGCATTTTATCTGGTGACACGTTGCAGCAGAATTAAATCCAAGGTTTCACAAATAAATATTCTGGGACCGTATCACATTTTTCCATGGGATTTTTGCAGTAAAACGAGCGGCTGGGGTTCAAACGTGTTGCAAACGGACATTGTAAAGCTTTTGTGAAGTAATATTGTGTCATTGCGGCTTAGCGGATATTGAAAGCCCATCTGATGCACATACTGTATATACATGCAGTGGTTAATATGTGAATCATCAGGTCCTGGTGTCACGGTCTGAGTTCACATTGTACTGAGGTTATATATTCACATGCACGCACATGTGCGCTACCGAGAAATGAATTTTTGCTAAAAAAAAAAAATGTATTCATTTTTGTTTTCAAAGTGAACAGATGCTTATTTTATTAATTTATTGCATTATGTTAGGGTTAGGTTAGGGTTATAATCTCAGTACGGAGGTAAACTCAGACCGTGACCGGAACACACACCGGGTGTTGTTCAGGCAGTAAGAGAGACACACAAATGTCACGGAATAAAAAAATGTTTAAAGCACCTTTTGCTAGCAAAATGGATCAATAAATATCACGTGAACACAAAGGACAATATACCCTAAATGTTTGATAAAAGAATGATGAATCAGCGTTAACGAAGCACGGACAATCGACCATTACGGAGCACATCTGTAGCCATACATGACACCCATAAGGCCATAACTCCTCTAATAAATCAGCAGCACAGCAGAAAATGAAAATATAACGTGTGTTTACCTTTTGTTTGTCCAAAATAGAAGGAGAACTTTGTATCCTCGCAAATTATTTACATATTTCAAAACCGAGGCCTGCCTTGTCTTTCAGAAGCCAAGAGTAGCAGCTCATCTTGGCTTTGAACTGAACATTTGTCTCCTTGTTTGTGCCAGAACTTTCACCGTCGTCTCCTTCTCGTCTCCCAGAGTCCTCCACATGTTTCCTGGATAGTTCTCCTCCTGTGTCCTGTCCTACGCGCTACGCTAACTGCTGCTGATTTCCACAGAAACAACCTCAGACTTCTTCACCTCAGCCTTAGCTTCACTTTTTTGTGCCACTTTCTTTCGTCTTCCAAGATGACAGGAACTATTTTTGCTCAAAATCACACTTTAGACGTGACTTTCCCCTCTGTTCCTCACTCGCGCTCAGTTTTCACATTCAATTTTGTGTGTACAATGAAATTTCCAGTGATTTCAACTCAATAAAAGACGCAGCTGTCCAAATATGATACTTCAAAATTTAATCAAAACACCTAAAAGCCGATAAGATGATGGAAAAAAAATAAAAAATAAAATAAAAAAAAATAATGAGGAGCTGAATCGAATCAAATACAGTAAGTGCCAGTCAAAACCTTAAAAATTTAAACTAAGCTCTGTATATATGTTACATTAATCATAGTAGCTAACTGTAATAACCCTATTTCGCACGTTTCTGGAACTTTTACAACCAGAAAAGTCAGCATAACATGGAAAGATGATGAAAGGGAAACTAAACGGAAATGGTTGAAATGGCGCAGACGTGACACCATGAACAGAATAAGGAGTCCCTGCGTTTGTTTGATCACTCAGCCCTTTGTTTTTGGTGATGGAGCAGCAGTTTTGGCACCCACAGGATTGTTTTCATTATTGCAGAAGAGGTGGAGGCTTGTTCTCTGTTGTTTTGGGATGTACGGAAACACACTCCCCTTTAAAGAGCTACTAGAAGGTTTCAGCTGGAAGAAAAGTCGCTCCAGGCTTGTTCTAATCATTAAATTGGGCTGTTATTTTCAAACAGAGCAGACAAGGTTTACAACTGAGCTACTGGTTGGCTGGTGACGTGCTGACGTATCGATCATTTCCTGTTTACGCTCTACCTCTGCTTTCAGCGCTCTACTACTGTGTTCTGCTAACGCTAATCAAACTTGTTGTCATTGATATTTTAGCCTTGAAAACACTTGTTTTAATTTTTTACCGTACAGTTAAACGTACGAAGGTTAAGTAAAAAGCAATCTCGCCTCTTATAGGCAGTGTAATCTCCTTTAAACTTCCTTTTGTCCTTAGCTTAGCTTAAATTTAGCACCTATGGCTTCTCTCTCCTCCCCTCCGCTCTCCTGCCCGGTGTGTCAGATGTTTAGTTACTCCTCGTCCTCCTTTAGGGACAATGGTAGTTGCATAAAGTGTAGCGTACTGTTAGATATGGAGGCGAGGATCAACAATCTGGAGAAGCGGTTCCGCACCCCTGATACCAAAACAGAAGCTAGCAAGCAGGACCTAGCCGGTGCGGACCGTGCTAGCTCTAGCTTAGCTTCCCCCCCGGCCAGCAATGATTGGGTTACTGTCCGTGGTAAGCATAGTCGAAGGTCAAAAAGCCGCTCGGGAAACCACCATGTTCACGTCTCAAACAGGTTCTCCCCCCTCCGTGAGGACAACACACTCACCGGGGGAAAAAACTCTGATAATTGGCGACTCCATAGTGAGAAACGTGAAGCTAGCGAAGTAAGCGGGCGTCGTGAGGTGCATCCCAGGGGCCAGAGCGGGCGACATAGAATCAAATCTAAAGTTGCTGGCAAAGAGTAATCGTAAGTTTGATAGGATAGTCCTCCATGTCGGCACTAATGACTCCCGACGTCGTCAGTCGGAAGCAACCAAAGTGAACATTGAATCAGTTTGTGCTTATGCTAAAACAATGTCGGACTCCGTAATTTTCTCTGGTCCTTTACCAAATCTGACCAGTGATGACATGTATAGCCGGATGTCATCATTTAACCGCTGGCTATCGAGGTGGTGTCCAGAAAACGAGGTGGGCTTCATTGATAAATGGAGATCCTTCTGGGGAAAACCGAACCTGATAGGAAGAGATGGAATCCACCCTACTTTGGCGGGAGCATCTCTACTATCAGAAAACATGGCACATTTATGACATCTCATGAATGAGACCATGTTACAGTAGGAATGGGATCCACACAAGGTTCCTGCTGCTTCACAGAAGGTTTTCCTTGCCGCCATGATGAATTCATGTTGGGTGTGGGATACATATGTATGTGTATATACGCATATATGCATATGTGTGTATCCATAAAATGAAGAGTCCGTCCTTAAGACTGCTCTACTGTAAAGTGTCTTGAGATACCATTGGTTATGATTTGGCGCTATACAAATAAAAGATTGATTGATTGATTGATTGAATTGACTAACAGAATAAGCTTTATCCTTTGAGAGAGAAAAACTTTACATTTTCAAACACAATAGATGTTGGAGAACCTCTTATCTAAAGCTATTAACTGTAATTTGGTGAAGACTGGAATTAGAGTTGCGTGATTTGATGCTATAATGATGTTTCAGTGTCTTTTGATGAGCTAAATGGGGAGTTCAGGGACCAAAAAGGACATTAAAGCTGTTTAGTGTCTCTTGAAAAGCTTTGTTTATCACAGATTTTAATCAGGGGTTTCAGTTTAAACTTTCTGAACATACTAGGCAGGCTCCACAATAATGGCGTGCGAGCAGTCATTACACATAACTTTCCAAAATTGCAAATCCAAAGACATATAACTATTTAAAAGGTTGAAACCCTGCTATTTAAAAACAATTAGAAATGTATGTTTTGAGTGAATTCTGATTTTTTTTGCTTTTTATGTTATTTTCTGTTTGGTTTTTGAGTGTCAGTGTTGTGTATTGTATTTTTATCTGGGTTTTTTTTTTTTTTTCTTTTTTTTACCATAACAATTAAAAACACCACAAAACAGTCACATATTTAAATATTGGTTTACATTCAAATATCACGTCCCAACAGCTCTGTCGTAAGGATTACAAGTAAAGGAAGTGACAAAGTCTATGTGCAAAGGATCTGAAACTATCAGGCCTGTGAAAGGGTTGGACGCTGAAAAACGTGTACTCTCATCCGACGCTAACGGCTATGCTAACGTACGTGTCCTTTTCGCTTTAGCTGGTGTTGGGCACAGAACCACCTCACGGACATTTTGGAGGATTTAGAGACTCCTAAGTGTTGCAAAGCTAAAGATATCTCAGAATGTGTTACACACTTCCGGGTCACGTACTTTGGCAAATCGGTAATGGAGAAAACGGATGAAGGTGTTCGTTTTCCGTTTTCTGTACCAAAACAAAAGAGCTTGAATTTGAAAAACAAGGCGTTTTCAGTTTTTTCATTTTGGTTTTGGAAACAAATATCAAATAATGAGTGTTTTTTTTTTCGTTTTTCATGTTTTTGTTACATAATGAAAAAGGAATGAACGAATGATACACGGATTCCTCACCTCCACAATGCATCTGTCATTGATTCAAGTGCTAAAGTGAAATTTTTGTGCTTTGTGTGTAGACCGGCGGTTAGGCGAGTGCACAGACCGGTACCGATCCAGGGCCGATGATGGGAAACCCTGAACTAAAGCACTTTGTTTTGTTTGAACTTGATCAATAAATTCCGAGATATTTTTTTTCTGCTGAATCGTGAAACAAAGTATTATTTCTACTGTTTTTATGTCCTTCATAGATTGTAAGATAATCACTTTTTTCATTACTTATACGTAGGATTTTTAGAATAGATTTATTTGTAACTTTGGAATTTATCAGTTTTAGAATTGCATTGCAAAAAAAAAAAAAAAAAAAAGAAAAAATAATTTTCTTTAGGTCATGAATAGATTCAAATGAAACATTAATACATTGATTTTATTAGTTAATTTGATTTCCAAATATTAATTCCTTGTCATTAAGGTCTATGTGGACACTAAAATATTTGATTAAATCAGTTTTCTTTATATTTTGCCTAAATGTCAAGAAAACACAAATAAATGAATTAAATCCTTGCTTGCTGCAGACACACAAAATATAGTAGTTTTTGATGGTAAATCCATCATATATGTTAGTTTCCAAGGCAAAACGATACGTTACATACTGTACCACATACTGGTAAAACGTATATATACTAACTGAATCCTGTGATATATGGTTTGGTTTTCTAAACAAAATGTCAACATATGGAAAGTATTTTTAATGCCTCATGTCAAAGTATTGGCTAAAAAAAGCTATTTTTTGTGTCATTGTGGCAGTTAAAGTAATCAAACAATAATAAAAGTGCTACATTCATAAGTCAAGTCCACCTATTTTCCACTAAACAATTCTGCATCACCATCGTAAATATGAGAATTTACTTTTTATTAAACAATCCACCAATAAAGCCATATTTAACAAGTAAATAACCAAGCTGCTGATGAACAAAATACAGAGGAATATAGTAAATTATTGACTATGATTACCGGGTATTGCATTGTACAGTGTCCTTGGGTGTTTTAAAAGGCGCTTTTACATAAAACGTATTATTATTATTATTATTATTATTACCAATGGACGTTGAGACAATATGGTTTTAATGCTTATTTTGCGCTAAAGTACAAGTTTTAGGAGTTGAAAACTGGTTTTCCTTGCCGCCATGATGAATTCATGTTGGGTGTGGGATACATACGTATGTATGTGTATATACGTATATATGCATATGTGTGTATCCATAAAATGAAGAGTCCGTCCTTAAGACTGCTCTACTGTAAAGTGTCTTGAGATACCATTGGTTATGATTTGACGCTATACAAATAAAGATTGATTGATTGATTGATTTAAAATGTCTGTATTTTTGTGTCTGAAGTCTCTACTGTTGTGATATGATTTTGTCTTTAATTTATTTTTTGTTGGCATGATAACTAAGACAACAAATGTAACTTATAACTATCAACGACACCTATAACAAGATAACAGAAAGACACAAGCCATATTCAGATCAGATGTTTAAATGCAGCATTTGAACTTATTCTGTCATAACTTCCAGTGGCCAATTGTAAAAGCAGTTTCATAAAGATACTTTAATCTTGTATTTTGATCAAATTATTTTGTCACAAAGCTTTTACTCATAGTCATTGACTGAACAACTGTCAACATAAAGCAAAAATATTAGTAGGTAGTAGTAATATATAACCTGATGTCATAATTTGCTCCTTATTTCTCAATTTAAAAACGCCTAAATCTGCACTTGTCACTGTATTTAAAGCTGTAACCGCAGTCTTTGTTTTTGGATGGTCCCATCTGTTGTGTGTGTGTATGTGTGTGTGTGTGTGTGTGTGTCAGGAGAAGGTGGAGGGGGGTCAAAAAGCCAACAATGACCTCCTCCCATCATCTTCTTTTAGTCCCACTACATCTGCCACAGCCCCCGACTGTGTGTGACTAACTGCGCTGTATGAAGTCACTAAGTGTGTGCGTGCATGTGTCTGTGTGTGTGCGCCTGTGCGTGGGTGCATGTGTGTGTGCTGGACAGATGGGGTGACAAGTGTTGATTGTCATGGAGATGAGGGCAAACCCTTTTTAACTTGTGCACCCACACTCAAACACACACACACACACACACACACACACACACACACACACACACACACACACACACACACACACACACACACACACACACACACACACACACACACACACACACACACACACACACACACAAAGGGATTGTTGATTTTTGCTTTTCCACGGTGAATCCATTCCAGGGCTTTGGGTGTTAACAGATATGATTTTTAACATTTTTAACTCCCTTTGGTCTTGTCACTGGAACCACAAATCTTTTGCCTGAAGTCTGCAGCTTCCATTCAAATGAGATATAACCATAACATACTGTATGTAAAATATTTAATTAACCTATTCACTTCCTAAAAAAAGAGATGGCAATTGTGTTGTTATTCTTTTCTAACCAAATGAAGCAGAAATTGCATTTAATGACACTGAATATACCCTCACATGCATGTTTTGGTAAAATACCACGTATTTACACTTCATTTGTGTCCGTATTTTAAAAGAGTGATCAGAGAGAAGGAAATTCAATTCTCCTGTAATTTGCTGTAGTTTGGTTAAATCTGAGAGGCTTCACCTTCTTAATACATGTTCTCTTTTGTTGTGTTGTATTCGCTCCGTATTTAATACCTGTTACATTCTAGGTTGCCTTTTAAAATAGGCAGTGGCTATCCGTACGTTATCAATATACAGACATCCTATCCGTACGCAGCGCCCCTATTTGGCCAGTTTCGGTATTGGCAAGGATGTTGCAATACAATATGTATCACGATACTTGGGTCACAATACGATATTATCATGATACATCACGATATTCGAGCCAGTTAATATCAAAATTAAACGTGGAGATGAAAAATCAAGTTGCTGTATATGTTCATCAGAAGGTATTGATCATTCAGGGGACAAATTGAGTCAAAACTATTTGCTTCAAAACATCCTATTTATTATTTATTATTAGTGTTTTTGCACATTTTCACTGAAATAAATAAAATACAGTGTTACACACTGCCATCATAAAATAAAGTGCAACACGTTTCTTTTCACTGAACCGACTGTGTAGAAGTCTCAAAGTAACCATGACAACATAATGACGGCATTGTAATAACTTTGAGTGAAAATATAAAGGATAAAACACCCTGAGTTACTGACAATAAGAAAAAATTATAATGTATCCTATTGTGTCAGTTTAAACACTGATCTGAACAGATTATATGAAAATAAAATGTCTGTGCATACATAAATATTGCACTGCCATCATAAAATCAAGTGCATCAAATAATCATTGCAACACATTGAAAGCATTGTAATCACTGAAATATTGCACAAATACACAAAAATATTGATTAAATATCCTCAAAAAAAAAAAAAAAAAAAAATTAATTAAAAATTTTAAAAATCAATTTAAAATTGGCACCCAAAAAATCGCGATATCGAATTTTTTTTCACACCTCTAAACCTAACCCTAAAAATTGTTGCGATATTGGGTTAAAACCTAACCCTAACCCTAAGACGCTACGTACTTGTACTTCGGTAACCATACCAATAGCACCGGGGGTTGTCCGTACAGCATTTGTACAAATAAACACTTTCTTTAAAATATGGCCAGGGACACCAGATGAAAACTAGCCTCTTTTGGCTAACTCTAGCTCGTTTACAGCACATCTATCAATGTGCATTGTTCCCTTTAAATAATCAATAAATTCAAATTCCATAAATTGAAATGGAAATAACTACTGAGTATGACATGGACAAAATCCTTACAGACATTTAAACAATATTTTTCACTGTAAAAATTAGTGCTCTATAATCTTGCTTTAGCAAGTGTAGCAAACAGCTGGAATTCAATATCTCATACAAAATCTTATTTATTATAAATATGAAATTAATGACAATAGTTAACCCCATCTATCCATTGTTTGACCCGCTTGCTCCTCTTCAGGGTGGTGGGGTCTGCGCACTAGGTCGAGGTACACCCTGGACAGGGACAATAGTTAAGTCTATTAATCATATTAGGCATGTTTGGCACAATTTCAAGACGTTTAATAGCCTGTAATGACATCTGAAATGGAAAGGAAATGGAAATATGTAAAGTGACGCAGAAATGAGTGAAATTGGAGAATATATACGTATGTCAAATTTATGGCTAGAATTTAATTTTTAATTTAGAAGAACAAAGACAAGGGGATGACTACTCAAAGTGTTTAAAGTTTAGCAGTTTTGAGTGCTCTTGGAAAACCAGGGGGAAGGGTGTCAAAAAATGGGGAAACCAGGCACTCCAAAATGAAAAAAAAATCAAAATGAGGAAAGAGACACTAAAAAACTTTGTTATAACGGCCAAATCATTCAAAAGCCAATATGTTTCGACCAAGCATTGTCTTCGTCAGGGCTGACAAACATTTGCAGTTAAAAGTAGTCATATCAAGCAAGCAAGGTAAGAGTCAGTCCATGTATCATTCGTTCATTCGTTTTTCATTATGTAACAAAAACATGAAAAACAAAAAAAAAAACACTCATTTAATATTTGTATAAAAATGAAAAAAACTGAAAAGGCCTTGTTTTTCCAATTCAAGCTCTTTTGCTTCGGTACAGAAAAGAAAAAACGGAAAACGAACACCTTTATTCGTTTTCTCCATTACCGATTTGCCCAAGTACGTGACTCGGAAGTGAAGCGTTACACATTCTGAGATATCTTTAGTTCTGCAACACTTCGGAGTCTCTAAATCCTCTGAAATGTCCGTGAGGAGGTTCTGTTCCCAACACCAGCTAAAGCGAAAAGGACACGTTTGGGATGCACAGTTGGAAGCAGCGATCTTGTCATGCCGAACTGCCGTTAGCATAGCCGTTAGCATAACCGTTAGCGTCGGACGAGAGCACACTTCAAATTCAAGCAAAAGAGCTTGAATTTGAAAAACAAGGTGTTTTTTGTTTTTTCATTTTGGTTTTGGAAACAAAATTTTCATGTTTTTGTTACATAATGAAAAACGAATGATAGACGGATTAGAGTCCTCCCCTCGGCCTCACTCACTGCTACCACGTATTGTTAGTTTTGCATTTAATTGTAAATATTTTGGCGAGGGCATGAAATAAAAGAATGCTAATGCTAAAGTAACTGGTTGCTGTTGTGAGCATGTGTTTGCAGCAGATGGTTTTACAGCATGGCACATCTTTCGAAAGAAATTAGTGTCAAAGCTGTCAAACTGTGAAACAGATTTATTTATTAACATTATCAAAGTTCATGTTTACTGAGGCTTGTTTAATCACACTGTGACGGTAACTCAAGTGTACTAGGCCGTATTATTATTTATTTTTTTTGTAGGGAATCAAATTGTCATTTTTTCACACCTCACGTTTGTGTTTGGGTAAGGGGACACTTTTAGATTAGAGACGGGATGGAAAACAGCTAATGTACCAAAAAGAGCTGAGCAGGGCTGAGTGGAACAAAGACGATGTTCTGTGACACCAGGGAGGAAACCTTTGTCGTGTTGACACAAAAAGTAAATTGGTGCAAAAAGCCGCGTTTCGTCATCATGGTGAAGCAGCATCTGCTCTGCATTAACCGCAGAAGGTAGAGGTTTGGTCTAATTAGGATTCCTCATGGTTGCTTCTCCCACCAGAGGTCTACAAGGCACAGCTGGGACCAGCCTCAGAGAGGCTTAAAGCCCACTGAGAGATTACCGTGTCACCCAGATGAACAGAGAAAGGCTCAGGAAGGACTTTTGGGAAAAAAGATGACCAAGCCTCAGCTTTGTTTGGCAGGCGCTGCCAATTACCCTGTTAGATGGTTTGTTTTCATCTACTGCCTCTTGGTCAGAAACAGTAATACAGATACAAAGTTTCTCACCATTCATACATGCATGCAACATTCATTACGCATGAATATTTATCAGTTTAAAAAGATCGTTATATTTCTAAATTAAATGTCTCAGATTTTTACTTCATCAAATTTAATTATTGATTTATTTATTTTTGTTTTGATTGCAATATGTTATAATAGAGTCTAATTATAACTAATAGAATTACCAGTGGCATAAATGTTTCTTGTGTGGCAACGAAGGCCAATCTAAAGCATTTTAAGGCTAGACGTTTGTCAGGACCATAGAAACATTTGATGTATGGTGAAGCCCACATGTGTCACCACATTTGGTATTATTAAGACAATCCGGTAACACTTTAATTGACGTTTCATACATAAGGTGTCATGAAGGCTGTTATTAAGCTGTCACTAATTTATAGCCCCATTTTGCTAAATTATGACACCTTTGGAGCTATGTTAGCATTTTTTTTTGGGTTATGTCGAGGGATCTAGTGGGGTTAGGTAGAGTTAGGGTTAGGTCAGGAGTCTGCAACCTGTGGCTCTGGAGCCTCATGTGGCTCTTTGACTCTTTTGCAAAGGCTCTCTATAGTTTTTTGTTTGTTTTTTTTTTTTGAAAATACCATATTTTTCAGACTATAAGGCACACTTAAAATCCTTTAATTTGTGCGCCTTATAATCAGGTGCGCCTTATGTATGAAATTAACTACTGTGCTTCAACGTACTGAACTGAAAAACTGAGTGCATTGTTCTGTATTTTATGTGTTAAACCTGAACAATGTTGAGAGTTATTGCTCATGAGTTGAATAAAGTTTGACTTATCTGACTATTTTATTTTGCTTAATGCGTCTTAATAATAATAATAATATTAATAATAACAAACCGGTGCGCCTTATGTATTAAAATAGACCCAGTCAGGTCCATTCATTGATAGTGCGCCTTATAATCCCGTGCGCCTTATAGTCCGAAAAATACGGTAACTGTTGTTTCTTACAGAGGGTATTGACAATTAATGGCATTAACTTCAAATAAAATTATGATAAAACCATTTGTTAACCTAAAAATAAATCACATGTGCAATAACTCTTCCAGTTTCCTTCTTCACCTCCTTGCACCTATGGCTAACCTTAAGTTTTAAATCCCTTGTAAAATAACTGAACTAACAAAAAGACTTTTCTGGAAGAAAAAAGAAATTTCATTAGTGTGGGGAAAGTCTTATTTAACTGCCAACATATCGGCTTAATATGCATGCTTGATACTATGCAAGAAATAAGGAATTAGCATGCGTTGATAAATTCAAGTTATTTTTTGTAGCACTTCAAATACATTAACTCAAAGAAATGTTATTTACATAACATTATCTATACTATAATTGAAGGGAGGTCTGGATGTGTGGATGTGTGTGTGGAGCAAATATCTCCTCGACGCGACGCCAGTTCGACCTGAAACTCGGTCGACTGGTTCAAAATACCCCGAGTGCGTGTATCTGTTATTTTGGAGTAATTTGGTCATTTCAAAATGTTTATTTTAATTTTATTTCACTTCTGGACGGCCCCGAAATGAAACCTATTCAACTTTTGACCTCAGGGTGTGAGGGGGCGCTAGACGGACCTCACCCGGAAGTTGTATATTGGACCACCATTTAGTCCGGTTACAGTCTGTGTCACGACACACGTCCGTAGCGTGGTATTGCGCTCCCGTGGACTTCTCTTTTGAGGAAACATACTTTTTACTGTTCCTTATTTGGTGATAATGTTTCAAAACGTTTATTTTCATGTTAGTTTGACCTTTCGCTATTTAGACCGGACAGAACTCACCCGGAAGTTATTGACGGCAATGGCTGCTGTGTTGAAAGCTGCACATTTTTTCGCGGTGCGTGTGTATGAGAACCAACGGAGGAGTTTACAGTCTCAGGTAGAGTCTCACACACACACACACACACACACACACACACACACACACACACACACACACACACACACACACACACACACACACACACACACACACACACACACACACACACACCGATCAGGTGGGCTTCACTATCGATCACCATCTACGTGACATGCGTGCAGGTATGTGAGTGTTGAGTGAATAACAGACCACCATTTAGTCCGGTTACAGTCTGTGTCACGACACCCGTCCATAGGGTGGTATTGACTGTAGTGTTACGCTCTGAGTCAGATCTAAGTGTTTACCTGTTACATAGTGAAGGTCACCTGATTACTGCAGCTTCTCTCACGACACACCTGCCACTACATCTAACTACTGACAATAGAGAAGTTTAGTGAAAGTTAGGCAGGTACACGTGGATGGACTGGTGCGTATGAATTTAGAATGGATTCCCCCCAAACACACACACCAAACAACAAAAATATGAAAATGACTCAAAATACACAAAACTAAATATTTAAATAAAAAATACGCAAAAGACAACAGAAATGCAAAAAACTACACTAAAAAAAAGTTACAAAATGACTCCAGAATCACACTACAAATGCAACAAAAAACAATTATACAAAAAATGCACAAATGGTGTAAAACAAAAAACTAAACAATATTTATACAGGAAGTACACAAAACAACAACAGAAATGCACAAAAATATACAAAAGGCTCCAAAAACACACAAAATGACTCCAAAAAACACATATTAGAGAAAAATATGAAAACGACTCAATATACACAAAACTAAATATTTATACAAAAATAACTAAACTAAAATGACAACATAAATGCACAAAACTACATAAAAAAAACAACACAAAATGACTCCAGAATAACACTACAATGGCAACAAAAAACAATAATTAAAACAAAAAATATAAAAATGAGTAAAAAAAAACCCCAACACATTCATCATGCGTATGTCTCATAGAATTAAACCAGGGAAATTGCACACATTATTTTACTTTGCACCTGCAAATAAACCCCTTAATAATGCTACAGAGTATGTTGTTATTATGCCCGTAATTGATAACTCTCCTTAAGCGCCCACTATATGAATGCATCTTTCGACGGGCACTGTGCTAGTTCAATATAATTTTAACTGTATATAATTTTACACACTATTGTCTTCATTGAGAAGATAATTTTTTTGGCTCCAGAAGGACTTTAATCCAGATTAGACAAAATGGCTCCTTTAAGAGTAAAGTTTGCAGACCGCTGGGTTAGGTTAACAAAGTTAGGGTTAGGGTAAAGAACGACACTTAATGACAGCCTTCATGACACCCTATTCATGCTAATGACATGTCATGTCATAATAATGACAGCATAATGTCAGCCTTATGTGTTTTTTTGTGCTTATTAGCGAACATATTTCTTGGTCCCGTCCACACGAAACTTTACTCTACCTTTATTTTGCAGGTCATTATTTGGTTAAAGTCACCATAGATGAAAGCTTTAAAGGGGCGGTAACAAGTCACTTTCAAATGGTTTTGCTACAGTAATATACATCCCTTTAGCCTCACGCAGAGGGCTAAAGTTGAAAAAGTTATGTTTCCTCCCTCTCTTGCTATTCCACATTTTGTATAACGTCAGCTCCAAACGGGCGAGTTGGATTTTCCCCCGTACTTGACCTCACCTAGTGGAAACTCCTCCTCCTGCCAATCCTGACTTCTCCTACCCTATAAGAATGTGAGCTCCTCCCTCTCAAACTAGCTCATAGCTAAAAACAACACTGCGGTTTAATATATTGTACTTTATTGTCGTATTTGTAAAGCAACATACACAAAATGTGTTCTCTGCATTTAACCCCTCCCTGAGAAGGCGTGGGCAGCAACAGTGTAGAACCCCTGCTGATGTGATAAACACACAGCCTGAAGCACTGAGACGGACTCACAATAACAATAGCCGCTTAGATGGCCATGTGTTTTACTGTAATGTGCAGTTTTTTTGGCTGAAAACAATAACAGTGTGTGGATAGCAGGAGAAAATTGCTTTGGTGATCACTGATCTCCATCGCAAGAGTGAGGCATGAAGTCAGCGTCTACAGACACGCCCACTCACGATATTGCATAAGTTGGCCCCAAAACAGCCCATTTTTAGAAGTGCTCAGAAAGTCACTTTTCAGAGGGATAAAACTCTGGAAACAGGCGAGTTTTAGGGAAATAAACCTCAAATACTATGTTGTTGGGGTTTTTTGAATAAACGGAGATGGGTGAAAAATAGCATAATACCATCTTTACGCTTTGTGTTACTAATGTGTAAACAATACTGTAATGATTCGTGTAACTTTTGGACCGGTTTGTAGAAGTTTACTAAACCGCAGCTTTACCACCTTGTCTATAGTAACCAGTAGTTACCGTGAGAGTTATTGCAGTCATTGCGAACTGTTGCCAGCTTGTGCTGGATGTTTTTATTTCTAATTAATCTCTATAGTAGGTGGATGTATCTGATGTATATTGCTCCAATTCATACCTAAAGCTTCCTGATGTGACATTATTAGAGAGTTGAAAACCCAACATGCACCTGTTGTTTGTTTAATGTAGAAAATGTAATCTTAAAAGCTTTAATGTGAGAATATTGATTTATTACTTAGTAATTTTGTTTTGCACAGCAATCTAAGTTGACAAATGTACATTTGAAAGTTTTTTGGTCACATTTGAGCAAGATTTATGTAATAAATGTAAATTTTAAATGTGAGAGACACAACCTGGAAAAGGATATGAGTGCTCCTGTCATTCTTACTCTATGTTACAGATGTAATAAATTCTCTTTGTTATTGTGATCGCCACGCCTG
This sequence comes from Gouania willdenowi, assembly GCF_900634775.1. Taxonomy (NCBI): domain Eukaryota; kingdom Metazoa; phylum Chordata; class Actinopteri; order Blenniiformes; family Gobiesocidae; genus Gouania; species Gouania willdenowi. The sequence continues at coordinate 9,914,363 of NC_041055.1, read as the reverse complement.
GGACCAGTAACAGATACACACTCTGGAAGTAGTTTAGACTGCAGTAAAATGGGACTTTCCAAAGGCATAAGAAATGATGATTTCATATGATGATTTATTATGTTGTTTTTTGTGCAGAGGCGTTGAACTGATGATGTTCAGCAAAATAAGAGTTTCTATATATTCTATAGTGTATTCTAGAATGCAAGCCGGATTATAAACAGTCCATAATAAACAATGTAAAGACTGGTATATCTGGATGAAAGAATCGTCCAGTGACTATATGGAATTTCTTTTCTAATTCCAACCCAGTTATCCTTCTCACTTCCGTCTTTAATAATTCAGGCGACAGAATTGGATTGCCACCACTGAATAAGAAAACGGAAAATGAGGTTGATGAGGAAGCATAAATGTTTTATTAATGAGAAGATGTTTGAACAAGTGACTGATGATGCTTTCAGTTTTATCCGGAAAACATAAACGCTGATGCAAAAGGTCAACTCATGTACAACCAACCACAATGCACTTCATATGATACGACACCTAATTACTGCTTACACTCACCTATTCTTTTTTTCAACAATATCTTTATTGTTTTTTTTTTTTTTTTTACATAACAACCCTGGAGCTGAATGATTGGGCAATGTACAAAAACATAGCAGATAGATACCAGATCAGCCCACCACTCCCTCCCTTCCTCCCATACCACCCACCCCTACAGGTCCAACCATACACTCATACAGAGGGTGTACCAATTCAGATAAATATAAGATAGAAAAAAAAAAAGAATTAAGAGTAAAATAAAGAGTACGAGTAAATGCAAGCCTTCTGTATATCATAAAATAAACTGACAACAAGGCAATAACATAAACAATACCATTGCAGCGTGGGAGTAAATAGCAGAGAGAGTAAGGAAATAAAATTAAAGTCAATAACAATCAAGCTAGAAACAGTACCAATGGTTGAATAAACATTCTTATCAATTATATGAGTATAACACTCGTTTAAAGATAAAAGGATTACTGTATTGCGGACTTTGTCCAAATTTGTTAGAAAGCCATCCCAGATCTTTTGAAACTCTTCAGGTTTACCTTTCCGATTGTACACATGATATGCATGATGCTACTTCAGTCGTCAATCTAGCAAATGTAGGTGGTAATACATCTTTCCAACGCATTGCTAAACATTTGTTAGCCACGATGAAGGCTATTCTAATGAATTTTAGTTTGTTTTTGTTGATTTTCAGCATAGATGTGTCGCCCCGGAGCATTACTCTTGGCTCTGCCGGAATGGTTATGCCTGTAATATCATTAAGCACTTTGAGTATGGACATTCAGTATGAATTAAGACAAGGGCAAGTCCAAAACATGTGCATCGACGTACCTATTCCTGATTTGCATTTTGAGGAAAACTGGGAGTATTGAGGCTTTATTTTATGTAGCCCGTCAAGGGTATAGTATAGTATGGTCTATGAATAGGATTATATTGTGTAATTTTATGTCTAGAATCAAAAGAAAAACACTGACTACTACACAATGATTCTCACTCCCGTTCCTCAAAATTACACACCAGGTCTTCTTCCCATTTACATTTCACACACTCACTTATTCTAATCATAATACGCATTAATAGTGCTACTGCAGGACTTGTGTGGACATATTAAACTTCGACTTAGACTTCCTTTATTGTCCTTCAAACCTGAACTTTACAGTACAGATAAGAATGACATTTTGTTGCAGTGGCTCGTATAGCAGGATAAAAACAGGATAAACAGCAGCAAGTAATTACATTTTTTTTTTTTTAAACATACGGTGCAGATATAAATAGATATCAAGAGGAAAAGCTATGTGAAAGATTCCTATAAAGATAAGTGTATTGCATGTTTTTGATGCATGACATATTGTCTATTTTTCCAATCATGTAAGATTCCTACACAGATAAGTAATCAGTTATAAGTTATCAGTAAAACAGGATAAAACACAGATGGAGGAGAAGCAGGTAAAATCTAGAAGTGGTGCTTTGAATAAGTCATGATGGTGGTTGACCTGCTTGATCGCACTACATTTTTCAAACTATTCAATCATGCTGGAACACAGATTTCTGTTAAATCTGTTAAGATCGTCGTCATATAAGAAAATCTTGGCAATTTATCTTTTGAAAAATGTGACAATATATAGTAATAAGTGCCCAAGAGTAAACATAAATAAATAGATAAATAAATACTGTGCAAACCAGTGGAATTTTTTGTTACCTGCTGTGAAAGTCTCTAAAAATGAAACTTTAATGGCGCTGCTTGGGAAAAGTGAGGCTGGCCTGCAGCCAGTCAGCTGCCAGGGCGGGAGGATGGAAAATCTTGTTAGGCCTTCCAATCTGTCAGAATGAAAAGTTGGCGACAGAATGACAGAGTGACTAACCCACAGCTGTGGGGGACGCTCATAGTGCTTCATTAATGTAAATACCAATATGGTTTATTTTTAACTCTCAGCTCAGGCTATGATTACTCAACGGTGGATGTTTTTCATGTTGATGTAGGATTTGACTTGCCTTTACCTCACTGCTCGAGCAAAATACTGATTTTGGTCAATTTAATGTTTTCTGACTATAACCTTCTGATAGTGTCTGCTAAGTAACACTGTCTACTGTGAGCTGAGATGTCGGATTGGTCATTTTCTAATCTTTAAGTAATCATCAGTCACATTACATTTTAGTTTGGCTCTTTAACTCATTCAGTGGCAGCCATTTTCAGATTTTTTTTACCCCTCTCAGTGCCAGCTGTTTTTGAGCATTTTGACTGATTTTAAAGACCCACAGAATTTTTTCTACTATGACTATTTGAAATCTGACACCAGATTCTGAAAGATTGAGAATTTGTTTCTGGCTCGTTTCGTTCTTTTGTAATCAGCCATTGAATAGAGCAAGTTTTACACAAATCTTCAGTTTCAGAGCAAAAAGCTGAGTAAAAAAGCCTTTTTCTAAAAAACCCTGTCAGTGACTTTAAAGCTATTTTTTTTTTTTTTTTGCTTTAGTGACAACTCTAACATCTGAATATTGTTTCCTTACATAAAATTTAAAAAAAACACTGAGACTGGGCTTTTGATGACAAAATTATTATTATTTATCTATCTGGGTCAGAGTTTAATGGATTTCTTACTGTATTTTGGAGTTCCTCCAAGTTTCTCTCCTGTCAGTCTGCACACACGTAACTTCCTCTTCCTTCCGGACATGCAGAGTGTCACTGCATTCACCGTTCTTTTTATATCTCACCATCGCCACACTATCCATGAGTTCCACACATGCTCTGGTCGAGTGTGCGCTGCTGGGAACGTCAACTCTTGTATGTCGCGCCATTTTCTCTCTCGTAAACGCCTTTCCTCCTCTCCCTTCATGGATGATCTCTCATCCAAAGGTGCGCTGCTACCTCCTACGTGTCACCTATTATTTTTGCTATCTTGCTCACAGGCTGGGGGTTTTTGTACCTGTTTTTGTACATGCAGCGATGACCCATTTAGCCCCGTTAGTTGATGGTTTTATCTCACCATCGCAACATTATTAATAATCTACTCATGACCAGACCACACATGTTCTGTGTTAGTATGTGGAGCTGTGAGCTGCTGGATACGTCACAATATCACTCCGTAGCGCCATAATCTCACCCGTTCCTGCTTCTTCCTCCTTTGCTGGGTAGCATCAGTGGCTAATCTCTCATCTAGAGGTGTACTGCTGCCATCTTCAGGGCACAGTTGGTCACTACAACACCCCACAGCTTAGATATTAATGAGGAACCTCCGCCAGGGTGTTTTCTAGTAATCCCCGTGAAAAAACACAAATGACGAGTTATCTCGTCAATGGCACTGAGTGAGTTAATGTTGAAGTTCCACCCAACCCGCATTTCTTTTTAGTTTTGTTTGCAAGAATGCAAGAGGTAAGAATGAAAAAAACATGAAGAAAAAAAAGTTAAATTTTATTATCAGGGCATTTATTCCCACTTGAGTAGATTTAAAGTATTTTATATTATTAGCCGCATTCACCCTAATAGCATGCACTCGCGATGACGGAGGTTGTACTGCAATGCATGTCTTGCCTCATTCCTCCATAATAGCAATTTAAGGCTCAATGTGTGGCCAAGTACATTTAGATAAATGGAAAGGCTTAGTTTTGAAATTAATCCATCAACCTGCCTGAGTCATAGTCAGCAATAGTGAAGTAACACTACTGTTCAAACTGTAGCCAATAAGCCTTTAATTCCCAGACGTTTCAGTAAAAAAAAAAAAAAAACTGACATTTGAGTAAAGAGATGTGTATCATTTAAATGGATTATATAATAAATTATTTCATTTTTCTGAATATGTATGCCATAATGTCACCCTAAAGCTAGGTAATGTAGTTCATACAAATAAAGTTATTTTTTTTCCTGCAAATGACTCACAACTACCGCCTCTCTCGTTTTGGAGATGTTGAACAAAGAGACTGGATTTAGCTTCCTTTATCTATTCTGGATCTTTAGCCAACCAGTCTTTATATTTGGGATTTATTGAGCAAGTTGTCCTTTTTTGAGTGTATTTCTATATCAGTAATTTTGCTTGTACTTAAATACGTTTTGAAAGAAGTAATTTGTTACATTTCTACACACAGCCGTTACTGAGTAAATTATCATTTTTCATGGCACATTGAACATAATCTTAGTCATGGCATTTCTGATCAAGGCCCAGCCACTTTCTATGGTTCAGGTTGAGATTTCTACCTATGATGTTGTTATCCACATGGCACATTTAGCATGGCACTGTTTTAGAGTTCATAAATTAAGATATACTTAGAGTCGGGGAACTTCTTTTTAATTCAATTTTGAATTGAACTCATTGGTGTTTATTTTAAAAAGAATCGTACATTTTGACAAACTTTTTGTTTTATACAGATGCCTTTGAGGAAAATAAATTAAGCTACAATTGTGCAAGATTTAGTCTTTTCCTTTTATTTAAACATGAGATGTTTACTGTATGCAAGGGAACCGTGGCAAGATTTATGACCAAAAATAAACGTGGGGGGTGAAAGTAACTAGTAACTTTTACATGATCAGAAATTATAAAAACTATCAATCTATTCAGGAGCCACTAGATCAGTGTTTTTCAATCTTGGGGTAGGGACCCCATGTGGGCTCACCTGGAGTTTAAATGGAGTCGCCTGAAATTTCTGAAAAATTTTAATATTTTCTTTATTTTTTTAAATTTTTCTTTTTTTTTTTAATTTAAACAATCTTAAACAACTGTATTTCTATACTTTCACTTTGTGAAATATGAATCTAGTTCAACTAAAATGCACTAAAATATATATATATATATATATATATATATCTGGGCTCAAACCATTGGGCGTGCATTGTAGCTGTTCCTACTCAACGTTCTTGAAGCCCAAATACAGCGCTTAGGGGCGTTGCCATCTTTCAAATTTAACATAATTTGGAGCCAGAGTCTGCGCAGTAGGGTCCGGTGGGAGGAGCCTTGGTTACATCCCCTGCCCATTTAGCGTACTGCCCTGATGAGTTAGTATCTTTCCCACTGCAAATTCTACCAATGTCTTGTTCAGATGATCAGGTACTTACTAGTAGTAGTAGCTCAAAAAAGACAAAAAAACTGAACAGAAAAAAAATATTGATATCAAAATGGGGTCACGTACCTAAAAAGGTTTTGAATTTAAAATTTAAAACTGCGTATTATGGAAGCCAATAGTTCTGTTTCACTGCAAACATCTCTGTGGCCAAGTTATTTCCTCATATCTCCAGCGCATCTAACTCTGTCACGCTTTACATCGATGATGATGCTGATGAAGCGATGATCAAGGAGAGAGATTTTAACTGCAATAATCTGACCATTGATCTGATCAAATCAACCAGTTATGTTTATCAATGAAGGCGTTTCAAATTAAAAGTGAACTTTGTCATTTTCACAGATTTCAATGACATTTACAAGCGTTGGGAAAACTCCATGTTCCGTGATTTCTAGACAGCCCAAAACAATGAGCCCACCTTCATTCACACATACGCGCTTTTGTCAGCGGCCTGGACCGGAGAATACGCGCAGGAGAGAAGCGAGTAACTGTGGCTGCGCTAAAAAAAACACTTAAGTCCAGACGGTAGAATAGAGCCCTCCATCATTATACTCCTAAGCAAAATATTGTAGTTGGACAAAGGGGGTACTTGGATTCAGAAATGAGAAAAAGGGGGTGCTTGAGCAAAAAAGGTTTGAGAACCACTGGTCGAGATGACTGATGGTTGGCAGAATATAAGATACATAACATTGTCCTTTTGTCTTCTCTGCAGGAGGTTATTGTTTTTCTTGGCTGTTTCCATTTGTCTCTCAATAAAATGTAAATCCGGCCACGCCTTGTATCTGTATCAGAACATCCCTACCCTACTAAGGATGTATTATTCCTCACTAGGACTTGGAGTAATACAAAAAATACTTTCGAAAAAAGGCAAGCTGTCCAAAACACACTATAAATCCTCAGCTCACACTTAAGTTGGAGTTCAAAAATCAAACTACTTCTTTCGCACTATCTTAGAAATATTATCTGTGAGAATGATTATTCATTTGATGATGTCAGCAGTGTGTCACCCAGCACCTAGAGCCACGCTGTAGCTCTCTGCAGTTAATGTAGTTTGACATCGATGCTTGGAGCTGCAAATTAAGCTCGCGACCAAACGCAACATGGAAAAACACCCAGTGACATGGCTGTCGGCGCCACACTGCAGTGACTGTGTGTGTGAGACTGCTGCTGGTTAAGGCGATGTGACATTTCATTGAAGTTTGATTCTGTGGCAACAAAGTGAATATGAAAGTTTTCCAGGTCAGTGAAGACGTTCTGGCTGAAACACATGGACCTGCTCTCTGAAGGGCACCTCTTTGACACCTTCTGGCTGTTGATGAAGACTGACAGGGTCCAACGACTGACACAGCAATGTCACAGAAGCTGGACTTTTGAACCTTTACTCCTCAAAGGAAGCCCCAATACTTTCTAGGTAATGGTGGGAAGTTTTGTAAAATTTCTGTTGATTAAAGAAATGCCCCCTAATGTGTAGTTTTTTTTTTTTTTTGTCTAAAAAATCTAGGCCAAGGCCACCCCACAAGCCCATGGAGGTCCAGGTCTACAATTGGATTAGTATGTTAGTAAAACGTGGTGCTGGCAGGTTTGATCATCAGGCTAAAAAATTGAGATTTAATGTAATTTAAAAAAGGAGTCCAACACTCCTCAAAGCAGATTATTTTATTTTTTCTGAGAGCAGACATCTTTTCCATGGCAATAAATTCTATGTGGATATTTTGCCATTGGTTTATGTTTAAAGGGCCCATGGTACACTAAATCAAATTTTCTGTGCTTTAAACGTCATAAAAATGCTATATGGGCTTCATGCACATGTCCAAAGTGTTTTTTCATTGATTCCCTCAATTGTTAATTAAAGGGTGATTTGCTCCTTTCTTACTGCAGGGTGAGCACAAACACCTCGCCCCAATTTGACGACGCGTTCCCACTTTGATAACGAATTTGACGCAGCACTGAGCTGGAGAAGCCGCACCTCCAGGAAGCTCTCTGCCGTGATTGACATGTAAACAGACACGCCCACGAAGGTGAGCATGTCAGCGTCCTTCGTGCAGTGCTATGTATGTGTTTTCTACAGTCTATGTATGTACCAGTGAACGCCCCGCCCCCACGCTCTGTGTCGTGTTTATAAAGCAGCATGAGCTCGGCTACGGAGTGGGTGGGAGGAGGGGGGGGTGTCCTCTGGTCCTAAATCACCGTGCGGGGAGGAGAAAGTCAGTGTCCTGTTTATAGACACGCCCACTCATGAATATGCATAAGCAGGATGCAAATCAGCCTGTTTGTGCAGAGTTGCTCAAAAAGTGACTTTTCAGAGGCTAAAACTCTGCAAAACAGGAGAGTTTGTGAAAATAAACCTCAAATACTATGTTTTGGGGTTCTTAGAACAAATGGAGATGGGTGAAAAATAGCACATGATATTCTGATATTGGACCAACGTTCCTTATCGATATTGGATCAGGACACCGTTACTTAAAACCTTTTCAAAGATCCAATAAAGATTATTCTTAAGTGCCACGCAGCAACTATGTTCTCCATTAGAGGAGTAAAGCAGAAGTTAACTTCAGTCAGCGAGTGTTGGAACAAAGTTATTATATTAAAAGTATGTAAATGCAATGCAGTGTGTGTGTGTGCGTGCGTGCGTGCGTGTGTGTGTGTGTGTGTGTTGGATGCATCGCTAATCTTTATAAGTGGCTATAAATCCAGCCGCCTGTTGTTGGGTGCTGGGCAGTGCACTGAGTCCAATGCTGATGCTGGTGGAGGGGGAAGGGCCGATGAGCGCGTTGGGGGCCCCTGTGAGGGAACAGGGTTCACTGGTTTTCAGCAGTCTTCGCTCACTCACATGACGCCTCATCAAATGAATATTTATGAGAGGAAACTGCTGCATTTGAGACGATTTATCTCATCTGGCAAGAGTTGCGGTGCTGCACGGGAAGCGATTGTGCCTTCTTCTGTCCTAGATTTTTCTGGATTACAGACAGACACTCCAACCATTTGTCATCTTCTGACTGCAGACAGTCAATCGTTCTGTCTTTAGAACATGAAAGGAGTGTTGGAGATGAAAAATTATAGAAATTTGGCTTCAGAAGCAGCTAAAGCAGCTTTCAGGAGCTTCAGAACAACTCTGCACCTGTAAAGCCACGTCCACCTCACCATGACCTTCAAACAGTCGCTGAGACACGCAATCTAACACACAGAATACTGGAATATTTAAACGTTTTAATCTGATGAAACAATGGACTTAAACTCCATTCTATTTTAGTCAAAAGACTATGACTAAAAATAAATCAAAAATTGTTGTCAAAATAACACTAGTGTGTGACCAGCTGAATGATTTTTTCCTATTATTTTTAGTTTTCCTCCTGATGAGGAAGGGTTAGGAGCATACCTAAAAAAGCACTTGACGTTTACTTCAATATGCCTTTTAATGAATTAGATTGAAGTAAACGTCAAGTACTTTTTTCAGTATGCCAACGTATTTGAAATTATAATATGGTCATCCAAGCAGAGGTGTCCAAACCCAGTCTTTGATGAAGTTTCATCAAGCAGCAGACCGATCTACAGATCTACACCCTGCAATATTGGTGACCCTCCAGGGTTGGGCTTGAACACCCCTGTGGGTGTGTTTGTCTTAGGGGCATTGTAGCCATGTTAAACATGATAGTGGGGCTGATTTTGGTCCTAATAAGAGGCACCCTAACAACAACATATTTCCCATACTTTGAGCTGTGCAGCCCACACGACGCACTTAGAGGCAGAATTGCGTAATTATTCAAGGTACGGACAGAAGTTGTGTTCTCCCTGGAGGAGAGGCGGTCCACCTTTAAGCTTTTTCATCTGGATCAAACTCCTTCATTATTCAGGGCTGTGGTTCCGTAAGATTAACTTGCCAGACTGAAGAGGCGGAAAGGGAGCCGGCAGGGTTCCACAGAAGAAGCTAATTCAGCCATTGAACTAAGACAAACATGGAGCTGGTCAGGGAGGGCAGCTATGTGGTGTGTTCTCTGTGTGTTGCACTGAGTGCAGCGTGGGGTGTCAATGTGGGGATTGTTTTGACTTGGTGTGGCACAGCTGCACAAGCCGGGGACCGGTGCCAGCTCGGAACACATTGATGCCGGTAATGTTGACTCAAGTAATGATCACTTCTTTACCGTCTCCTCTATTTCACATCTGCAGCCAGGCTGCACGGGGAGCTCTTGCACACAGCCGCCTGCTCTGTTGTGTGTAAAGCTGAGAGTTAATAGGCCTACCTGCCTGTCAAACATAAGAGTGTGTACTGTGTGTTAAACTCAAGGAAATCCTTTTGAAATTTGTGATCAGCTGAGAGAGGAAATTTCGCTTGGACGCTACAGGCTGAGCCACACACGCATACATCGCCACACACTATTAATCCTTTATCGTCATGCATGGTACGTCATGCAGCCCTCCAACTGCACCGTGCTGCTGAATCTCTACACCACGCCTGGTTTTTAGAGACATGCCTACAAAAGGAGCAGGAAACAAACCGCTACTCTGAAAAATCAGGCGCAGCGACCAAAGCGCAGCGCAAAGCTGAGCTTTAGGTGACCAAAATATAATTTAACTGAATGGCATTAATGAACCACAAGATTTGAGTTGTTTCTAATGAGATGTATACTGTATATATGTACATACTTATTATTTGTCTTTTCTCCCCTACAGGTGACACAGACCCATAGGGAGAGTTGAAACAGTAATTTTCTCACCCTAAGCAGTGAGACGGGCAGCTGCTTCATTGAAATTTTATTAATAAATATTTTCAGCAACCCAGGTCGAGTAGGTTATTGATCCAGAGGGTTAATATGAACTAATGTGTTTTTGTAACCTGGATCAATCAAGCCTTGCACTTCATGTTAAGGATTTTCACCTTTGATTTGTATAGCACATATTTTGTTTGTGTCTCTATTATTGTGAATCTATTGTAAGCCTATGCAATACTGTACATCAAGATTTCTATTGTGGCGATATAGAAAATAACAGTATTGCTTACATCAAAATATTTTAATTTTATAGCTTATTTTAATACTCATTTTAGGAGTTGCTTTCAGTGCTTCTCAGAACAGCATGACAAGCACATTTAGATGGATTGCTGAGTGCGTCCTAACCCAGACCTTCCCCTAAACAAGCCACACTACAGAACTCACTCCCACGAGCTGTCTCTTACAGGAGAAAAAGCAATTTGCCATTAGCCAATTTAACCCAGAAATTGAGCATTGCATTAGTTCAGGCAGGCACGGAAGTCAAGCAACCTCGGCAACACGCCTACTTCCGCACTCTTCGTCTGCCAACGCCTCACAACCCACCCCCACCCCAGCTCCTCCTCTTCTGTCTAATCAAACACTGTCTTTTGTTGCCATCTAAACATCTGTGCTTCTGTTCCAGGGGGTCAAGCTGACCACTCTCTCTGCTTATGCCTCTCCATGTAGCACATGGAAAAGCGAATGGGATCTCCTTTCGCTTTGGGCTTTCTATGCAGCTGCTAGAAAGGGCAGAGCAGAGCCTCACCGCCAAATCTAAAATGCATGCTGACTAAAGTTGTTTGACTAAAGAGATCCTGACTGAATTTCACCTTTGCGTTAAAAATTTTGAGATTTATATCATATATCGCTATTTTGAGAAAAAATATTGAGATATGAGTTTTAGCACAGGTTTACATCTGTGTCCGAATAAAATACATATTTATGCTTTGAAGAAATCTTATTTCATTTGTCCATTTCCAAAGGGTTTGGTGAATGATATAACTGCAATGCATCCAATGATGTGACATTCTAAATCTGTGTATTCTGCGTTCCCTTATAGTACATAACCAAATAAAAATGTGTGAGTCAGCATGGCTCTGTCTGTAAGCTGTTGAAAGAAGCACCTTAAACCACATTGCATTATACTTTGAATAATGACAATAAAGGCACTGAATTGAATTAAGCCAAGCCGAGTTACAGTAAATAATTCCATGGCCAAAAACTTCTGTCTTTTAGAAAAGTTGTGTTTCATTATTCGGGTCTTGAATTGTGATTAAAGAGTCTTTGAGTGATCTTTTTTGGGGAAAAAAGCACTTAGAATAAGATTACATTTGCATCAGGAAATATTTAACTTGCTTGAATAAAGAGAAACCAAAAGCATGATTGAAGCAGTTTCTGTAATTGATTGCTCCACGCTACAAAAGGCGAGCCCACTGCCCTTCCTAAAAGAATTTGCATGAAACTCAAGCAAATTAAAAAAAAAAGCACGGATTTTTGGAGGCAGCCAACTTTATTCCATACCAATATTGTAAGGTCTGTTACGCCTGTGTGAGGTGAAATTTTCATCGGGGAACAAGAAAGCCATGAAATGCATTCATTAAATTGTGTAGTTAGCCGAGTGCCTACTGTGATTCAAAACGAAAACACTTTATGACCTAATGTTTAACAGGTTGAGATCCTGCATTAAAGAAAATGTCACTTTTCAATTAGCCAGTAAATACCATCAAACAAAAATAATGCCAGAAAGCAGCAAAGTGGTTAATAAAGAGGGCAGCGCAGAGAAAGTCAAACCCAATTGGCGTAAAAGCCTGTCGGTGTATTAATGAGAGAGATTTAAAAGTGAGAGAGGAGTCAGGTAAAGCAGGTTCCCTTGTATGCATAATGTATGAGTGTCAGAGCAGAGCAGCTGATGTTAAATATAGACAGCTGAGAGCACGAGACATAAATGAAACGCTAATGTTCAGAGCTCAAGCAAATTGTCTTTCTGTAAATGACTCACAGGCATGTTTTGCTGTTTTTGTATTTTATTCAGGGACTAGACTCAGCAGACACTTAATCACTTCATATACTCAGGTTTTCATGCTTTAGGGCGACCGTGGCTCAGGTGGTAGTGGGTCGTCTTCTGATCGAGAGATTGGGGGTTCGATCCCAGTACCTGACTATGTGTCGAAGTGTCCTTGGGCAAGACACTGAACCCTAAGTTGCTCCCAGTGGTCGACTAGTGCCTTGCATGGCAGTCCTGTCCCACTGGTATGTGAATGTGAGAGTGAATGGGTGAATGCGCTGATATGTAAAGCGCTTTGAGACTGCTTCAGTGTGGGGATAAAGCGCTATATAAAATCAAGTCCATTTAGTCCATTTAAATGCCATAAACCCAGGTATGATCACAGGAAAAATAGACAATGATGAACAATGATGATAAAGTATAGTTTGTTGCATAAAGTGCCATTGTTCATCAGAGCTGTGTCTAATCTACATGTGCAGGGTGGTTGTAATTCACAGTAGGTCTGCACTGACCTTTACAATGAATCTGGGACACCATGGACATACCTAATTTTGCTTCTAAAGTAGGACAGACAGATACCAGAAGTCTTACAAACAAATAAGTGTGTTGAAAATAGTCATTTCTTCAAGATCAGCAAAAAATGAGGTTGGAAGTAGTATAATGTTGGGAGCAATCGGAACCAAGGTCCAAACATTGGCCCTTGTAGTTGGTACCAATCGATGAGCAGCATTTGTCCAAACTGTAGTGGAGGTAAACACTGATTGATAAAACATGTAGAAATAAAATACACATCGGGTCAGTACAGTTTATTTTGCGTTTACTGCTGTGTAGGCCTTGGCGATAAAATGATGACGATTTATATCGCGATAAAGATGTAACCAATATCAATAGAAAATGTGTGCGATAGAATGTTCGATAATTTCACTCTACTCCGTTCACCAGGTAACAACCCCTGCCCCAGAACTGCAAGGCATTCTGGGGGGATGTAGGCAGAGGAACAGCTTGAGCACCTCCACAGTTGTGTACATAAGTAGTTTCATGTTTCACCACCTGAAAAGATGAACCGAGCAACACACACACACACACACACACACACAGAGAAAGTGTCTATCTGTACGGTTGCCGTACGGACAACCCCTGGTGCTATTGGTATGGTTACCGAAGTACAAGTACGTAGCGTTTTAGGGTTAGCCTTAGGGTTAGGTTATAACCCAATATCGCAACAATTTTTATGGTTAGGGTTTGGGTAAGGTTTAGTCTTAGTCACGCGACCTAAACTGGCCAATGGCTGACCTATCACGTGACCTAAACTGGCCAATGGCTGACCTATCACGTGACCTAAACTGGCCAAAGAGGGGCGCTGCGTACGGATAGAATGTCGGTATGTTGATACGGCAACCGTACGGATAGCCACCGCCATTTGTTTATGGTAAGATTTCAAACTTGTATGGAAGGATAAAAGCTAACATGTACACGTGTGAGATAAATGTTTAGCCTAAAACTAACGTCACTATTCATCCGTCCCAACTTGTGAAACACAATATTTTGTAATTATATTTCACAAAGCTGATCCCATTGGACAGTAATGTAACTATTGTGATTATTACACCTAAATATCCTGTTAGTGCTGCTCTCAGTAATCAATGATTCAATCACCAAGTCTGATCTGGATGAATTATACAAAATCAGATAATTATTTATCAACCATAATGTGACGTAACAAACAAGATTCAGCAGCAGTGATTTATATTAAACAGTAAAAACACTAATACTGTAGTTATGTTTCCTTTTCATGTGTATTTTTTGTTGTTTGGGAAATAAATGCCAAAATTGCTCCCATATTATTTTCTTAATACATACCCTGCTGTTGGTTTCATGTCAGAGATATTAGTTCTACCTCAGGTGTGCATTGATTTATTATTTATAAACTTGCATTGCACATTTTGCTTTGACAAAGCATTTATTTAATGTCTAATTTAAAGTACAGTTCAAAAACAATACAAGCAATTTATCTATAATAATAATAATAATAATTACAAATGATGGATATATACATACTGTATATACAAGTGTTGCAGGTCATTTTGACCGGCTTGAACCATTTGGTACTGAAAAATTAAAATAAATAAAGTCAATTCAAAACAATTTGTGCAGATTGACAAAAAATGTTGTCAGTTGCTTCATCGAATTGTATTTTTGCAGCACTTGCTTCCTCTAGTATGACAGAGAACACGTCTAATGCTGCAGTATCAGCTCCTCTGCTATGGTGTGGGGTTTTTTTTACACTGGTATGCTATCTTACAGTATATCATATGATGCTAACAGTGCTCGCTGGTTTACTGAAGTAGCATTCACAAAGCGGGATGATTGTTGCAATATTCGGCACAAAGCTTTTACGCTTTGCGCCATCTTTACTTTCTTCTGCAGGATTCCCAATCCCACAATTCAAGGTGCAAAACTGTTTCAAAGTTCAAGTCACATCACTGTTTGTCAACAAAGCCAAATGTTTGTGATGGAGTCAAAAACAATATCGCGAGGGGCAATTTCAACCTTCGTCATTCCTTTGTGAGTAAATTCTTCCAGTTTGCGGAACAAATAGGTTTACCTTTAGTTTATTGATCTATGAGGCCTACACTGTATTTACTGTATATGTGTAGAAAGAAGTGATAGGAATCATTGCTGGCAGCTTTAAAGTGTGGTGCTGATTGCCTTGAATGTCAAGTCTTTCTGTTCTCAGTTTCTAAAAGGTTTGTTCTTGGGGTTATTGCCGTAGCTGCTTATGTTTTATGGACTTGTTTCATGAATTTGCACTTTTTTGAGTTTGCACAGTTCTGGATTTGTTCTTGTGATTTGTTATTTTCTTGCACTTGGACTTTATCTTGAAATACAACAGATGTTCAGCTTGTTCTGGCTGCAGATTCGAAACCTACACATCCCCCACAATAAGTGATTGTCTTTTCTGTCGATGAATTGTTCACTATGTACCCTGCTGCCTTACAAGGGCTAGGAATGGATCCAACTTCCACGTTGCTGGCAGAATAAAGCTGAGATAAAAATTGGATGAACAGTATTGTATAGATTTGATTGAGCGGATCATAAATAGATACTTCTGAGTATCTTCTCAGTCTGCATATCGGTAGAAATGTCATCAAAGTACCTTGTTCAAGTCACAAGACCAAAAACATCAAAGTTGAAGAACCAGAACACATCCGCATATTTCCTGCAGCTGTGAAGATGAGACAATAGTGCAATCTTTTTCAAACCCCGAGAGGTTCAAAACAATAATAGAAATTATCATTAATTTGCTCCCAATATTAATTGTTGGCAAAATGTTTTCCACTGATGAGAACTAAATCAGCCTGTTGGTCATTGATTCATTATGTTTGGTTATAATGCTCTTTTCTTTTTATTCAGGAATAATGCAAAGAATCGGAGGCTGGAAGTGCACAATCACATCTTCCCGGTGTTAAAAGCCCCTCCGTGTCTCTAATGGCTCGTCTCCGACTTTGTTATTAGGCCTTGTTTATTATGAAAAGGTTTTACTGCTTCCAGCTTTTAGTTTTAATGTGCTTCTTGATTGAATTCCAATGTTGTCTGTTTCTCTGAAGTGTTTAGAGTTTCCTTGGGATGTCGCATGAAATCTGGCTTCATTGGCGTGGCTGCAAGAGGGCAGCAGGATCGACACATAAACCACGCATGCATACAAATCCTCTTGGAGAGGTTTGACTGAACAGGAGGAAAATCCATAGAGACCCACACGCAAAGTTAATCCTTTCCATAGTGGAAGTTCCAGCAAGACCACAACATTATATCTGCCTTTAATCACAACCAGCCATTTACAAAGCATCACTGTGTGTGCATTGCATCTCGGGAGGAAACAATTATAGCAGTATACAGTATAGACACTCCACTTTCTCATGCAAAAACAACTTTTGTTGTCGACAGAAACCCCGAACAAAACAAAAGCAGATATGTCCAAACTAACGTGATGCAAAACTATCAAAAAGAGGAAAATCTCAAACCAGAAACTGCTGATAATGCAAAATAGCATAGAGCAAGAAACGTTTACTTTGTTGTCAAAAGGTCCACAAGGTACAAACATTAAAGGTGTACAAGGGTCTGCAGGGTCTTTATTATCTGGGGCTTTTTTTCTGACTTACTTCGAGTTAGTTGGAGCTCATGGAAATAATGCTGGTGCTTTTCCAAAATATGTAAATATCAGTCAAATGCATGAAGGCCTTCGACTGAATAAGATTGCTTAGATCAGTGGTTCCTAAACTAGGTTTAATTGAACCCCAAGATAAATTACAATGGGAATGTTACATTTTAAGTTTGAATATTAATTTAGACAAAATTTAAAGCGTTTCGAACAAAGCAAAAATATCAACCCAAACATGTGTGTAGATTTCCACGTTAATCAATGGAATTGCGGCCGGAATCACGGAATCGACCAATTAAAATGGAATCCACTGTTGAATGCGGGAATTGAGAGAATGTGGATGAAACGCCGTCATCGTGAGGCAAAGAATGTTAGTTATGGGAAAATGTTTCCGGGGAACGTTCATTCGATGCACCAACGACCGCCCCCTCCCGGGGAAATTGGGTGACATTAATGCTGCTCTCATACTTCTTGAAATGACATATAAATAAATAAAAAAAGAGCAGTGAGAATAATCCACGTCATGCCTTTTAATTGTAGTTTACACATTTTAAATTATTTTCTTTATTTTTAACATACATTTTCGTTTAATTATGGTTCCTTTTTTTGTTGAAGTTTTGCTCACAGGAATAAAAATGTTAAACATTTCTAAAAAAAAAAAAAAACCTGAATCTTAAAAAATGTATGTAGAAAACATAGAATGTGGAAAAAAATAAAATGGATTTTTAGATAGATAGATGTAGAGGCATGCAAGCTAAGAAAAAGGTAATACTATAGCCTAATATGCACAGGCATACAAGGTTTTAGAAAAAAAAATAGTAATAAAATTCTAATGCACTGGAGAGGCTGCCACTCGTGTAGGAAATTGCGTTGGCGGCGAGACAAAAAAAGGAAAAGAAATAAGAAATAAGGTCGGTGTTTTGATTTCTCGGATATACTGTATTTCTCTAAATATAAACACTACATAAATATGAAAAAAGTGTTGTCACTATAGGGTATGGGTGGTGGTTGTTGGATGGTCAACAAAGTAAAGCTTCAAACAGAATGCCATCATTTGAATCCACAGGTTTTCTAAAACACACAGCTCCTGCTTTTCCTGGTTTCACAAATATTTCACTATCATTTATTACACTTAATCTGCTGAGCATTATTCGATACTAGGTGTTGAAAAACTTTCCTCTTCTTGCACTGATCATTTTGCTTGGTGTCCTATCTGTTAAACTAGTTCAATCTTTGGCTTTATAATCAATACCTTAATATCAGCAGAAAATGTAAAGCCATTTCCAGCTGCAGTTGACCCTGTTTGATTGCGATCATTTTCATCAGCAAATCAATTTGATATTACTATCAGAGGGACAGTGCCTGTGCTGTTCAAGACCTATTGATCAGCAGGCAGCGTCACATATTTCATGTGAGACAGAAAAACATCAGCAAATAGATGAAAAGTAAATCACTAGATGTCACCGCAGCAGGATGAATTCTAAATGATCAGTGTCAGGCTGATAAATGAGAGCAAGTGATTTCAATATCAAGCAACCATGGAGAAGGCTTTAGCAAAGCAGCAAACAAAAGGAAAATGAATGCATTATTGTCAGTTCAGCTTTCTAAATCGCAGTCCACTAAATGCTGACCAAAGAAGGAATAGGTCATTTAAAGGAGGGTTTACTGCGATACACTATCCCAAATGAAACATTTTGAGAAGAGTGATTGGGTTAATTAGGACCTCCGAATTTCTGTGATCATGGAAAACATTCAATTCACATTCGGAAACGAAGAAGGCAATCTTACCTATTTTTTCTGCTCTTAACTAGGGTTGGGCATCGTTTGGATTTTAACGATTCTGATTCTGATTTCGATTCTCAATTTTGATTCCTGTTCTAAACAATTCTCGATTCCGATTCTTTGAGTTGCGCAGGTTAACAGGTCAGATTTCACAGGATATTTT
Source organism: Gouania willdenowi (assembly GCF_900634775.1). Taxonomy (NCBI): domain Eukaryota; kingdom Metazoa; phylum Chordata; class Actinopteri; order Blenniiformes; family Gobiesocidae; genus Gouania; species Gouania willdenowi. The sequence continues at coordinate 9,895,929 of NC_041055.1, read as the reverse complement.
TTTCATTTGAAAAAGCCTTTACACAGGCCATTTTTATTAATTCACTTAGTTGATACAGTTTAATTTGGTTGCTGTAACTGTAACTATGGTATGCAATTACAACTGAAACTTGCTGAAATAACACTACAAACAAGTTGGCAGCAGTCTAAAAAACAAAGAGCTGCAACCCAGGTAGATGTGAAACTAAATAAAACAAACTCAAACCCCGGAGCAGTCATGTGACAAATCAATCAACAGTTCTTGTTTCGAAGTTAATTCGGGTTGTTCTGCGCTTAAGCGACTTGCGGCGATGACACGCTGGTGACGACATAATCCAAGATGGCGGCGGCACGGACACCAGCCGACACTATTTATTAAAAGCCTTAAAAGAGATGGATATAATGAAAAGCATAAACATGCTGACTTTCACACGGACACACAGACTTATTAAACGCGCACAAACCTCGGTAAACACGGTAAACCGAACAGGCTTCAGAGATGGAGTAAATGTGTTCCCGTACTGCATGTACAGGTTGTAATATCACCAAGTTTATCATTTTACCAGTTGTTAAAGCTATTATCTTTACCAGGGAGCAACTATTCCTGGTGATTGTTTTTTACCGGTGATGACCTATCTCCCTTCCGCTCCGAGGTCCAAACTGAAACCGCATTTCCATGGTATTTGTCCTTCAAAACAAGAGGCTGAGGGTCAAAAGTGTCATGAACAAAGATTGTAAAGCTCTCACAACATAATATCACATGATTTCAGCAAAATGGTCCCGAATTCCGAAAGCCCCTCTGAAGCATATGAATATATAATTATTAACCAGAGTTGACTCAATAAACCCTATTTACTAGCATGGTTGTTTGGTATGATTTCAAGAAGTTTAACAGCCAGTAAAGTCATTCATGTAGGGAAAGACAATGAAACGAAACTGGGTAAAATGACACGAACATCAGAGGCTATACAGAACTCACTCACATGCTGTCATTAATGAAAGGAAAAGCCAAAAGTGGCGACAAATGTTTATATTGTGCAGCTGTTGGTTAATTCAAGTGCTTGTGTAGCATTTTTCATTGACCAGAATCATCTGTATGGCAAAACTTTATTGAGAAAAGCATGGTGATATATATTGTATTTAATCATTTTGAGAGAAAAACCCCAAGGAGATATGACTTTAGCATTAGTTAATTGTCTTAAGCAGAGCTCCCTTATCTTTCACACAAGCCTATTTGTAATATGTTAAGGTTTTATTTCAGACAATTTATTTTAGGAAATTCACTTTGAAATTTACTTTGATCTCCTGACATGTTTCGACTGCCAATGTCAGTCTTCCTCAGGGGCATCTACTGATTGTTTTCATGTGTCCTTACTTGAGTGTTCTCTCAGGTCGGCCACGCCCCCTGTTGCCCAATGGTCTCTGGAGAAGAGAGTCCCAGGTGTGGGAGAGTGAAAGCATTCCCTCATCCCTGTTGATGTTAAAGCTATGCTTCCTGATCTGGATGGCGACTTTGATCGAAGAAGCCATCCAGATGAGGACATGTATGTGACCAGTAGATGCCTCTGAGGAAGCCTGACAGTTGTCAGAAGATCAAAGTAGATTTCAAAGTACATTTCCTGAAAAAAGTTCTTTGAATAAATGAAACCCTAACATATTATTTAAAAAAATAAGACAAAATGAACTTGATGGAATTATTACGAGCCTATTTTTGTTCATTTAGCAGTTGAATGAACTGACAAAAGGTTTTACAAGATACCCTGCTGTTGTAAAAAATAACAGCCTGAGTTCCCAATGATTAATAATGTTATTTTTACAGAAGGGGTGTCCAACCTCCATCATGAAGAGCAGCAGACATCCTATGAACTCATTCAGTGGGGCCGATCCGTCCAACATTCCCCATGCACGAAACCCAACTGTGACCATCACCTAAACTGAAAATGAATCAAGATGCATGTTGATTGTTTGTAACGTATCAGGTTGCCAGAGTTTGTCTACGCCATAATTTCACATTTTATAGTGAAATGACTGAAGAATTAAGGCTGGGTGGTATATCGGTTCATACCGAATACCGGTATATATTTTCATTATGATATGAATTTTTAATATACCGTCGTACCGGTGTATTTGATTACACAACTTTTGGAACGCTACGCTGCGCAGCGTTTCAGACTGGACCCTTTTCAACGTTGCACTTCTAAATAGGAAGGTAAACAGTAGCGCTCTGGTGTTAGTTGTGGTGTAAATCATACGTGTAAATGGATAAGAAAGACGCAATTGAAAGCTCTGAAGCTGCATGTGAGCATGTGCCTGCGTGCGCATGTCTCTGCAACAGGAAAACAACACTCACGGGCACGGAGGCATGGTTAGCTTAGCTTGTTGACAGTAATACACATTCGGGTGCTTGGGTGTGGGTGGGTGGGGGGGCAGGAAGCTGGTGGGGGGTTGGGGTTGGTGGCGGGATGCGCTGGGTGCTCGGCTGCTTGGGGCTTCCTCAGATGTGTGTGTGGGGGGCGGTGGCTGCTTCTCGGCCTGGGATCTCGGGGGCGTCTGGGGGGCTGCTTGGCTGTGGGGGGGGTGGCCTGGGGCTCCTTGGCCCCCGCTCTATCTGCTGGCCTGGCTGCATCTGCGGGCCTGGGGCAGTTCCTGGTTTTGCGGTAGCGGTTTTTGCACATATACTGGTCTACAATGCACTGGCACCCTTTGGGATGTGGGATAAAACTCATACTGGGCTTAACTTTAGACACGTTAATCCCAAGTACCTGCTTTAGGTAGTACCACTCACTCATTCCTCCTGTCCACAGCCACCACCATTATAGCTAAGCTTCACACTTGTCACCATACTGGCTTGATTACACAACATAATAAGCACAATACGTTCTACAACTTCACATCTCACCCTCACTGCAAAATAATCTATTCTTCCCCACCCTTTCTATTTCCTACCTTGAGTTGAGTCTCTCCTTCCTGCTCCCCCCCGCCCCCTTCCACCACCACCTAGGTGTAACACTGCTCTCCCTTTTTATATCCTCCCTATAATAAAATATTTCTTACCCTTCCTTAGGAAGGGGTGGTGATGGTCACAATTAAGACATGCATTGCTGTCTCATAATGATTGCACTTCTTGTGCAGACAAGTGAAAAAAAGTAATACACAAAAAAGACAGCAAAGAATGGCCATTTGTAATTCCTATAACGCAGAAATAAGTCCTGGTGGAGGTGCAAACAAAACGCTACCTTATTCACCATAAGAAACCACCACACCACTGAGTATGCAGCATTGAAAGCTAGAAATCAAGCTAAAGCTAAGCTAGCGGGGCAGAATTTAGAAAAATACAGTGATATACATTTTTGGTCATACCGCCCAGCTCTATGAAGAACACATTCCATGGTTTGTTCCTTGTGTGTTCTGTTGTTCAGAGAACAGCGATTGACTGACTTTTGAAATCCTCCTCTGAACGACAAACAAAGGTCTTGGGATAAATCTAAGTCTTAATGTTAATACACTTCTTACTGGGCTGTTACATACAAAACACACCCATTGCTTTCATACACATTTAAAAGCTTACAACTGAAAGAATAAAACTGCACTCCAATAATCCCAAAAGAGAGACAGAGGTTGGGTAAGCAGCGTGTGAGAAGGATAAACACAGCAGATCAGAAGCAGGAGGATTGACAATGTCAACTGATGGATCTTTTTAAAATGACAATTCAGCATTAAAGCTTTAAAGACACAAACACCATTTCAGTAATCGTGGGTATTTGATGTCCTTCAGGCCTTATCCTGGAGCGTCGATGTAACCTGACTTAGATGATCAAGTTCTTTCAATGGTATCGTGTATGTAATCATTTATAATTTTTTTGGGCTGGTTGGGGGTGCAAATTAATTCATTTTGTTGTCTCAGTGTGAAAAAAAACAAACGTTGTTTAAGTCTTTGTGTGACGTTTGTATATTATCCTCCAATTCCTCTTTATGTCTAAAAACACGTGTTATAAGTTCATTTCGGTGTTCAAAATAGCCATTGCAGTGAATAGGTCAGTCTTAATTTCTACAAAATATTAATTAATAATTAATGACGATATACTGTAGTGTAAATAGTAAAACAGTCATATATTTATGTCTTATGATATTGTGTTTTATACCTGTTTATTAAGGGTGTCTCGATCTGATATAGATATTGGATAGTGGTCTAATATCAGCAAAAAAAAAAAAAAAAAACTAAAAATACTAAAAACTGGATTTCCTCAGCCTGCATCTTTAAAATCTGAAATATTTAGTTTTTATTGAATATGGTGAGGTAATTTTTCATTATTTTATATTTATTTTATTGAATTGTTACTAGTAAATGGGTAAAAATGTGTATAACCCAGTGTTTTTCCACCTTGGGTTCACCTGAAATGTCTTGTAATTGATTTAAAAAATGGATTAAAATTACTATAATTATTATTTTTATTCAAATACACATTAGAGATTTTTTGGGCCGATACTAGCCTTAGCCGATGACCGATACGCACTGCCAATTTCCTTGAGCTGATATTTGGAGCCGATACTACTTTTTCTCCCTCAAGTTACACAATGATAACAAATGGTACGAGTCTCAATTTTTTTTAAAAAAAGAACATTTATGGAAATTAACAAAGGTGAGGTACAACAAGAACAAGTAAAAATATTTCTGCTCTCTGTAAATAATGCGGATTGGCAAACGCAGCGAAAAACACACGAAAAAACCGCAAAAATTGGCTGATAATATAGTATCGGCCAATTTTATCACTGATGCACATTACACACAATACATATACAATAACTGTGTCCTATACTAAACTTTCTCAAATATAAATGTAGTTCAAATAAAATGCAGTATAAAAATATCTGAGGTGCACTAATCCTGGCTATTCTGTATTTGTAACACACTTTAATAAACATGATCAAAAACGAATTCTAGAGAGAAAAAAAAATGTCTCTGGGGTCTCCGGACATTTGTGGTATCAAAATGGGGTCACGACCTCTGGTGTAACCCATGGTTAATAATAAATACAGACTATTGCTATCTGACTAAAAACACTTGATTAAGCTTTTTCTAAAATTCTACACTAGAAAATAAGTAACAAAAGTATGTGTAATTTGTGCTGATCGGATTTATTCATATCAGCCAATAATCAATGGTGCAACGTTGGTATGGTATAGTAAGTGAAAAAGTTGTGTTTGGGACAGTCCACTGCCTATCTGATTCAGATTGATTATCCCAGGCCCACACCTTGAATTTATTGCTGGTCTTTTGTAGGGCGGAGGCGGAGTCATAAAGTGAGAAAACCTGTTCACCATCAGTCGGACACAAAGCCATGTTTTATTCTCTCTATTGAAACACATAGCTGAGCACAGCGAGCGGATGTGCCGGTGCCACTTTTTCCTGAATAATTATTTCCAGTTGTGTTACTAGTAAAACCAGCATATTGTACATTTTTCATCTAAACTTGTTTGTTGCTGGAAATAATAAATCTACGTGGAATAATAAAAGAAAGCATTGGGGCTGCAGCTCACGTTTGAAATATCTGCCATCACCCACGGCTATGCATCGGAAGTCTGTCACCAGGTAAAATGAATACCAATATCTATCATATGATATCATGTGAAAGCAGTTTGTTCTCTTGCTTTATTGAGATCATTTGTAGAGTTCCTTGGTAAAGTGCAGTGTATTACAGTGGATGATTATTATAAATCTCCTGAGAGATTATTTGTCTGCCCAATAGCCTAAGTGCTGCAGCGTAGGAACTCTCACCAGCCTCATCATGTCCAGTTAAAGAAGAATCATGGAGGTCAAACCCTGCAGGGAATAATCCAATAACACAGTCACAACAAAAACAAAGATGATGTATTCACCTTTTTTTCACCTTGTCAAACACTGCATCCGTCATTATTTGGCCTAAGGCTCAAACATCCAGCAGCAAAGTTTTATACATTTCTCTCACAGCTTTACAGGGTTTTCTCTCATCTACAATTGTTTTAATAATCAATGAATCCATCCATTTTTAATACCGTTAAGAGAAATTACATGTTTTGTAATTGTAATACTTTATGATCTTATTCCATGACTAAAAGAATAACATCACACAAAATTTCCCCTTAAAGCTGATATCCGGAATTTCTGAAAAATCTACATTTATGTATGATTCTTTTGAAATGTGAAAAAATACCTAATTAGTCTTTTGCTATGGTCTACTGCTGGTGGACATTCATATACATTAATCTATATAAGCCCCTCCTTTGTCCGATAGACCCTTATACATATGGAACCGATCGCCGAATGCGCCCAGCCAATAGGCTTCAACTTCCTGTTTTGAAGACTGTCAATCAAAGTGAATGCGGAACTGTGCACGGAAACAAGGCCGCGTGTCACAACAGCAAACAGGTAAATAAGATTTTCTCTCTTACACCTGACCCATAGACCTATATCAATGTGACCCGATGCGACCCTGTTTTGTTCCGCGATGCACATGCAGAAAAGTAGAGGCGTGGCTTCTGGTAGATTGGTAGAGGCAGGGAGAGGAAGTGGAGCTGTTGAGGGCGGGACATCGAGACGTCCTCTCAGAAACTCTTTTTATTGCACAAAGTTAATAGACATAGAAGAATCCACCTTTTAAATATGTGTTATTGAAATAAAGGCCTAATAAGCAACAATGCTTAATTAACACAACTACAGAGTTTCCCTAAACAGCACATTTCAATCCAACTTGAGGTGAAACTGAACTTTTTTTTCACAAATTTCAACAATAAGCAATATATTTTGGTAGTAATGTACATGCTTGTAGGGATATTTTACTGTAAGGACAATATCTGTTAGGGGTGTGTCCACAAAATAATCCAATAACAAACACAGCTTCCTTTAAACCACTTGTGTCAAACTCAAGGCCCGGGAGATAATCCGGCCTTTTAAAGCAGTTATTCTCAACAATAGGGTCGTGGCCCATCCTTTGGCCACCGGTGTCAACTAATGCAATGCAGCTTCCCACCACTTGGTGGCAGTGAGCTGTCATTCAGTTTTTGAACACGCTCCAATAAGCAGCAGCAGATGAAGACAGGTGCAAACTTTTGGCTGAAGTTATGGAGAAGTTTTTAAAACAAAATAGTGAAAATGAAAGTGATGCCCCCACCCCCCCCCCCCACCCTCAAAGGCGAAACGTATCCGCACGTATAACCCTGACTTTATTAAGTTTGGCTTTGTGAACGGAGGCAGTGATGTTAATTTTATTTTTCAGAATTTTTTTCAGTTTTTTGAGTATCTAAATCAAAATACTTTGGGATTTCTGATTTTTTTTTTTTGTTATTAATATTGACTTGATCTTTTATATTTGTTCTTGTAGCAACATGATTTGTTCTAATTGCTCACCTGTTCAGTGTTGTTGTATTTGAAGGTTTACATACACAATAAAAAGAAATGTCTTTAAGATGATCACAGTGTATCATATTTATTTTACAAGGTTTTAGCTTGTTAAACTTAAGCGGACTTAATTTAGTTATTGAATACATATCAAACCAAGACTCGGATCAATTGAAATGAAAGTGTTAATATTTAAATGGGCCCCGGGCCACTTTGTATTCAGTAAATTGGGTCCCGAGGTCAAAAAGGTTGAGAACCTGCTTTAGAGCATCCAATTTGGCCCACTGAAGACAGTAAAAATGATAAAGAAAACATTAAATACTGTATAAATTACCAAATAATTCAGTTGTAGATATCTCAAATGAACAAAATCAGTGAAACTCCACAATATATTTAGGAGCTTGAAGTTTTCCCACTCTTATATCACATGAATGCAGTCATTTTTTATAGCAAATTATGGAAAGGAATCTAAACATTTTTACATTACACAAAAATTGGCAGATTATTATATTGTAAGCAGGATTGCTGTTTACTCACTTCTATGCAGTTTCCGTTTTTCTGTGTATATTTTATTGTTATTCATATGTGAACGCAAAACATTTTTTGAGACGTTTAAAATGATCAGGTACATGTGATTGTATGCCTCGGAGCATCTATTTACTGCTCACTTTATTTTAAAAAATAACTCAATTGACAAACTTGTGGTTTTTGGCCCATATTTACAGCTACATTTATTAGCCTTAATTTGAAACAAAAGCTGTTCGCAAAGGAAAACTTGTTGTTACCCATGGATACATCGTTTCAGCTCAACTCTTTTCTACTGAAGAGGTTTGGTAAATATGAAGGGCATGACACTCCTCCTGTAATGAGATGATCATTCACATTTCAGTTTGAACCGTCTGCAGTTTGCATAATCGGGTTGTTCAAAGGAACATCACTTGTCAAATCACAGAGAATAATTCCATTTGCTAAACCGACCTTCATGTATTATGTCATATGTTTGAAATAAAATGAACTGTACTGTGTCCTTTGAAAAAGTCCGTTTTGATTCCTTAACGAGTTGATGCTGTAAATTCAGTCAAAACCTTGCAGTCGACAACCGTGAAAAAATGAAGGCCATGGTGGATTTTTCAGTAAAGGTTGATGGTATGCAACTGTTGGCCGTTTTCAGCCATGTAGCATTCATTTCCCTCTTTTTCAACAAATAAATGTGAAAAAGTGACGGTAATGCTAAATGACGTGCATGTTGATATTGTGTGTTATGTAAAAAAAAAATGCTGTGGGATGCTGTGTGGTATGTGAAAATTCTAGCAAACCTATGGGTACTGAATAGGGATGTAACGATTAATCGTAAGGCAGTTAAAAATTGATTCATAGGTACCACGGTTCACATCGATGCTCTGAAAATTGAATCGCAGTACTTTTTTTAAACAGCAGAGGGCATTAATCCTTGTAGGGATATTTTACGGGCGGAATCTGCTACTATTTTCTTTCTGGCCGCCATTTACTGTTAAACATGCTCATAAATGATTCATTACTCCTTTAGCACCGAAAGAATATCTGTAATATTACGTGAATATCTGTAAAAGTCACGTTTTTCTATTAGCTCTGTCTGCTAGCATAGCTTTTCTTCTTCACTGGTGGAATAACTGCATGCCAACCAACCACTGGGTTACCAGCGCCCTCTGCTGGTCTAAACAAATATCTGACGTAAATACAGTGAAATGACTATTTTTTTTTTTTTTTTAAAAGTCCAATTGTTAAGGCACAAAATACATTTTCAGTTGCACTTTTAAAAAGAAAAAGAACTATTATGCAGTTTTGAATTGTTTACTATAGAACCAGAATTTAAATTAATCATTTTGCATAGTTTATCAAGGGATTCTTTTGACAATTAAAAATAAAAGGAAAATAGTATAGTATTTTCCCCAAAAAAATAAAGGAATATTTTTAAGTCATTTGTCAACATTCCCATTTTGTAAAATAAATCGTGAGAAAATCGTATCATGAACCCAGTATCGTGAATCGAATCGTATCGGGAGTTGAGTGAATCGTTACATCCCTAGTACTGAACTAAGCTCTTAACAAAAAAAACACATTATTGAGATCCTTTGTGCAAATGTTTGAGTACGTAGAAGAGTTCTGCTTTAACGTGTAGACTTTAAGGAAACTCGTTCTTGCCTCATGGGGATAACTGCACAAATATTATTCCTACAGGGCTTGTAGACACATCAAAATTATGCAATAAATTATGAAAGTTATTAATCCTCCATTTATCCTCGGGGTCAATTTGACCCCATTCAATCTTAATCATTCAAAAACTATACCTGACTTTTACTTTCTTTGCTTCATATTTGATAACTTTTCCTAATTTGATAGGTACAATTGATTAAGCATAAATTTATCATGATGATATTTTCACCAATGTGCCGAACACATATTGCACACATTGGTGTTCCTCTGACCCCAAGCTCCTTTTGCTGTGTAAAATGTGTCTGTGTGTGACTTTACAGTTCCATTGACCTGAAGGTGGCGCTGCTGAAAAAGTCACATCATCACCACAACTAATAGAGTTCATACGCTTGTGGTCATTAATGTTGTCAGTAAATTTGAGAAGCTTGGGATGAAAAGATGAAATAATTCTAATTGGTGGCGCTAGAGAGCAGGTCTCTGTGTCATTATCAATGGGTTATTTATTTATTCAACAAATAAACAAAGTGCCTGACACAAAAAACTTGGTCAACAATTTCCTGAAAATCCTTTTCTGGAGGCAAATATCCCTGGGGTCAGATTGACCCCAAGGGTAAAATGTGTAATATTTAAGGATAATAGGAGGGTTAAAGCAGTTTGTGCTCTGAAAGGTTAAGAGGTCATGTTGCCTATAGTGAAATATTTTTAGTCATTAAAGAAAGCGAGTTCCTCTTTATGTATTCTGGTTAAGGTTGAACGATTAATTGCATTTGTGATATTATCGCGCTTTAAAATGCATTTTTTTCTAATCGCAAAGGCTGCAGTTTTTTATCTATTTTTTTTCTTTTTTCTTGTCCTGTCTTGTACTGTCCTAAGTTCAGACAGTGTTTAAGAAGTGCAGTCCACATGTTTGCATGTTTCATGAAACGTGACGTTAGTCAGATATGTTGAAGAGGTAAAGCCACAGATTTGTTTGCTTTATTGCTGCAATCTGTGCTTTAAAATGTACATTTTATATTTATTTCAAGTCTAAATAAATCTGAAATTGTTTATTATGAAACAGATTGATTCATTGATTGTGTTCATTGAAAAATACATGAAAAAACAAATCGCATGTTAAATCGCAATTGCAATATTGAGGAAAAAAATTGCAATTAGATTATTTTCCAATATTGTTCAGCCCTACTTCTGATTGGAGTCCATCTAAAATCACCTGCAAATAACACGGCTGGGCGTTAAAGACTGAACAGACCATTAAGTGTGAGCAGGACACATTTCTGCTACTCAGCCAATTTGGTGTATAAATGCACCAAAGACCGTGTGTGTGTGCATGTGTGTGTGTGTGTGTTTGTGTACCTGAGATAAATGCACTGTCTGAGTAAATCATTCTGCAGAGTGCGACGTGGCTGAGAGAAATAGGGAAAATTAACGACACGCACATATACATAGAAACGTACACAATCTTGTGTGTGTGTGTGTGTGCGCGTGTGTGTTTGTACTCTCTTATACCATCAATTAACTTAATTAAAGTGTTTGGACACAATTTATTGACAGCAACAGCCTGAGAGAGAAGAGAGTGGGGGGCGGGTTGGTGGGTGAGGGGGGTTAGTCGAGCAATTCCTCACTCAGCCTGAAACCTTTAAGCAATGCAACAAATGCACAAATCTTTCTGGTGCATCCACAAACTTTCCTCGAAATGATTTAAAATCCAGTCCGTGGAGTGCCTTAAAACTGCTTCCAGAGGAGCCATGTTTGTGCCACACAGACGTAGCCTGTCTTGTGTCTCTCCCCAAGCAACGACCCCGCCGAGCTTATGCACATTAGAGATGCTCACCGTGATGTATTTAAAGAGTCTGACTCCATAATTACAGCACAGTGGTACTGTTGGAAATGTATGTAATGGTTGCAAAGGTCACTGAGCGCGTCTGTCGTTAACACTCTGCTAAAGTCATCAAGGCACAGCAAAAAAAGCCGACATTTCTCAATAGAAACACCGTTTACAAACAAGGACTAGAGACCAGCAAACTGCAGCTACGCAGTTAAAATTGAAAGCATCCGAAAGTAAGTGGTTGCAAAAAAAAAAAAAAAAAAAAAAAATCAATAGATTATTTAAACAATGAGTTACAGTGCAGGGTGCAACCTCATTAGCTTATCTTATAGATGTGATAGCAAAGCCAACCAATGGAAGTCCAGTTCCAAAGCTGCAGCGTATCCCAAAAGGCCAAAGTTTCCCTGAGAGGTGGGACGAAGCTCATTCATTTTATCATTGATCCTCTTCCAGCTACACAATAACTGATTAAGTAAGCACAGCCCAGAAAGAAAGAATGTGAAGGTTTATGAAAAATCCAATGAAAGCCTTGCACAGACAAAGATAGCAGAGGGAGCCCAATGCAATCACGCACCTTTCTGCTTAATACCATATAGCCGACATGAGCAACTGGCAGCCTGGGGGCCACATGCGACCCCCACAAGGAAATACACAAGATGACTCCAAGAACACTAAAAACAAAATGACGGAAAAACACACGAGATGACTGCAAAAAATACACAAAAAAATAACTGAAAATAAAGAAAAAGACACAAACATCAAAAACACACAAAATCCCTCCAAAACCACACAAAATATTAGGGGTGAGTATTGGCAAGGATGTTGCAATACGATACGTATCGCGATACGATATTATATATTCTACCCAGTTAATATCAAAATTACTGTGTAGAAGTCTCAAAGTAACCATGACAACATAATGACGGCATTGTAACAACTCTAAGTGAGAAAATTCAGGATAAATCACCCATAGTTACTGATAATGCACAAAAATAAGAAAAAATTATAATGTATCCTATTGTGTCAGTTTAAACACTGATCTGAATAGATTATATGAAAATAAAATGCCTGTGCATACATAAATATTGCAGGCATTATACACTGCCATCATTAAATCATGTGCATCAAATAATCATTGCACACATCGAAAGCATTGTAACCACCACTGAAATATTGCAGAAATACAAAAAATATTGATTAAATATATATATATATAAAAAAATAAATCGATTTTTAAATTTAAAAAAACGATTTAAAATCACCACCAAAAAATCGTGATATATCGTGAAATTGATATTTTTCACACCCCTACAAAACATTGACAAAAGGGGATGAAAAGGAGATGAAAATATACTATATGATAACAATGCACATGAAATGAGAGAAAACCACAAAAAATGACAACAATATACACAAAACAACAAGAAATATATACAAAAATGACAATAATAATGTTCACAATAGTTTTAAATGCTGACCTAATGTTCTCGATTCTAATTTGGAGTAGATTCTAATTGCTGACAGAAACTTTCATAATTTGGTTATGGAATAATGGTTAAGGAAGCAAGCTTGTAATTGGAAAGTCACGGGTTCTAATCCAACCTTAGCCATCACTGTAGGAGTGTAGAATGTCCCTTAACCCTAACTACTCGTGATTTACGTTGCATTGGATAAAAGCATCTGCTAAATGAAATTGTAATTCTAATCTTTGTAATAATGTGACCCTCAGGTCAGACAATCACATTTTTTTAGCCCCCAATGTGATAAAAAGTTCCCCATCTCTGCCATATAATAGCATTTAATAACACGTGGGAATCTGCCTGTGTTCAATGCGTATCAGAGTTATAGATATCAAAGCCTTCATCTCATTCCTTAATCCCTGCTTTTGTTTCACATGATTAAGCTTTTCATATGTGCGCTCATATCCCTCTGTTTTGGTGTTTTATGGGACCTGTCAGCTCAAACTGTGCAATTTCCCTTAGGGATTAATAAAGACTATCCATGCAATCAATCAGCAGCTTAACCTGGTCTGCTTTAACCACAAGTTAAAAAATGAGAGCCTAATACCGCTCACATCCTATAAGTAAGGAAGTATGGAAACTTTCATCAGAATATTTCAAGCTGCTGGAGACAGAATTTTTATTTTTTTTATTTTTATTTTATTTTTTATCAGATATAGACATTGTGTAGGCCTCATAGATCAATAAATCTAAGACCAAACAATGTAAAAGGTTGAATTTTGCTGCAATGAAGTTTGTTTTTATCTCCACTGTAAACACTTTCTTACTATCATTGTCGGAAAAGTCTTGCGCATTGCATCATGGAATGTGGAGTTCCAAAGTTCAGGGGCCAAATTTGGACCAGTTTGATCTCAAGTGGGCCGCAGATATTAGGTGGAAAAAAAAATAGTAATTTTAACATCCAACATCAAAATTCTTGATTTTGGAACAAATTTTTGTGTAATTTAGAGAGATTTTGTAGAATTGTTTGAGAGAAATTGCAAGATTTGTGGAAAAATTTAGAGTTTTTTTCCACAATTTTCAATTTAAAATGACTGCATTCATGTGATATAAACAAAGGAAATCTAAAAATACTGTAGAGTCTCATTAAATTGCTGAATTTGAGATATCTACAACTGGATTATTTGGTAATTTACACAATAATTAAAGTTTTCTCTGTCACTTTTTGGTCTCCTGCGGGCCAAATTAGATGCTCTAAAGAGCCGGATTTGGCCCTCGGGCCTTGAGTTTGACACGTGCCGTAGACGCATGCATAGAAGGGTTTTTCTATCATTCTTACTGTGATTTCTTGTGTTTACTCCCCAGACAGTGATTGACTTGACTTAATTTCTGTTGTAGTGGTTCCCAGTGCTCCCTGTGTAATTACCTCACTCTGCCAGAAATTCAATTTCAGCCTGATTTGGAACTTTCCAAAAAAAACATCCACCATTGTTTTGTTGCAAGTTTCAATGAAAACACCAGAAATATGTTAGGGAAGAGTTTTTTTGGGGGGGGGGGGGGGGCAAACACAAGAAATCACAGTAAGAATAAAGTAATAACACTTCTATGCCTCCGTCTACCAGACTCCACTTCCCACAATGCAATGCGCAAAAGTTATTATTTACAATGACAGTGAGAGAGTTTAAAGTATAGATATAAATTAATGGACTTTGGATATTTTTTCAATATTAGCCATTTTTTATTATCATTATTATTATTATTATTATTATTATTATTATTATTATTATTAGCACTTTAGAGTAGCCATTAAAAGAAAAAATATAGAACATAAAAAAAACATCCATTTGAATGTATGAAAAAAAGTTAGAATAATAGCATGTGCATGGGAGAGGTAGAAGCCAACAGGCTTACAAATAAAAAGCTGATATAATAGGATAAGGATATAATATAATAGTGCCTGATCAAAATCCTTATCCTATTATATCCTTAATAGGATAAGGATTTTTGTTTTACTTGATTGTGAACAGGTATATCTAAAGTTCAATACATGTTAAGAATTCTATTTGTGTATTTAATTCAATTTCTAATATAGACATTTATATCATATGAGTGTTTCAATTGTTTTTTATAATCAATGTGCTTTAAAAAAAAAAAAAAAAAAAAAAAGTATATCGGCCTCAAATATTGGCTTCCAAAATCTGCTTTCGATATCGGCCATCGGCTGAATTAGAAAAAAAAAAAAAAATTAAAAAAAATCGGTATCTGCATCAGCCTTTGAAAATCCCTTATCGGTCGACCTCTAAAAAAACTAAATATCGAGCAGCAAATTCAATCTTTTACTTTTTTTTTCAGAGCAAATGATCTTAATTTCATTGACATATGAGGACTACACTATATATGTATTTATCTGATAGATATCATTGTACCTCTAAATAATAAAACCAACTAAACTGAAACATGTGAAACAGACGTGAAGCTAAAAAGCTTTTGATCCTCATCCAAAAACAGACGACAGAATATTCTGACCTTTCACGGTTGGGCCATAACATTATGATCACCTGCTGAACATTGTGTCTAGGGTGAAGGAACCTCTGAAGGAAACATGGATCACAACAGGGAAGAGTTGAACACGTCAGGTCACATTCTTCACGTGCTCTGTGGTCAGCAGGGCTGGAATTCTCACATCATTCTAACAAAACCTGCTTTTTAAGCCACACTGGCTCATTTGTTGGACTGGACCACCCTGACCAGCCATGTCCTGGTCACTGGATCACACTTTCTTCTTCTTTGGCCTTCTTTGTATTAACACTGAGCAGCAGTCAAGAAAACCATCCACACAGCGCCTCCAATTTTGGAGATGCCTTCACCCGGTAGACTAGACACCGTGATGAGGTCCTTGGTTCAAACATTTTTCTGCTCAACAGCTTCAAGGAGGACTTGTTCACCTGCTGTTTTTATATCACATTAGCTGCATGGACACAGATCAGCAAAGGTCATATTTGTGTGGCTGATGTTATATGAAGAGACTCATTAGATTTGCTCACATATCTGTTTTGATTCTACTCACTTTTCTTATTATCTTGTAGAACAGGTGTTCTCAACCTTGGGGTCAGGACCCCATTTGGGGGTTGCAAAACACTGGGAAGGGGTCGCCAGATATTTTTTGAACAATTTGAGCCCATTCCTGCTCATTTTTACTCTTTTTTCTGCAAGTACACCCACAGTTCCCATTATTTAACCTATTTTCCTACTTTTTCTCGCCAGATTTTTGCTCCTTTTAATGCATTTTTGCTCCAGTACTCCCATTTCTAACACTTTTCCATCAATTGTCAATGCCTTTTCTGCAAAAAAAAAAAAGAAAAAAAAGAGAAATCCACTTTCAAGACATTTAGGCACTTATAAACCCTTTCCACCATTTTTATTACCAAATGTCACATATAATTACCAAATATTGTAACTTTTAACCTCTATTCGCTATATTTCATGCTTATTTTTGCCAATTTAACCACATTCAAGGTTTGTCATGCTCATTATTTACCAGTTTAAATTCATTGTTTTTAAGCCATTATTGACACTTTGAACCCTTTGACCAGTTTTCACTCTGATTTGCAATTTTTAACCAATTTCTGTGGTTTTAAAAATCCAATTTCACCACTTTTTCCATCATTTTTTGTCACTTCTAAACCCATTTTATTTATGATAAAAAAAACAAGGATTTACATCTTTAAGATGACTATATACTATGGCTTAGCACAAATAATAATAAACTTCCTGGATAACAGGATATTGTTCAGATCACAGATCCATAGAACAATGCACCATCATTTTGTTGACTTTATGGATGGGCTCCAAAAAACTTTCCCCTTTATTCCCCCTTATAGATAGATGGTCCTGTCTCCATATGGTTGTTCTTCAATGTTCATGTCTGTGTTCAACCAACTTCAGATACACTGGGGATCCCTGGTCTCTGGTACCTTTATTTTGGGGGTCGCGGGCTGAAAAGATTGAGAACCACTGCAGTAGACTAGCAACCGTGAGCAGGTCTGTATTTACTATAGAAGTAATGACACGAAAACTTTTATTTCAACTAAATTCCACTCAATGCTTGAGACACATTTATGGGTTTAAATGAGCCCGCTGTTCCACAAATGAAAAAAGCACATGGAATTATTGAGAGGGTACTTGTGATTCAGAAGAAGGGGTACAAATGATTTGACAAAAATGTGAAGGGGGCACATGGGACACACAAAGATTGATGGGCACCACTGATATAAAAGGAAAGGATTCGATAAATGGGTGAAATGTAATAGTTGGGATCAGAAAATGACTCAATAAATCTCATCCATTCATCGTCACATCAGCACCTGCCAAGCAGAGAATCAGTGTCCTTGTGATGTTTGAGATTCAAAGCAACAGGAGCACCAGTGACCACACGCACTGGGTGGTGAGAGGGTCCTGAGACGCAGACCACCGGCGCATGGTTCATCTAAAGTAGGCGAGCCCAGCAGAAGCCACACACACACACACACACACACACACACACACACACACACACACACACACACACACACACACACACACACACACACACACACTCCAAGGCTTCCCCGGGTCAGAGCGCAACAAAAGCGCGCATTTAGCGCAACAAATGTCTCTACACAGAGACGCGCGCGCACACACACACACACGCACACACACGCACTGCAGGTCAGAGGCATTACGCATAGATCCCTCTCTCTGTGCCACTCACCCTGTGCCGTGGAGTGAGCAGCCAGTGCGCAGCAGAGCAGCAGCAGGTAGATTCCTCCTGTCCTCCTCCTCCTCCTCTTCCTCAGCATCAGCACCTCCCAAACATGAGCAGTACATCCAAACCACAGCAGCTCCATGCTGCCCGGTTCCTGTGTCAGTCCCGATCACACACACGCACACGCGCACACACACACTTTAGTGTCCTGCTCCCTGTGGGTCTAGAACGCCTCCTGTCAGTCAGTCCCAGGGATCAGAGAGGGGTGCAGCAGCCTCTCCCCTCTCCAACACAACACCCGGAATCTCCAGCTGGGCTTTGGTTCCCACACACACACACACACACACACACACACAAAGAGAAAAGACTATCCCAAGAGCGCAAATGTGGGACGAGTTTCCTCCTTCCCAGATGAGAAGAAGTTGAAAAGACTATGAAGGCTGAGTCTCCATCACTCCAGAACCGCTGCTTCCCATTCACACAGAGGAGAGCCTCTGGTCTTCCACACAGGCGTCCTGGAGCTCTGCTCAGCCTCAGCCTCAGTGCCTGGTTTGAGGGGATGGACTCGAACCTCCTCTCTCTCTCTCTCTCTCTCTCTCTCTCTACAGCTGGAGAGAGAGAGAGAGAGGCAGGATGGAGAGACCAATGCAGAGAACAGTCATTGATCTTAAGTGGATTGAGGTAAAGCCTGGAACTGGATCCTGGAGCAGGAACAGCGTCAAAGGAGACCCAACAGCAGGGAAGGGATTAGCTGAACTCTGCTGCCCCCTCTGGTCAAACCCATGAACATCACCTCTGAGCTCAGCTGCAAAATTAGGGATGAAGGATCACCATTGGACTAAACAGCAAGTGTTCTGTTTATTTAAATGTTAAATACTTAAAAAGTTGATTATTTTTTCAAATAGATAACTATAAATGATTTAAATTCAATTCAAAACAGCTTTATTGGTGTCACGTGTCAGAGTTGAGGATGAGGACCCAAGCACAGATAGAGAATCAGGCAGCAGGCAGGCGTAACGTTGAAAGTAAGAGTCCATTTTAATCACAAAAAATAAATAAATACAAAAATTCCAAAGGACACACGAGGAAACCAGGGCGCTGGGGAAGGACACGAGGAGGTTAACATAGACGTTCACAATAATACAGCAACCATTCTGTGTCCAAACATGAGGCAGCTGATCAACCCAAACACAGTGACATCACTGGGAGGAGGAGAAACAAGCAGGAAGACCTGGGAACACATGAAACTAGAACTATAATGGAAGCTAAACAGAGCCAAAGCAATGTGAACACGCTAAAATAATAGATATTAAAAAATAGCAATATTTGTGATGTGCAAAAAAAAATAAAAATAGGGTTTCACTATATATATACATAGAACAACATTTACAAATGACTTTATTATTATTATTATTATTATTATTACTATTATTATTATTTTGTTATTTTTATTTAGTTCGCACATATTAGTCTAACTACTCTTATATTTATGTTTATACTTCTTTTTTTTAATTTATTTTTCTTTATTCTAGTTGATTGTTATTATTTAATGTTACACTATCTGAGAGAGCACAGGTCACCAAAACAAATTCCTCGTGTGTATTCATACACTTTTGGTCAATAAAGTTGATTCTGATTCTGATAAGTGTTATAAAAGGGGAAAAGATTATGTACAGAGTTTTACATACTGTATATGCATATACACACAGATTTGCGTCCTGTTATACATAAATACATACAGTATATACAAACATGTACACAAACACATTATGTATATATACATAAATGTAGTGAGACTATGGGGGCTGTGTTCAATATTTCCCTATATTGGTTTCACTTCGTTTTCATTTTGTCGTTTGCTGTGTTTCCATTACCCTTGGAAATGTGCAAAATCCAAATAGCTCAATATAAACTGGTAATGGGAACACCTGAATTTTGACACTCAAATATTGCTAAAAAATTGTACGCTTTCATGAGGAGTATCGCAAAAGTGCAATAGAAACACTTTTTCCACAATTACACGTCACAGAAGGTGACGTACCTGGTCACATGACCACTTCTCTCTGAGAAAACATAACGCGGAAGAGTGGAAGAGTGAGACCAGGACATTTCTTAGCATTAGATAACTATATATATATATACACTGTATGTAGAACACAATTTACAATTAACTTACACGTGTTATAAAAGGGGAAAAGGTTATGTAGAGAGTTTTACATACAGTATATCTATATACACACACACATGTGTCTGGTTATACAAGTACATACATATATACATACATGTACACAAACACTTACATGATTTGTATATATACTATACATACATGCATGGGTAGATCATTTATACGTTGATGTAGTCAGTCTATTGGGGGGGGGTGTTTAACATGTCTCTATATTGGTTACCCTTCATTTTCATTGCATTTTGTCATTGTCTCAGTTTTTGTGAATGTCTGCTAGGTTTTTAGTTGGTTCTGGTTTCTTCAGCGATCTTTATATGGGACTTTCAGTAATACGTGATAAAGTGCTTAGTGTGGCACAAAACACACTGCACTGTTCATCTATGGTTGTGAGTTGAAACCCTGCTTCAGACCTGCTTATCTAAGTTGGTCCCAACCAAGTTTGAGGTTAATCTTGAGTTTAGTAAATGGACAACACTACATATGTAGCCTCAAAGGCCCTTTACACACACCTGTGGGTAAACTTTCCAATCCTCCTTTTCTTAACTCAATTGTTTTTGTTTCTATACGTAGGTCAGACTTTTGTTTTGCTCATATTCTGTTGCTGTTTGAGTGTCAGAACTTTTTTCTTATCATCCCACTCTTGCGTTTTTTGTCACTGTTTGTTAAATGAGTAGCTAAACAAAAGTTGATGTCCCGCTGCACAAATGATGTATGTCCATTAACACTGTATGCATGTATCATTCTGCAAATTAATAATATAACATTGTGTTTGTTATTGTTACTTGTTAAGTGTGAATTGAGTAACCAACCAGCCGCTGTGTGTGAGGAAGTGCAACAGTTTCACTTTTCCTCCCTTCACTCATTCCTCTGGTCTCCTCCCCAGCAAATGTCTGTTGCTTATAACCCAAGAACACTATCGCTAAAATTAGTGACACAGTCACTAAAGTCGGATGATTTTTACCCAATATAATGTATCTAATTAAAAATAATAATCAAAATATGACAATACATGACAAATTAGAGTTGTTTTCTTTTATTTTCAACTATGCTATGGCTAACAAAAGGGGAAAAAAAAAAAAAAAAAATACAACTTACAACATTTAAAATATTAACCAAGATTACTGAAAAAAAGGAATTATTAGAAAAAAAATGGAAACTTGGTCTTTGGTCCATCCATTTCTGGGGCATTTGAGGCTTCCCTGGTGAAGGCATAGGCACCTTTGCACTTGAACAGCTGCAGGAGAGTTTCCTGAATTACTTTGTAAATCACCACTTTGTGATATTTATTTACAATTTCTGGATCAAATACAGATAGCAGGGACATTTTTAGGATCACTTTAACTTACTTCATTCCTTAGATGCAGTCAGTACATACAGGGTAGTAATGGTGGGACACTATCACTATTGCCGGGTGAAAAACACCCAAACATGCGCCTGTAGGAATGGGCTTTGGAGTAGGATAACCTTCTAAAACATCAGAGAAGATGCTGAAGCTACCCTGGAACCTGAGACACTCTGACAAACACAACTTTATGAAAATAATGTAAATACGTTTGCTCAGGTGAAAATCACCCATCGATTTAAGCCTTTTATTTGTCTATTTTTTTTTTTTTTTTGGCTATTTTAGATCTTGATCTTCACCTTTTAATGTATTTTAAAGAGTGTGCCACAATTTATTATCAAATCGATGGATGAGGAAAATGTCTATGTGCGTGTAGAAATTTGTCCTATAATTTACCAAATTAAATTGACAGATGTTTCCATGTACCCCCTGAGATGTGTTCAAGTACCCCTAAGGATACACGTAGCTCCAGTTGGGAACCAGTGGCTTAAACCCACCCCTGAGCTTACTTTGGTCACTCTCACTGAGGAGGGAGTGTTTCCAGTAAAATCATGTGGTCATGTCTACAGATGTGTACAGATATAAAACAACTGCATAAAGCTGCAAACACTGGTTTGTCTTTGCTCCCTTCCTGGTTGACATCAACCAGTTCATTTTACGAGCTGCCTTAACAAATGTAGTTTTACCAATCAGGATACCTGAAATTATGTGAAAATCAGAACCGATCTCATCTAGTCAATACTGTAAAACATTCTTAGAATTTTTATTACACTGTTTCTAACAATGTCAGATGCTACTTTTTGATGAATGAAGGCGAGTATTTAGATTTGCTTGCTCACTACGGTGGCCTTAAAAGCTCACAACACAACACAAAACGCCCTGAGAGCTCACAACACAACATAGAATGATGAACCCCATAACGCAACATAAAACGAAAGTGCACAGTACAACACAAAAGCAGTCCAGTAAAAATCCACAGAGTGACAATAACGGAGGTACATCAAAAAAATCCACGAAGAAGAGATACGTTAACGTTGCTACATAAAAAACCAACGAAGAAGAGTAACGTTAACGTTGTTACATAAAAAACCAACGAAGAAGATTGACGTTAATGTTGGTACATAAAAAACCAACGAAGAAGAATGACGTTACGTTGGTACATAAAAAACCAACGAAGAAGAGTGACGTTAATGTTGGTACAAAAACCAACGAAGAAGAATGACGTTACGTTGGTACATAAAAAACCAACGAAGAAGAGTGACGTTAATGTTGGTACATAAAAAACCAACGAAGAAGAGTGACGTTAACGTTGGTGTCGGTGCCCGATCCTCTCACGGGCCTGATCCTTTCCGTCACTCTTCTTCGTGGATTTTTATCGGACTGCTTACGTGTTGTGGAGTTTGTATTTGTATGCGCTTTTGTTTTTTGGTGCGTTGTGCTGTTTGCCATTCTGTGTTGTGTTGTGAGCTCTCAGGGGCGTTTTGTGTTGTGTTGTGGGGTTCTTCATTTTGTGTTGTGTTGTGAACTTTGACGGCCACCGTAGCTCACCGATACAGAGTACCAATACAAATACAGATGCTATATATAATTAAATTAAACACAATTTTGCTCATATTGTTCTTTTATTTCACAAGGCTTTTCAAAAACACAACAGGGCCCATAATTCATCTGTTTGTGGCTTCCTGCTCAAAGAGTCCCGAGTGGGTTTTGCTCCCATCTATCTTAAATACATCGAAGGCTTCAACTGCACTCTTCACTTTTTTCCAAAATAGACCTATAGGAACGCTTACCACCTTGTCCGTATCCAGGAAGGGGATGAATGGAAGACAGCCTTTAACAGTCCAATGAGACATTTTTGAGTATTTGGTTATGCCTTTTGGTCTCACCAATGCCCCTGCCGTGTTTAATGAATCTTTTTTGAGATTTGCTGAATCCTGATCTTTTCTCACAGCCTGGAGGAGCAACTTCAACATGTCCACTTGGTGCTTCAACGGCTGCTGGAAGATAAACTTTGGCAAACCCGAGAAATGTAAGTTTCATGTTTCCTCAATTAAGTTCCTCAGTTACATCATTGCCAAGGGAGAGCTTTTACCCAATCCGGCCAAAATTGAGGTTGTCACGAGTTGGCCTATACCTGTGAACCGTCATGCGCTCCAACAGTTCCTTGGCTTCGCCAACTTCTACCGCCGGTTCATTCGGAACAACAGCTCTGTTCTCAACCAAGCTTCCTTTCCTGTGGGACCAGAGTGGGTCCAGAGGCCCAACAGGCCTTTGATTGACTCTGTTTGCCAGTGTTCTGGTGTTAAAACACCCAAATCATTTTATCCACTTGGTTTCAGTTCCTCTGACTCTGGGGTAGGAACCCCCCCCCCCAAGCTTCACACTTGTGCCTTTGCTTGCAAGTTAAGTCCCAGTTTTGGCACTTCATGGTTGGAGACACTGGTTAGAGGGTGCAGAGTGACCTTTTTTTTTTTTTTTTTTTTTTTTTTTTTAAATTTGGACGGATCATAAAAACCTTACCTACATCAGTTCTGCTCACCGACTCAACTCTTGCCAGTGCTGTTGGGCCCTGTTTCTCAGTCGATTTAACTTTTCTCTCTCCTATCGTCCCGGCTCTCGTAACACCAAGCTGGACTCCATGTCTTGGATTCCTTCCCCACCTTCCTGCTCAGGTGACGGAGACCCCATATTCCCAGAGTCCTGCATCGTGGGAGCAGCTTGGCAGATTGAGGTGACTTGAGAGGCTCAGCGGCAAACCCCAGATCCTGGTGATAACCATAAGGACCGGTTGTTTGTGCCTCTTCAGGCACAATCACGGGTTCTTCAGTGGGGGCACTGATCAGTGATTACATTTATTCGCCTGCGGTTTTTGTGGCCCAACATGAGGATCCCAATAGACCTCGTCTCGGACCCTAGTTCTCCTCCAGGGTCTGGAAGGAGTTCTGCAAGGGGGTTGGGGGGTGTCTCCTGTCAGGATCAAGGGTGAAGCTGCAGCAGAAGTCATCAGGAAATCTTCGCACCTGCCTCTGATTGAGCTGCATTACTTAAGTGCCACTGAAGCTCTGCATCAGCACCAGTTTTTGCCCTCCTGAGTGCTGTCTCTCTCACGAGCATATTTTAGAACCAGTGTCTGTGCTTTACCCACCACTCTTCGAAGTTTCTTTTTCTCTCCCTCCAGTCTTCTGAATTGCAAACTCCTGCACCTCCAGCCTGCCTCTGCTCTTCCACTCCTGGCTTCCCTGGAACTCTCCACCACCGCAACAACCAGGATAAACTTCACTCAGCATATTCAATAAATCTACCGTCAATACTAACTCCGTCTCGCTATTGGGTCCTAGGCCGTGTTTTTTCGTCATGTCAAAAATATTGACATGGACTTTTTTTAAGACTGTTAAAGTAAGGGATTGTGTGTTAAGACAAACAGACTCGCTTGTATTTTACTGTCATTCAACAATTGACATGATTTGGAGAGACTGACACCATTCAGCTTGTTTATTTTTGACACTTTATTTATGCTTTGGATCTTATATAGTGCCTTTCATAGACACTCAATGATTATGTAATACAAGTGTGGTTTGGACGTTACAATAGATTGGTTCCCCTATGGCAGTTTACGAGCACAATATGGACCCGTTTGATCTCAAGTGAGCCACAGATTTTAGGTGTAAAATAGTTTTAACATCATTGTGCCTGAGTGTACACTTCATGTAAATGATGTATACAGATATCAGTCCCAAAAACGATTTGACGTAATTTGGAATAATTGTGTGAATCTGTGAGAAATTGTAGAAAAATTAGAGTTATTTCAACAATTTGCATTTAAATGACTCCAGTCATGTGACACACAAAGTGCAAGCATCCACTGATTGTGTTTCATTGAATATTATTTAAAGGGACTGAGATCTACAACTGAATCTTTTTGGTAATTACACAACAATTTTCATGATATAGAAATATTACAAAACCACCTACTGGCCAGATGTATATTTACAGACAGATGTATCCCTCAGTGTGTGGTTCATTAAATTGTTATGGCTCTTGGGAATGACTATGCATTACTAAATAATATATTTCTCTACATAAATATCAAGTGTAAATAAAATGAATTTTTAATTTTACTCAAGGTATACATTTTACCAGAAGTGACTGCCACTGGATTTAAACACTCCAGAGCTTCAGCCCAGGTCTCTGACCACTAAACAACAATTAACTAGGAACTGGAGTGTGTAATGTTATTTTTGTCACTTCAGAAAGATGGAAGGAGGAAGAAATCACTGAATATGCATGTGTAACTTGGACAATGACGGGGAGTTTTTATTCATAAATAACAGTGCTGAATGAGATACATTAAACTAATCTCTTGTTTTGTGTGCATCAACACTCTCCTCATTCTCAAGAGTATTTAAACGCTCTTTCTATGCCTTCTTTCCCCCTCCAAACTTTAAACCATCAAAACACTATCTCGACTGTAATAACCAAATTTATAAACTCTATAAAAACTCTGAACTAACTGCACCTCTCTATCAAACACTCACATTATGAACAGAGCCTGATAGCTTATAATACTGTCAGACAACCAGACAAACTCTGAACATCTTCCCAAAGCAGTCACTTGGTACAGCCGGGCAACGAGGGCTCGTTCGTCATCATCTTGGCTCCTCCCTCAAATGAAGCAAGCCTCGTGCGCGCTTTGCACAAACGCGACCTCTATTACTCGACACACGCTTCATAGCCTTGGCACATTTCAGACTATTTGTTTCTGTAGATTTAGTGTTTTGTACTTTTTGTAGTTTAGAGGATGGACGCTGGGTGTGTAGGCCCTGTATACGGTTGGCCCAGTGTCTTCCCTGCTTTTATTTACGTTAACCAGGATCTCAGTTCCTTTCGTTTCATGATGTTGATACTTTTAATAACTTTTTATAAATAAATACCAGTCTGTTAGTTCTGTGTGGCATCCTGCTTAGGTTGCGGCCCCTCAGGCCATTGGATACTCCTCCTAGAGGGCATACCTTTGAAATGTTTTCTACGGACATATGGGTCTGTCACCTTGTAAGCACACATCTACTCCCTTTGTTCACTCTTGTATTTATAGTATCTGATTGGGATGTGTTACCCTAAATACACTCTCTACATAAGTCACTACACTGGGACAGCAGATTTCACTCTTCTGCACAATACTAGCAACACATTATAGCGACAGCATGACTAAAATGGCCTCATCCATATCTTTCCTGTCCTCCCTAACCCCTTTACTTTTGTATATCCCCCCCATTTAGGTGTAAAGCTGCCCTTTAAACTTATTTTAATAAAGTCCCTCTTACCCTTCATTAGCGAGGGCTAGTGATGGTCACCAGAAAGTGTTTATCAGAAGAACAGTTCTCTTCTCATACGAGCAAACAAAACAGTTGGTGTTTTATGCAAATACTCCTTTGGATCATCAGTAGTCTGGAAGCCCAATGAATAGAGATCTCAGCATTCTAAATCAGCCAAGTCATGATTGCAGTTCTAATCTTTTTCAAAATAAAAGCTGGCCTTTTAGCGTGTGGTAAAGAGTGTCAATAAATATCTGGCCCAAGGCAGTATTAGAAAACATTAAAAAACACTTGGAAGTGAAAAAGTTCAAGAGTAGCAGACTTTGCGGTATGAAAAATGCTTCTTCTGTCTAATGGATGCTGCAGTATTTACTAACTAACCCAGGGCAGAAGATGGAGAACAAACTGGACAAATCACAGGTGTTGTGGCCTGGCTCTGCGACTAATGCAATGAAGGAGCCAGAGAAAAATACAAAAGAATGTTGTTTAATTTTGACTAAAGTGATAACAAATACAAAAGCCTTCAGCAATACAAAATATAACAAAGCTGATGAAGTATACCCGATAAGGGGGCGCTGAACTGAGGGCGCCAAATGTCGTTGGCAGCAGGAGGATGCAGGCTTTATGGCATCGCTCACAGTTGCCAGCTGCTTCCAATCAGCTCCTAATCAGGGAAAGCTCTGCCTGGAGAAGGACAGGTATGGTTCAATAACGCCTTTCTGCTGGGGCACACAATCACACACATGGGCTGCATCTGAATAGTCTCTATCTTCATTCTTATGCACTTTAACTTAACCCTATGCTTTACGTGACCAGGTTAATGAAATGTGTTAGGATATGAGGTACATTGCCTTGCCTTAATATGATATTCATTTTATGCAATATACCTCTTCACTTAAAGCTGAGTATAGGCCTTCAACAGGTGGTCTTAACACTTGGGGTTTTCAATCCTAGCCAGCTATTTCTGTAGCTCTGCTGTTGGGATGTTTATTGCCTGTCAATCATGGAATTTGCTTATTCTTGTGTTATTCTGCTGTGCATGGGGTTTTACCACCGTATTGAACATGTGTTGCTTTCCTTCTTTACCTTAAAAGGCTAAAGCCTTAGACTCAACCTGTTGGTTTCAGGTTTCCCATCAAATCATATATGTCTTTGCCTGGTTGAATTTCTTCAGAGCAAAAATCTGACCCCGGCTGCTCTCACAGGGCTTCTGCCTCTGCCCTGTTCTTTTGATTCTGCTTGTGTTAATAAGCTTTGTATTATTATGCGAGCCAGTTTCATCGACGATCCTTTTTTCCACACTGCACCTTTTCCATCATCCACATCATCACCTGGGGAGACACAACAGAGGCTTCCTAAAGGAGTTAGGGAAAGGCCATCACGTTTGTTTTGACAATCAGTCGCACTTCCACTAGGTGACGTAATAATCCAGAGAAGGTTAGTGACGTCTGCCGTGGTGAAAAAACTACAAAGTTACTAAAGTGGACTACTAAAAGCACATGTATAACACTTTCCCCTGTGATTTAAACTTAAATATCACAAGATTTGAATTGAGTCCACCAGGCTACAAGGAACAAAAGTAAAACTAAAAGAAAATCACATTGAGAATGGTTGCTCACACTCTTCCACCTTCCACTCAGAAAACAATGAATCCAGAAAAAGTATGATTTATGAAATTATTACATTTATACAAGATACAGTACAGGCCCATATAACGTTGTAGGTATACACATGTAGAATCACACAAAGCATTCCTATAGGTGAATTAAATATGTTGAATAAAACATAATGTGGCTAAAGATGTCTCTGACCACGTATACATGGGAGCTTTAATTCAGAATAAAAGTTAAATCCTCTTTAAACTGACCATGTAAACACTTAATTCCTAATGCAAATTTAATTCCAAATTAAACTTAAATCCGAATTAGGTGGCTGGTTTACGCCGATTTTAATTCCGAATTAAATAATTCATCTGTCTTGTAAACACTTAACTTCCCTTGAAGTTAATTCCGGTCGTTCTGCGCATGCGCGACTTGCGGCGATGACGCATTGGTGATGACATAGTCCAGGATGGCCACCTGGAGTCCAGCCGAGACTTTTTATTTAAAGGTCCCATATTATGCTATTTTTCACCCATCTCCATTTGTTCTGAGAACCCCAAAAACATCGTATTTGAGGTTTATTTTCCCAAACTTATCTGTTTTCCAGAGTTTTAGCCCACTGAAAAGTAACTTACTGAGCAGTACTCAAAACGGGCTGTTTTGAAGCCTACTTATGCATATTTATCAGTGGGCGTGTCTATAGATGCTGACTCCATGTCTCTCTTTTTTACGAGAGGATTAGTGAAAGCAAATTTATTTTGGTATCCACTAGGGATGTAACGATTCACTTAACTCCCGATACGATTCGATTCACGATACTGGGTTAACGATACGATTCTCTCACGATTTATTTTACAAAATGGGACTGTAGACAAATGATGATTGAAAAATATTCCTTTATTTTTTGGGGGAAAAAAACTAGAAAATACGGTACTATTTTCCTTTTATTTTTTATTGTCAAAAGAATTCCTTGATAAACTATTCAAAACAATGCAATTTAACTAAAAATAAATCTTGAATGAAATAAATAAAGGAATAATACAAATGAAGAAGCCTATTAATTTAAATTCTGGTTCTATAATAAACAATGCAAAACTGCATAATAGTTATTTTTCTTTTGAAAAGTGCAACTGAAAATGTATTTTGTGCCTTAACAATTGGACTTAAAAAAAAAAAACAAACCGTCATTGCACTGATTTACGTCTTATTTGTTTGGACCAGCAGAGGGCGCTGGTAACACAGTGGTCGGTTGGCATGCAGATATTCTAGCAGTGAAGAAGAGATGCTATGCTAGCAGACAGAGCTAATAGAAAAACGTGACTTTTATATATATTCAAGTAATATTACAGATATTCTTTCAGTGCTAAAGGGGCCATGAATCATTTATTAACATATTTAAGAGTAGAAGGCGGCCAGAAAGAAAGTATTAGCAGAATCCGCCCGCCGCCTACACTTCTGGATAGCGCGCTCTGCTGGTTAAAAAAAGTACTGCGATTCAATTTTCAGAAAATCGATATCAACCGTGATACCTATGAATCGATTTTTAACTGCCTTACGATTAATCGTTACATCCCTAGTATCCACACATTGTTGTTGTTGTTTTTCAGCCAAAACACTGCACATTACAGTAAAACACGTGACTTATTTAAGTGGCTATTGTTATTGTGAGTCAGTCTCAGTGCTTCAGGGTCCGTTTTTATCTCAGCAGCAGCAGCAGCAGTCATTTAAACTCTCACCGGAGTGTTAGGCTGCTAAGTCACTTTCCTTTCCTCCTCTGCTCTTCTAATTACAGGAATAGTGCATTTAAGGTGATAATCATTGGTTTTGTCCAACCGCTGCATTGCATTGTGTCACCAACACATCAGATCAGCAATACGAGGCAATATAACAAGTACTAAAACGGTGTCTGCACCAGCTACAGTGTTGCTGCCCACTGCTTCTCATGGAGGTGTTAAATGCAGAGAACACATTGTATATGTAGCTTTACATA
Organism: Gouania willdenowi; assembly: GCF_900634775.1. Classification (NCBI taxonomy): domain Eukaryota; kingdom Metazoa; phylum Chordata; class Actinopteri; order Blenniiformes; family Gobiesocidae; genus Gouania; species Gouania willdenowi. The sequence goes on along the minus strand of NC_041055.1, from coordinate 9,865,927 downwards.
TATGACAATAAAGTATAATACTGTATATATTGCTTTTTACTAGAACGACAGGTTACTCAGAAGTGCTTGAACACATATCACTGCGCCAATGCGACGAACCACAAGATGCACTGGAAACCACAAGAGCGGAGTACACCTCCGCATGAACAAATAGTGCATACACTGCAGTGTATGTTCACTGTGGAGGCGCGGCACCGGCAGCAAGCAAGTTCTGTATGTAGTTTTAGTAGTAGTCCTGTAGTCCTTCGCTGGCAAGAAAAACAATGGCAGACCTTTGCAAAAGGTCATCAGGTTGGGAGTGAAGTCTATCACCTATCTCCCATCAGCCAATGTAAATGAAATCATGACAGGAGCTGAATCTGAACATGCTGTAGAAGCGCCGTTTTACCAATAAGTGGGCTGCAGATACCATCCAGGAATCGCTTCTTTTCCTTATTCTGGGAGTTGGCAGGTTCAGCGAGAACCATTTTATAGATGTAGAGATGTAGAGAGATGTGTTTTTAATAATATGGGACCTTTACTAAGAGCCTTAAAAGACATGGATGAAATGAAAAGAGTTAATGGACAGAAGCATAAACATGCGGACATACACATGGACTTATTACGCACACGGACCTCGGCAAACGGATTGGGCTTCATCGAGGCATTGATGTGCGTGTCATTGTAAAGTTTATTTTTCACTCAACATCCTGTATAGTGGAGGTAGAGCAGCTGTTGCATTAACCGCTGGCTTTGATTGACCAAAGTACAGTCTTCTGTCTTTATCTCTCTTCTCCTGCTCAGCGGAGCAAAGTGAAACTGTTATTGTCGAGCTGCTGCTTCAAAACTACAATCAAAATGAAAGTGAAAACAGTTCCTAATGTGTGGTCCTCTATGTAGCCAAGGTTTGTTGTGTGTTTTTCCTGATGGATGTGATACGTTAAGTTTGGACTTGGACTGGACTTGATTTTATATAGTGCTTTATCACCACACTGAAGCAGTCTCAAAGCGCTTTACATATCAGCTCATTCACCCTCACATTCACACACCAGTGGGACAGGACTGCCATGCAAGGCGCTAGTCGACCACTGGGAGCAACTTAGGGTTCAGTGTCTTGCCCAAGGACACTTTGACACATAGTCAGGTACTGGGATCGAACCCCCAACCTCTCGATCAGAAGACGACCCACTACCACCTGAGCCACGGTTTGCCTCGCACAGTCAGAACCCTTCCCAACCCCCAGACCGAAAGCAGAATTAAAGAAAGCCGAATAAACCTTTTTTTCATGTAAACCTTAATTCGGAATTATTAGTTCCATGTAAACACAAATAATTAAATTCAGAATCAAAAAACATAATGTAACTGTGGCCTCTGATCCCTGTTTATTAAACAAAAAAGTGCTCTGTTTTATGTCATGTTTATGTTAAATGTTGTTGGGCAGCATTATATTGTCTCCTATGGTAAATGATGCATCAACGTTTCCTAGGCTAAAATTTGTTATAAAGGAGGCATTGAGCCTCCTTTCCTGAGCTTTTAGAGAATTTGAATGCTCCTTATCATGGCCACTACTTAAACACTTCTGGGGGTTAAGGAAAAGTGGATAGGAGAAGAGAAAGGAGGGACCATTTGGACGCAGCCATAGACGTTTTCCATCAAGACTTCCAATCCAATGTCCTCCAGTGACTTCCTAAAACACATTTTTATTTGTAGTACTAAAAAGATGGTTGCTCAAGAAGATAAATATTTCCCGACTTTCCACTGAAAGACTTCCGCCACCACAGCAAGCAGAGACCTAGCAGCCCCAGCTATCCATTATTCCACTTAGCAGCAAAGTCCACTAAGGAGTCAAGAAATAAAAACTCTCTTATAGCTTGACAATGGCTTATGATAAGAGTGTTTTTTTATTTAATTAGGTACGCCGTTATAAGCACAATGATGTCAACCAACGAGGCAAAGCTTTGTAGTCATTAACACAGTAATGCATTATGTTAGTGGTACTTTGAAAAGTGTCTTGTGCCATCCGAGGCTGTGAAAAGTGTTCTATTAAGTTGTTATGGACTCTTCCAAGTGCATCATATAGCATTTTCCATTGGTCTCCAGAGCTTACTGTTTTAGAGTCACTGAGGGTCACCTATGAACCATATAGCTACGAAGAAACTGACAGCAAGATGTGACACTTTCAATGTAGCAACTTCCTTGGCATGCCTTCACATATTAAACAATTACCTTAACTGTGGGTTTGATCGATTGCTTAATCAGCGTAAGTACCATCTTACAATCTGTGTCCACAAGTGTCACAGTCCTCCTGGAAGACTGTCATTCTTCTTTGGCATTTTTGTCTTCTGGCCATGTTTGGATGATGAAGGGCAACAATGTCAAAGCAGAGGATGCAGCGGGACTTTTAATTATTGAAGGCCTTATTCTCCTAAAAATTAGTACACATGGCACAAAGCTTGAGCTTGTCTGTCATTAATATCATGTTTTATGTTTCAGCTTCCTTTAGAGCAGTGATTCCCAAACATGGGCCCGCGTACCCCTAGGGGTAGAGGAGTACATTGCAAGGGGTACTCGAAAAGATTTAACAAATAATTTAGAAATGACCAGTAAATGCTCCAAGTTCCTTTTTAGGCTATTTTTGGACTAATTTACCACAAACTAACAATACTGTTGTTCAATAAAATACCATATTTTTTTGTAATATGTTGAAAGAGGATTATTTCATGCTGTAGAGGTCATTTTGTCACACTTCTGACAATAGGAGACAATAATTAGCTACATTTTACATAGAAGATGGTATTAACTTACTATTGAAGTAATCACATAAAAGTGAATTTGTAGATTAAGCCTTAGGGAACCAATGTTCGAGACACAGTCAGGGTTTTAGGAAAGCCCACTGTTCCATAAATGAAAAAGCATATGAAACTGTGAAAAGGGTACTTATGATATGAAGGGAGTACACATGATTTGACATAAATACAAAGGGGGTACATGAAACAAAAAAAATATTGGGAATGGATTTTCATTTTGTAATATCCAGATACTTACATTTTTGTCAAATTTAACAAAAATACTTATTTTAGAGTTGGTGGGATTTTTTTATTTTCAAAAAAGTTAACATTTTTAGCACAAAAATATAATAGAATAGTAGCTCTTCAACGGAAAAAACTAATAAAAACAAAAGCAAAGCAAATTACTGAAATTAAAATGCATTATGACACTATACGATACGCAATACATTATAACACATTGCAAGAAAATTTAAATTTCTGTCTCAAAGATTAGAAAAAATTACAGTAGTTACAACACTGTCAAGTGTAGACATTTTTGGTTTATTTACTGTGATGTAGTAACATTAGGCAAGGCAAAACAAATGTATTTGTATAGCAGATTACATACATAATGTGCTTTACATTATTAAATGACTTTATTGTGATTGACATCGTCATGACATTTTGCGTAAGCACCTGAAGTAGTGATGGTGAGATGAAGCCTCAGGAGGCAGCATAACACTTTAGCAAATTGGTTCGAGAGAGGGTCCGTTTCTTGACCTTTCATGTGCACAGGAAACCACCTACTGGCCAGGTGTGTAATCACAGGTTCACATAATGTGTGATGCATTCGGAAAAGACGATGAATGACAAAAAATGTATGAATAATAACAATCTAGAGCTCCTGATCAACGTAACAGTCATGTCTTTAGATGGTAGCAGGAAACCAGAATACATGATAGCATAAATAGTTATGGTTAAAAAGAATAACAGCTGCCTAAGACTTACACTTCACTACAATTATCATAGGTGGCTATTATTATTATTATTATTATTTTCTTTTACCAAAGTTTGTGTTTTCGTAAAAAACCTTCACTTTTACTTAAGTATGACTTTTCATTTCTTTATTCAGGACAAAAACTGGGTCCTGTCATTGTAGGTTTGTTGGTTTTCCCCTGGTCTTGTCTGCCAATGTTACTCAGATTGTTTCTTGTCTTAAACAAATAACATGCTGCCACAAACACACACAAATCCATTTCGGCCAAGAGAAATGGAAAAGCAAAACCTTTCCCACATAAAGAAAGTAATCAGCTCTAGAATGTTTCTAGTCTGTGAGATTTCTTGTTTTGTTTTCCTGTTTATTCTGCCTTTAGGCTGCTGTTTTGTAAACCCCATTTAAAGTTTGGGGGTGCTCAATAATTAGCAAAGAGAAGTACAATGCAGAAGTGAAGATACCTAATCTCACTATGACTCATCTCAACCAGTTAAAGTTCTTGTCAGATGAATAAAAAAAAAACAAAACTTTTGTCGTGCTCGGCGTTGGTGATTTGATTTGTCGCCTCCAACACCAATTCCCCATGAGGACATGTAGATGTACTTTCCAATCATTGCTGTCAGGTGTTATATATTCATTGAGTAAGTAGATTCACTGCGGTGAAACCATGCACCGCTTACATGAAAAAGGCCAATACTAGAAAGCAAGATTTCAGCCTTTAAGTGCAGTACTTTGCTCTGGTTATTCAAGCTGGATCCTCACTTGCTCTGGAGCAGGTTGTGTTTAAGATAATTTCTAAACGATATGACAGACAGCCTTGTTACATGCAGAAATATTTGAAAATAGAGCGTAGAGACTTTTTTTAAAAAAAAAAATGGCAGCAAGCCTAATGAGCTCGTAATGAGAGCTACAGGGGCTACATCACCCTTGGTAGCTGCTGGAGCTATCAGTAGTTATCTACTGTGTCTTATTTTCTACGCCATATAGCAATGCCCTAACACAGTAAGATTTATTATAATTGACAGGCCTGGTTTTGGAATGCTTTATGTTGGTTTTACTTTAGCTACCAGTGTCGTTGCGCTGTGGTTGATTGCATCAAGAAATTCTTATGCACAGAATGAACGTTACAGAATTTTGTTAATTTTTTTCACATAAATTATATAATCGGACCAAATTTTAACAATTTACATAATAAAGAAAATGAAATCTAAAATAAAGTTCTAAGATCAAAACAGTATAAAAGCTAGTTAGGTAAAAATATAAAAGTATCATTTTAAATCCTTCTACTGTTGACTGTTGATTTTTTTACTTTTTACTATATAATTGCTGCTTTTTAAGTTCCAGCAGGGTTTTTTCAGACTGCCCAGAATACTCTTTGCATGTTTTTTTGTAAGCCAAGTAAGCCACTGTGCTCCATGTCCATGATTAGCTGGTGTCACAACCTGTCATTTGTGGGGTTGTTTTGTGGTGTGTTTATGTCAAGCATGTTGGGGTGTAGTAAGAAGTTCTGGATAACTAACAGAAAAAGGTTGCTATTTCAAGCCCCAGTGGGGTTTCCTTTTTGTTGGGCTTTTAGTTGATCATGTTTTGGTGAATTAATTGTAAGTTGGGAATGTGTTTTGTGTCAGATTGAGGTCCCTTCTTGTTTATTGCAGCTTGTCTTGTGATTAGCCACCTTTCTCCAATGGCTCACAGAAGGCTGGATTGAGGGATGACCTTCAACAGATGGCGGAAGGAGCTACTCTGCTATGTACGAAACCCTGACCAAGAACCACCAACCAAATGTCTGCGGCCTGATTGTATCATCACGTCAAGGCAGAATTCTGACTTTGGGGCTGTTCACACTGCAACGTTTTCAAGTGAAAATGCAGAAGTTTTGTTGTGTTTTGTCTGTCCGTTTATACGACAACAAGCGTTTTGGTGCTTAAAAACTGAACTATTCTCCAGAGGTGAAGTTTACTTCCCTCCCTGTCTCCGTGTAAACAGGGAAACAATACTCTCTGTGTCACGGGCATGCCCACTGTGGAATTGGAATTGAACTGTATTTCTCCAACAAAATGTTAATTTACTTCACCATCCCTTGGATCAACGGAGATGTATTTAATGCCTGCACCAGATTCTGACCACAATCACAGTGCTGCACTCCTACTGAGAGCCAGAGTCGGCACCAGCCAGTAATAAATGGGGGGGCATTAAGAAAACTGCGGGGTGCACAAGAACGCTCCGAACTTCCCCACTCCTCCCCCCCCCAGATGAAAGCCTATAAAAATATGGAGGCATATACCTTTTTTGTGAGCGGGTGGGTCCACAACCTCAGCAGTAACGGCTATAATGTAAACAAACTTGCAATAAATCTTAACGACGACGTTAGCCTGACAGTCAAGGATACATGAGGTTTGTTTGTCACATACATATATACTACTACTGAATAGTACTTTATGACGTGGTAACATTTGGGTGTTCAGCTTTTACTGTGTGCACAGTGTGCAGGGGTGAAAAAAAGAAGGTAAATAATATAGTAAATGAGCATTTAATAACAACCTAATGCTATATAAACACAGCCTCAAAAAACAAAAGTTAGCTTGCTAACATACGAAGTGGTTGCTACAGACATGGGCATCAGCAGACGCTGCTTCTACCGACAGCAGAAGTAGGTTTAAAGAGCTCTGGCTCTCGCGATGCAGCAATGCGAGTGACGTCACGTGAATCAACAGAGCAGGCTCCGTCCGCGCAGTCAGTGTGTGTAGTCAGTTGCGATAGCCAATCAGATATCTTAACTTTAAGTATTAAAAAGCTCTCCCTGTAGCGTGGGAAGAGTGGTGTGGTGGGGGGGCACAGTAGGTCAATAAACGTTCAGGTGATGTGTTTCGATTAGCGCAAGAAAGATGCACAAATGTTTGCTGAGGGCGTGAATGAATGGCTGTCCTCTGGTACAACACTATATGATGTTAAAAAATGCATAAACGACTTGTTCTTGACTTATTGTGGAGCTGTGTGTGTCACATGGAGAGCAGCTCTCTGAGTTATGTGTGTTACAGCAGTGTTACCACGTTTCACAGCTGTAGTAAGCCGTACGTAGCGTGAAGTTGCTTGTAATGTTTATAGTTGTATGCAGAATGGGTAGCTAGTAAATACAATTATTAAAGGAACTTGCCTTGGATCCTTCTACATGTGTGCGCCGCGCCGAGGTGTGAATAGTGTCGGGCAGCAATGAGTTTGGGCTTAAAGAGAAATTGGCTTTATTTGGGTATGGGCCTCATTCTGTAGGCCTTGGGCCAGGTTGGGTCTAACATTGTAGGTCGGATTTAAGCCCTACTCTTACTTGTGTTTGGATGGAGTGTCTTTATGCATGCGCTTATTTTGATTCATTGCAAAATCACACTGCCATCCATTGGCCTGACATGTATACTACGTTATGTTTCTTGCTGTTTCATGTAAACAAAAATCGTTTTGAAAACGTTGCCATGATGGGAATGTGAAAAGCGAAACGAAAACAGAAGCAAAACGTTGTTGTAAAAAAAGTGCCTTAGATGAGATCAGTCACAATCCCAAAGATGTTAGACTTGTACTATTAGCTCCTCAGCTAGGCACACACCCAACCTGAGCTTCTTCTCGTACTGAGCAGGATTACTAAAACATCATCGGTAGGGTAAAACTAATCTATATCAGAACAGTCCCCATTACTGCTTGGTCGATTCTGCTTCATATAACATGTAGCATAATATAAAAGTTTATTTATTTGAGTGGGATAGTGTATATTAATATACAGCCAAAGTTGTAAATACCCCGGATTTAGCTAAACCCGTAGTCCCATGGTGCAGGAGGTACATACAGTGGCCAATTTAGCCATTTAGGGGCTCCAGGCAAAAAATCATTTGGGGGCCCCGCGTACCCCTCCTCCCTACATATATTATACAAATTTTTTTGTAAACAACAATTAAACTGAAATAGGCTGTTCAGCAACTGATCAGGAGTGTATTTGCTGTCTCTTGCCTTTATTTCTAAAGGCATAAGCTCTTTCTCTCTCTTTTTTTTTTTGCTTCAGTCTCTTCTGTCTTCCTGTGCTTGTGTTCAGATCTATCACTATTTTTTCTTCATCTCTGCTTGTTTTCACGTATGCTTTTTTTTTTCTCTCAATCTTCTCTCTGAGTTAGGGTTTGTCTTCATCTATCCTATGTGCTTTTCATATTCTTTGTGCATTTCTTCTTTTTTTTCCCCTTTTCTTTGACTTTTGATCCAAACAAACAAAAATAAAGGGCCTGTTCTGGGTGCCCAAGGGACCTCGGGGCTCCAGGCAAGTGTCTGGTTTGCTTCACGCGCTCCGCCCCTGGGTACATACACATAACAGAGCATTAGTTCACAGTTCAAGGTATTGATACAATTTCAATGTTAGCCCTGTGACATGGATGAGGGAAAAGACAAAAGACATTGGTGCATGGGTCATAGGTCATGCAGCACTAAACAGAGAACACTTGATAACAGAGGAGATGAACGAGTATTATGTACAAAGCTAGCACCTTATCGACTGAATCATGCATCAGGGAACCTCTAGGTTTTAATGAATGCAGTGTTGATTTGATTTTAACCAGTTTTTTAGTTGAGTCTTGAAGGTGTTAATGTCTATAAAAACAATTATTTTTCAAATATCTATGCTTTTTGTGATCATCTGTTTATTTGTTTATGGGTTTTTGCTCAGAACATGAAAAAAACAGTATAAACAGATGTGTGTCCCACAGGGAAGCAGAAGTATAACCTGCCTCCTACTGTGATTTTATGAGATTTAATAAAACATCCTACACAGTAAACCAATACAGAATCTTCAATTTACGCCTTAAAAGGTAGAAATCCATAACAAGTAGGGATGTAACGATTAATCGTAAGGCAGTTAAAAATCGATTCATAGGTATAACGATTCACATCGATGCTGTGAAAATTGAATCGCAGTACTTTTTTAACCAGCAGAGGGCGCTAACCAGAAGTGTTGGCGGCGAGCGAAATCTGCTAATACTTTCTTTCTGGCCATCTTCTACTCTTAAACATGTTCATAAATGATTCCTTACCCCTTTAGCACCAAAAGAATATCTGTAATATTACGTGAATATCTGTAAAAGTCACGTTTCTCTATTAGCTCTGTCTGCTAGCATAGCATCTCTTCTTCACTGCAAAATATCTGCATGCCAACCGACCACTGGGTTACCAGCGCCCTCTGCTGGTTCAAACAAATATCTGACCTAAATATAGTAAAATGACTGTTTTTTGTTTTTTTTTTAAGTCCAATTGTTCAGGCACAAAATACATTTTCAGTTACACTTTTAAAAAGAAAAAGAACTATTATGCAGTTTTGTATATTGTTTACTATAGAACCAGAATTTAAATAATAAGCTTCTTCTTCATTTGTATTATTCCTTTATTTATTTCATTCAAGATTTATTTTTAGTTAAATTGCATTGTTTTGAAGAGTTTGTCAAGGGATTCTTTTGACAATGAAAAATAGTATAGTATTTTCCCAAAAAAAAATAAAGGAATATTTTTCAGTCATTTATATACAGTCCCATTTTGTAAAATAAATCGTGAGAGAATCATATTGTGAACCCAGTATCGTGAATCGAATCGTATCGGGAGTTGAGTGAATCGTTACATCCCTAATAACAAGTGTTTACAAATTTACAAAAAGTGAGAAAATCTTCTGACAATGGCTAAACAACTTAACAAATTTAGCATCTTTACATCTCAAAATGATTCAAATGAATAGAACCAAACATTTAGGGGCTATACTACAAAGCTAGATTAGTATATCCGGGCAGTGGGGCCGTCAGGATTCAATTACATAGTATGCACAGATCCCACAATGTAAAGTAATATTTTCAACCTAATATAAACTATACATTTACACAGAGAAAGCATTTCAATGATTACAGTCACATTTCTCTTCCTCCTTCACACTGTCATATACTAACAAACTCAAACACAGAATTCACAGGTCTCCTAAACGTGTTCCTATATCAAGTTACTGCAAACAATCTTCACATAGCACTTCCCATTATAAAAATCCCTTAGCTGCCAAAACCAGCAGGATGCTTTTTTTGTGAAACATACAAGCATGCTGCTACATCCTTTAACATGCTTTAACTCGACATGACGCATCACGAGCGGACATGCTGAGTCAGTGTTCAAACTGGCTCGCTTAACACGCCAGCCTCCTGTTAAACACTGAGCAGTGCCGAAATGAACCGGGAGACTCGACCACAAGCCGGTCGTGTTCCAGGCCGCGGCAGTTGGAGCACACCTTGTTTTTGTCTTTGCTGGACATCTTGCATCCGCATCGACAGAGGCAAGGCTGAGAGCATCTCGTCCCCTCTTTGAGAGAAGCCTTGGCCTCCGTAGCCATGCTGACGCAGGCAGGGAGAGCCTGAGTTACCATGTGGCGGCTAACAGGTGCTAGCAGGAATGCAGGTCAACGCATGCTGGAGTGCCAAAAGACATCGAGGACAGCATTTTGCTCAAGATGACAGCTGGCATGCTGGCGTCTGGAAGCTCGGATACCGGGGTATGAAGCTTTGAGCTGGGCTGGTCACTGTCGTGAGAGCGAGGAAGGAGGACCAACGTGCCAAGGAGCCCGGAGGTGTCGAGGGCAGGACTGGGCCTGCGGCAACAACTGGTGTGCTGAAGGCTGAGAGCTACGTCCTTGGTGCATTGCGGAGTGTCACTGGAGTGATAGAACCGCTGGAAGGCCAATGTGCACCGGAGTGTCAGCGTTGGGAGAGTGCGCCATCAGCCGGAGCTGAGGCTCTGAGGTTTAACACCGTGGTGTGATGAAGAACCAGGAAGCACTTCACAAAGCAGAGCAAGGTAAGCGCTGTCTTCTTTCTCGACCTTGTGTGGTCCAACAAAAAGGCGTTAGTCCTATCAGCGTCCATCGACAACCTGAAACACCAGATATGCTAGAGAGAGAAGAGGTGTTTGAACGGAGGGTGTCGGTCCGTCTCCTTCTTTTATCGGAGGCGGGAGGGTCCCTGGCGGACAGACACGTTTCACCAGCCAATCAGGATTGGCAGATTGATATAAATGCTTCTGAGGGCTGCAGAGGGTGGATGCATCTCACAGTGAACCATCTCACGAAATATTATGAACTAGAACTCCATATTTTAATGCTTTCATTGGTTAATTTGCCCTCCCTCTTTTTCTCTCTCTCTAGAGGTACACGTACCCCCATTTGAGAAACCCTGGTCTACAGAAAGTGACACAAATGCGTGTGAATTTGGTAGTTCACACATCTAGTTCACAGTTAGTTCTCTGCCCTAAACAAACCATTCACTTCTACTAATATCACCAGTGATACTCACCCCAAACCTAATCAGAATCCATCTTCACAGACATCCAAATTCGAGCTCAGACACAGTATGTTTTTCTGTGAGAGGAGCACATCTACCACAGTTAAGGGATGGAACTGTAACCTTTGTTGCAAAAGTTCTGCTGTGCTGAAGCATTATGCTAATGTGTCTGTGGTGACAAATGTAAAAGAGTTATGATCAGCATGATGAAGGTTATAAAGTTATTAACCTTGGGGGTCGCAGTGTTAGGCCCAGACTGTGCCTGTTAATAAAACACAACCTATTGCCATTTGGAAAAGGTCGCTGAGCTCAACATGCTCATCAGAGATTCCAAAAGGATTTACTCTCCATTTACACAGAGGCAGCATTGCACCATCTCCCTTCTGTTGGGTTACATTAAACGGATGAGAATATGTCGTCTCTGGATTGTGTTCGTTTTTCAGTTTTCACTGCAGTTATCCTTTAACTTGGCCGTGGCTGTCCTCTACTTCAAGGTATATTATGTATATTTTGTGAATCTCTGGCCACTACTTGTAGTTTCTTGTTTGGCTTTTATGCATGAAGACACAGACTTGATGAATATATCTAACAATGCTTTCTGAAAAATGGCTTTCAGATTAAATAATCTTAGTCTTAGAGCTGGGTATCATGGCAATTTCCTAAATCGATTCGATGCTGATTAATAAGGTCTTGAATTGATTAATCATGATTCGATTTCGATTCGATTCAGTATTGATCTTTCTAATTTTACATGGACATTAATAAGATGCTTTACTAACGCCAGCCTATAGCGTAAGACTACTGTGGTTAGAGTAAAAAAAAAATCACCTGTGAATCAATTTTGAAGAATTTCAGTGAAATCGATTCAAGATCGATTAAATCATTTTTTTTTTTACTTAGCTCTAGTGAGTACATACATATTTTCACCTTTCCTGAATATCACATTGAAGCATCTCAGTGTGAGTTCAATATTTATAACTAAAGATCCCAAATACAAAAACAATGAAATAATTACAATGTAACTCAAAGCTGCTGGAGGCAACAGTTTTTCATCTGATAAAGACATAAAAAAAAAACTAAAAACTGAAGATCATTTGCTCAAAAAAAAAAAATAGATGTAAAAGGAATTAAACTGTTGCTCGAAAGTTTGTTTTGATCTCCACTGTAAACGCTCTCATATTGACAATGTTGTAAAAGTTTTGCGCATTGCATTGTGGGATGTGGAGTCCCGTAGACTGATGCATAGAAGTGTTTTTACTTTATTCTTACTGTGATTTATTGTGTTTCTTCATCAGACAAAACACTTCTTTGTATCAGTAGACGCCGACGGATGCCAAAAATCTGAATCAGAATTGGGTGCAATGCCAACTCCAGATCAGGGGAAAGGTCTTGTCAAGTTGAGGAGTTTAAATATTTCAGGATCTGATCAGGATGGAGTGGAAGAATGGTCAGCAGATTGGGGCAGCTAGAGCCAACTAAGATGTACAGCTTCATGTGTCTAGTAAGGATACCTCCTGGGCGCCATCTCAAGGAGTGTGCTGATTATTTTCTAGCTGGGAGGCAAACCATGGACAGGCAGGAGGGATTATCTCTCACAGTTGGACTGGGGAGACCTTGGCGTTCCCCTGGAGGAGCTAGTGGAAGTGGCTGGGGAGAACTACTCAGGAGTCTGTCCTCACAACACAGGACTGGGTGAGCGGAGGACAATGGAACAGTGAAGACAAAATGACACGCCCCTCAAACAGAAAATAAACCCAGATAATGAACATCCTCTAATGAGATCAGTATTATTTATAGTCCTATCATTAAGGACTACAGAAAAAAGTTTGTGCACAGCTTGTTTTCTTTTTGTCTCACTATCCATGACCCTGTTACAGGTGAAAACTTTACTTTGCACAGAAACTTACTGCAGTTTTCATGACGCTCTTACGACAATAGTAAATTTCCAATTTTGTGGCTTTTTATGTGGTTTTGTGACGAAGCGGCTGTAAGCGCCTTGTCACTCCCCACACCATGCACCTCTCTCTATCTCTCTTTGCTGCTGGAGGAGGAGATGGTGACACTAGTGTTCCCCTTTTCCATGGACATTTCCCCTATGGAGACATTCCATACCCACATCTTCCCTGTTGTGACAGTTTCGCCGCGAGAGGCTCACCTTACCTGCTGCTACTGTTTGATCCTCCTCCGTGCGCTGGGGCCAAACCTGGGAAGTACATATTTTACCCTTGGTGTCATTCTGACCCCAAGAAATATTTGCCTCCAGAAAAAGATTTTCAGAAAATTGTCGATCATGTTTTTGTGTCAGGGACCTTGTACAGTATATGTGTTGAATACATAAATAACCCCTTGATAATGAAACCTTGACCTGTTGTGTAATGCCACCATCAGGCCAAACTAATAATTTAGAATTCATTTATCTTGAATAGTTTTCATCCAAGTCTTGTCAAATTTACTGGCAACATTAATAACCACCTTTCCTGCAGTGCCACCATCAGGTTTAACTTTTAGAATCAGAATCAGAGGGTTTTTATTTGCCAAGTACAGTTGAAAAACAGCACAAAGAATTTGACTTGGCGGTTGGTGCGAAGAACAGAAAGAGAACAAAAAAATAAAACAGAAACAATAATAATAATAATAATAATAACAATAACAATAATAATAATAATAAATATAAAGGATAAAGGATAAAGGATAAAGTATACAATTTAGAGTTAGTGTATCTTGAAAATCTTTCATGCAAATCTTTTCTATTTTGGGGTGCACATTCATGACGCTCACAGAATTAACCATATTGAGGGTTTTCATCGACGTCACCCAGATGCACGGCTATGCTGGAGGTCAGTTCTAATGAACCTGCAGCATACTTACTCCAAAATAGTGTACGACCGCCAGGAAATGTTAGATTTAGGGAAATCAAACAGTTATCGTGCGTTAGATGAGACTTCTCTGGACCTCGAGCCTCAGATTACTACGCCCGCTACATCCAGTGGCCTAGGAAGCAACGGAGCATCGTACCAGCGGTTTCCGTCAGCAGAGGAGACGTAAGTGGTGTGATCGGAAGCAGGAGCGGGGCAGGCAAACAAGCTAAAAGCTAATCCTCATAGAACGCGGCTTCCTTCCATCCTGCGTTCTAATGTCCACTCCCTGGAGAACACACTGGACCACCTGAAGCTGGATTTAAATGCAAGACGGGAGATGAGGGCGGCAGTGTTTGCATATACACCAATAACAACTGGTGCAACAATGGTGAGCTAGTCTCATGTCACTGCTCTCCTGATGTAGAATTACTGACTATACAATTGTTCTCCTTGATTTGCTATAACTTTTGGCAGTCTATAAAACTGCACGTTTTTCACGGTCTGACCGATTAGTACAGCCAAAAGCACGGCAATAGTTCACCATTTCCCATTTCCTTTTGCTTATCTCCAAAATGACGACTTCTGGGTTGATGATGAGCCACCCCCCCCCCCCCACACACACACACCTCCTGTCATAAACATATTTATTTACCACAGACTAGAATGTCCCAACACAATCCGCTGTCTCATAAATATTCTCATCGACAACAATATATTCATGATCATTTTAAGCTTAATCAATTGTACCCATCAAATTAATTAAAGTCATGAAATATGAATATTTTTTTGAATGATTTAACATTGAATGGGTTCAAGGATTATAGGAGGGTCAAAGCCCTCCTATAATGCGTGCCGCATTTTGGCACGCGTGTAGAAATCGTGTGATGTGAAATGGCCTACTTTAGTTATCAGTTATGAAGAGAGCTTTTCGTTTCTTTTTGTTTTTCTTGTTTTAAAGTTTGTTGTAAAATCCCTCTGCTTTGCTGTGTTTGGTTTTCCCAGGGGAGGGGCTACCAGGTATACAAGCAAGGTTTATCCTCCTGAGTTGTCTTGGCCTGGGCATTGTTACTGGCTGTACGTGCTGCAGTGCAGATCGTAAATACCTGCTTTTGGGCCTGTTTTTCCCCTTCACTGTTAATATTGCTTACACATTGTTTAACACTGTCTGAAGTGTGGGGCCTGAAATAAAATCACTGAAACTGATTTTTTTTCCTCCCAAATGAGGCATAACTTTTTAATCGTTGGAAACTGAACCTGTGACTGGTTACAATAGTTGATTATTGTATTTTATTTTAATACGCAGTGCGACTTTAGATGAGATGGAAATAAAATGTACTTAATGTGCCCTTACAGGTATGTTCCCTCTTTTAACAGCAACACCAGTATCTATTTACTCTACCTGGAAACAGTTTTCGTGTGGTTTTTCCCTCAAAATAACTCAGTGGAAAAAAATAAACCACTCCAGCTCTCAGGAATCTATTCTTGTGCTTTCACACCCCTCTGCAGCAGGTTATCACAGGCCGGATTACTACACAAGCAGGGATAAGGTTGTTGCACTCCAGAGCGAAACATCCTCAGGTCCTACATTGTACTGTGACCTCATCAAAGTCAGGGACATGTACAACGTCTGTAGGTAGTTATCCATCTGCTCACACTGCAGCATGGTGCACAGGCTGCTAATTTACGTTAATATGAACAAAGTCATCACTGCTGCATGACACACTGCGAGTCCTTTAATGGACGATGATTAATGGAATTAGCATCCTCCTAATGCAACACCTACTGCACACAATTATAGTGCTGGCACACATCATCATCTTTCTGTTTTTATCATCTCCTCACGCCTTACAACAGGCGAAAATCATCCCAACGCTTCTCTACTTTCACAAATCCTTCTGTAATATAAATGTGATTATATTGTTTGTCAACATTAAGAGGGAGACACATGTCAAATAAGGTTCATATTAGAGATTTGTGTATTAACTGTGTGTTTGAAGTAGTTTTACATAGGAGAGACACACAACTGCACCCAACCATTTATTCAGAGATTCATTGATTCGTTGATAGTTTGAAAACTCGTTTCTTTTGGTCGCCACGGATGCAGATGTTTTCACACAGATTCTACAATTATCAAACGTACAGGTTCTTCCCCCCCCCCATCATGTCTCTTCCACACAGCCCTCACACGTCAAATGTTTAAAACTAAAGGTAATATATCTTGCTAGAAGATATTGCAATATTAAGATGCCACAAGATGTATCTTCATGGGATCAGATAAAGAATAAATCCACATGATCTGCTACATACCAGATGGTGTTGAAAAGTCAGTATGTAAGTATGTCCAGAGAGAGTCAATTATTTTTCTAACCACAATGTTTTTGTCCTTTTTCCTTTCCAAAAATAGTGTATTATTTGGATGCACGTTATCATCTATTGCACATTAGTGAAGGCCCCGGGGCCAAATCCCACCCTTTAGAGTAAGTAAAAGTAAAAATGACAGAAAACATGAATTATTGTGTAAATTACCAAATAATCCAGTTGTCCAGATATGTCAAATTCACCAATTCTACAACATTTTTAGGGGCTTGTATTATTCCTTTGTTTGTATTGCATATGAATGCAGTCATTTCTAATTGCAAATTGTGGAAAGGACTCTCAAGTTTTCCACAAATCTTGTAATTTATCAAACAATTCCACAAAATTCCTCTAAATTACACAAACAATGATAACAAAAATCAATCACTTTTTAAGGGAATTGAACAAGTGCACAATAATGTCAACTGGTACATATTTGGCCCCTGAACAAACATGAGTTTGACACCCCTGATCTATTGTATGGGTATCATGAACTCAGTGTATCATCCCATCCATTTTTAAAAGAGAAAGCTGTTACTGTATATATAACTACCGGTAACTGGATGTTGATGGTCTTTGGTAATAAATGAAAAAATCTAAATCCAAGGAAGTCACAACGAACCATCAGTAAGTGATCAGTTGGAAAACCAGGTATATATGTTTACAGTTCACATGTTCAAAGGCGGAAAGCCCTTCGAAAAGCTAAACTCCTTTGCCGGTGGGAATTATCGTTGTTGGCCAGACTGTCGGATAAAGTTGGCCAGTTTGAGGCCAGAATCAATACTCGAAGGTGTTATCAGTTTATTAGCAGCTGTGGTGTGCCAGCGACTCTCCTGATAAGGATGTAATGTAGCCTCAGTCCAAACAGCAGCTAAATGGACTGAACAAGCTTCTGTTTGTGTCTGTCGGCTGGAAGTCGGATTGTATCTGCAAAACAAAGAGCAGTGAAGAGACGGCAAACAGTGAGAGAAAAAGGGAGAGATTGAGGATTTAATCAATGCCGCTAAGCTGTGGATGAAGAGAATGAATAAAGGGGTATAAGTAGAAGACTATAGAGGTACAGAAATCCAGGAAACCATTAGATTGTGTCCCAAGTCTCTTGCTACGGAAATCCTGTTGGGTCAACAGGAAGTAAAATCACCAACACAAAAGCAATGTACTAATATAGTTACAAGTTATCTCAAGGCTATTGACAAAGAGGCTTACTTGCTCTGTTCCAAGTCATTCATTCAACTCTCTCGGTGTGAACGTTTGTATTTTTTATTTAAATACCCTTTTCAGCTGTTGAACTTCTTACATCACACCAGTGAGCAAAACTGGTACTTTTCAAATATTTCTTTAGACATTAATACTTTTTTATATGCAAGAGGTCTTTTTTCACCTCTTCCACAAGATCAAAGTCTAGCTTTTTCTTCATTCTTAAATTACTGGAAGTACAGAGTCAGAGACTCCAGTTTATCCTATAACCCAGAGCTACTGCTCAATCATTCAACTAATTATTGATAGAATGATAAACCACAGAAGCCTGCATGTAGCTTGTCACACATAGCTGAGGTTTACTTCTATCATTATTTACTGTATATCGCTCACTAAGCAGTGAGATTGGTGACATGCATATTTCGGTCCTGTTTTAAAATGCAAACTGATGCCTGAAGCAAAACATGGGCCTGATGGACACTTCTCATTTACTTATTTGAAGTCATTTACATTCCATTTTGTGTAAATGTTGACAAAGTGGCATATGTTTCCCAATGCTAGGGGTTGTTTTTCACCTATTATACACAATTTTTTTCCCACTACCCTAGGAACAATATATATATATATACACAAGCATGCATTGTATTTGATGCATTTCTAATATATATATATATATATATATATATATATATTAGAAATGCATCAATTACAAGGCTTCCTTTCAGCAAATTCAGCTAGTTATCGTAGCTTATATGGTGTTGGAGGACCCAGATGCAGAGATGGGAGGCAAAGGCAGGCTAGTGCTTGTAATACCAGTCTTTTTATTGTAATCTACAGAAACTATATATGCCAAATACAAAACAAAGCAGATAAGCAAACTGGAAAGGGGAAATACCACAGCACGAAAGGACTGTGTCCAAATCCTAAACGCAGAGGCCAATCAAGGAGTGCAGCACACCTGAGCTAATCACTCAAAAGCACAAACACATTGACCACCACACAGGCCTGAAAACGCACAACATAAGAAGCCCTGAAACTAGAGTGGATGTTAAGCTCCCTATTGTCATCTGTCAAGGAAAAGAAACACACAGAGTAAAGATTTGGACCCATATTTGTCACAGTTATGACAGGACTTTGCATTTTTGTCTCGTGAATTTTATCAAAACCTAGACAATGGTGTAGTAGTAGCATCCGTGCAGGATCTGTGTTTTGCTTGTCTGACAAAAAAACAAACCCTTTCTTTTATCTAAGGAAAGAAAACAAATACTAGGGATGTTCAACAGTAGCTTTTTGCTGGTATCTAACATGTTGAATTTATCAAACACTAAATTTCATATTATTATAAAAAGCGATATTCACATTATGCTGTATATCGCGTTGAAATAACAGGTTAAGCCTGCTTTTAATGTAATGCCCCACTGGATTTATTACAGAAAATAAGCATCATATATGCAATACATATAAACATAATTAAGAATACTATTACTATATTGTCTCAAACAACAGCACATATCGGTTTTTCAATATCGGTGGAAAAAACAAACACAGATGTAAACCACTATTACATTTTATGGCTAATATCATCCAATAATATTGGTGTGCGGATATTACTGGCCACATCTAAGAAATATTTATTATTTTTTTTACTGTTGAAACAATCTATTTTATCCAATTTCCAAAGCTAAAAGCAGTAATATTGTTACTATCTGGAATTAACCTTTATTTTTCAAGTAATTTGTTAACGTTAACATTTAGACAAGCCTTTGCAACAGGACACTAACAAATTTGTACAGAATACTTTTTCTCTGTTGTGTTAAACCACTTATTAACGCACAAGCCAGGCCCACCAGAGCATCCAATTTAGCACCTGGGATAAATTTGCTCAAAGTGAAATAGGAAAACATTAATCATCTAGTAAATTAGCATGTAGTATTTCCAAATGTATTTAACTGATTGTTTAACACCTCAGGGAAGTTAGAACTGTTTACATCTAAATGAAAGCTGTCTTAAAATGACTTTTTGTCCTTTAAAATGCCATGATGTGACCAACAGGGGAACAAACTTGGCCTTTTATTTCCTGACCTAAAATAGGTTTGACACCCCTGTCTTAAACCCTTACGCCTACTCTTGTTCCTCTCGCCCACATATCCGGTCTTTTGTCTGATGTCGGCGAGAAAAACGTCAAAACACTGACTGACTTTAGTCCAAACCATTGCTGTCTTTAAGGGCGGGAAACTTCTTCTTTCTGTTACGTGGATGCAAATGTTCATGCACAGCCTGACCTCCTCACCTCATTGGTTTGTACTCCACTCTATAACAGGGGTTCTCAAACTATTTGGATCCAAGGACTCCTTACAGGGGATCACATTTTTCAAGGACCTCTCATGATTTTTATGCCTTTTAAAAACAAAGTTCTGACAATTGTAGTCCTAAATTACACAGAAATGATGTAATCTTGGAACGTTTCGTCCTAAATACTTCAAATCCTTGTAGTTGTAGTAGAACAAACTGGTTCTTTTACCACTTTGATTCAATGACCCTTCGGTCTGGCCCGCAGACCCCTCGTCACCCCTCACGTCAACAAGAAGGTCTTAAAAACAGCCTCAGGACAAACAAATATACACACCTCTAACAAGACATCTCAGCCTGCTGATGTAACTCTCTTTCCACACACTTCAAAGACAAAAGGCAACCCCTGAAACTGCAGCTTAAACCTACACATCAAAGGTAAGGTATCACCTCTGCCAACACAGACACATCTGCCAAGGCATTGCTAAAAACACAGGACATTGTGCTATCATGTGTCTCCCAAGCTTATCTAGAATTCAAAGGATTGAGGACAACATCGTTGACCAACACCCAACCACATCAAGAAGACTTCCATGGCATCCCATGTGCACCTCTTCTGAGAGTGAACCTCTCCTGCTCCTTGTGACTAAGTTAACTGAGTTCACTGATGAAAAATGCTTAATAAATGTTTTGCATTCAAACGTACATATATTTCTCATGCAGTGTTTTATTTCATTGCTCTAACCACAAGAATCCATGCAACAGAGATGGGACTGCAAAGTTAGTAAGGTTGCACTCAAATGTCAATCTGTTAGGTGTATATAGGTGTACAGAACTGTTACCAAAGTAATGGATTAAAATAACTCCAGTATTTATTTGCTAGAAAATATGATTTGTCATTTTATTTTGATAATTTCAAAGAGAAACTTAGAATTAAGTATCTGTCAGTTATGTGTCTCCAGCATCATGTCATGTTTGATATCAAACAATCAGAAAAACATGATCTCTGTACCTATCTTATTTTGACTTTTATGATCTGTTTCCCGCGCATGGTGGCTTAGTGGTTAGCACGTCGTCCACCTCACAGCAAGAAGGTCCTGGGCCCAAGCCCTGGGTTGGACACTTGGGTCCTTTTTGTGTGGAGTTTGCATGTTTTCCCCATGCTTGCGTGGATTTTCTCTAGGTCCTCCAGCTTCCTCCCACAATCCAAATACATGACTATCAGGTTGATTGGAGTCTCTTGGCCGTAGGAGTGAATGTGAGTGGTTGTTAGTCTGTGTGTTGGCCTGCAATCGACTGGCGTGTCAGAAAATGAATGGATGGATGGATGGATCTGTTTTCATTCACAGTTATTTTTATGTCACCAAGTTTTCACTGAAACACTCACATAATGTGGCCCGCAACCAATCCCAGCTGTTGATTTTGAATGGTTTAGCAAGTCGCGTTGTACTTGAGGCATAGGTGGAGTTTGAGATTTGCCACGGGGGTCAAAAAATAAATAAATAAATATATAGAATCTCATCTCATGTTTCACTTCACAAATAAGGAATGAAAAGAAATTAACCAATCTAACTGTTTTTATTACTATCATTTCACTACATCACTACAAACAACATTATGACTCTATGGAACACCCGCGGTGTCCGCCATGTTGTAAACAAAGCTCTGAGCTACTATGGGAAGCAGGGTCAAATGTCATTGGCTGCAGCGGTCCTTTAAAACTTTTTTTTTTACTTAATTTTATTTTGTGAACCTTTGAATTTTATTTCCGAGTCACTGTGTTTTGGTCACTTAAAATATTTGTATATTATGTACATTATTTTAGGAATTGTATTTTTTCAAATTAGTTTGAGGAAACAGTAATGAAAACCTTGCAATGTAGGATGACATAACTTTTGGTATAAAAAGCAAAACTCTGCTGAAACGCAGCACATGGGGCAAAGTTTTTCAATGTGCTACGTAACCTTGTATTTTCATTAGCCCAAGTGCTTTGACTAGCTTTATTTTTTAAAAAAACTTGTATGCCAGAACACACTCTGCTTCACTTCTGCTGCGAGTTCAAGCAACTGAGACGACGCGACCCGAGCGGCGGCAAACTGCTGTGAAACCAGCGTGAACCTAGCTGTGAACCTGCAGGCTTAGACCCTGCTCTACCGGAACCACTCTATTGGCTCCTCTCTGCAGCCCTTTGTCCTTACTCCACTAACAGACTCAGCCTCCGAGAGACAAGCAAACATCTTCTCACCCTGGGACATGAAGAAGACTCTGGAGAATCAATTTCAATCAGGCCTTAAAGTTACTGCAACTAAACGCACACACAGAGTCTCATTTCCAGACACATTCACACGCACATGCAGAACCGTAACCCTCTTTTGTTGATGTTGTTGTGCATGATTCAACGTTTTGATAATAAATGGTAAAACTTAATTCTTTGTTTGTAATTCATGTTATCTATAAGGTCTGGAACCTATCGAAGAATAGACAGTGAGAATAATTCTACACCCTCTCATTGGAAGTTTATAACAGAAACGTATTTAAGGAGTTTGTTTTTTTGTTTTTTTTTTTTTTTACAAAAATGAAAGTGGCACCACGGCATTTTAACATCATAATGGATTTCATCTATTAATAAATAAACTCGACCCCCTACATAATAGAAATTGACTTAAAGAGCACCTGTACTAATCCTGTATATAACATAAAATGTGTTTTTAATGTATTACGAATATACAACATATGTTCACATTTATTTTTTCAAAAGTACTTTTTTTGCAATATTTCATAGCCATTGAGACAGCCATTGTAACTCACATCTTTTCGGTGTCCCTCACAAATTCCTTTCAGTCGCTCTGCTCCCAAACTCTGGAACTCCCTCCCCCCGGTCATCATAAACATCGACACCTTACCCCTCTTCAAATCCAGATGAAAAACCCATCTCTTTCAATCTGCCCACCCTGTAAATTCTCATCCCTAATGTCACCTTCATTGCCTTTCTTTTCTCTGTTTTTACTGTTTTTAATGTATTGCACTGTTTTTATTATTCTGTTTTTATTACTCTGCTTTTATTGTAAAGTGTCCTTGGGTGGCATGAAAGGCACTTCTAAATAAAATGAATTATTATTATTATTATTACTTCACAGTGACACAGCAGTGCATCATGTCCATTATTCATGTACTGTACGTTTAAAGTATACATGGTACAATTTTATCACAGCAGGGGTGAGAACAATGTGATTGCCTGTTCTGATCTGAGGGCCACAATATTAAAGTCTTTGTCCGCATTTAGAATACAATCTGAACATTAGTACAGAAAAAAAACAAATTGAGGGTTTCTGAGTTTTGTATATTTTCCTGTCATTGGGTTTTCTGTTGTCCTTTTACTATATTTGGTTTAATCTATTGGCCCTTTTGCTTACTTTTTCTGTAATTTTGTGTTTTGGGAGTTATGTTTGATGCAAGATACGTGTGTTTTATTTGTGTATTGGTACAAACTTATGCACCTCTGGTTAGATGCCAACTGCTTTTCATTGCTATGTACTGGTGAGGTGCAATAACAGAAAAGTGGTCAGAGGTTTTCATCACAGTTTTCCCAAATTCATTCAAATTATTATTTTTTTACATTAAAATGTTTTCTGCTGCTTTGATTACAAGATATTACTGTTAGTTTCATATCACAGATGTTAGTTCTACCTCAGGTGTGTAGTATACATTTATTTTTCAGACTTTAGGTTGGTTCTTCTTCTGTTGTGCAATTCTTCTTCACAATGGAAATGAAGCGACACTGCGCCCTGCAGTTCATGTATGGTACTGCCTCAAAAATGAAGCAGAAAGTGGCCGGCGGCCTGATTTGATCATGAATTTACAACATTAAACAATGCGTCGATGCAAATGTTTGGAGTCAACATTATCAGTTATGTTAGTAATCATTTTTGCATGAGATATGTTACACACATTGTGGTTGGCGCAAATCTCGAGAGTCTATATATTTGATTCTATTTTTTCTTTAGCCCCCCCGGCAAGAATCTCAAACTCCGCCTAAAGGTGACACCAAATACTCACCAAGACTACCACATGTTGGCACTCTAACCCCCAATTTCCTTTGGATGCGGCTCCGCTGCGTTATGTCACCGCCGCGCCACCGGAGATGATAGGGTTCCACTTTAGTCTATGTGTTCATTTCCATCCGCCAGATATACGCAGGACTTCTATTTTTGGCGGACATCGGAGTACAACGCATCAATCAGCACAGAGCAAATGAAGCTAAACAGGAAATTAAGCATGGACTCCGCAATAAAATATCCGGTTACTTTTCAAAATAAAACACTTCAGATTCTATTTTCAAGTAAATACATCACCAAAACGTCATAATGTGTAAAAACAAATTCACATCCACTATATTGTTTCCTCTCATACTGTAACTACACTGTAAACTGCAGTAACTTTGATTTAGTTCATGTTTTACTGGTGCAGTTTTATCTCTTCTCTGTTGGCTGTTGCTAAAAAATGTGGCTATGACAAATCCAGAGAGTCCAACCTTCTTGTTCTCCTTCGTTAGGAACACTGACCTGTTTATCTGTTTATTGTTACGTTTATAACACATACCTTTAACTTCATTCTTGCGCAATTATATAAATATTGTGAGAACTGTCTCGTGATGTTACAGTCGTCCAACCGGAGTGCGCCGTGGCGCACTCAAAGCGCAACCGATGGGAATTACCGGAAAGCGGACAGCGGGGCAAAACCGGATCGGTGCCGTGGTGCAGCGGAGACGTATGCGGTGGAACCCCCCAGTAAGACCTGCAAAATGTTAACCGTGTAGCAAGCACATAGCAGTCTAAACCTTGGACAATATACCAAACAGTTTGGAAACACTTCCTATCAATTGAAAGTGTTTGGAGTCCAACCTGAAAAGTATTAAGCGTGTTCTCCCAGGAGAGTGTGAAACCTTTGTTTCAACAATTATTTTTGATACGTTTTTCTATCATTGATAAAGGGTTTGTGGATGAATTTGAGTGAAAACTTTGCGGAAGTTTTTTTTGCTGTTGTTAGAAGTAAAACGGTGCAGAAGAAACGATAACTACCAGTTTTAGATCAAGGATCTACTCTGAAGAGATACACAAACCAGTGGGAAAAACAAGTCTGTGTTTTCTGCACAGAGGAATAATGTGTGATGTAGGCATGTAGAAATGATTACGACAGAAGGGAAGCACGCACACACATTGCCATGCTCCTAAAAAACACCAAAACACAAACACCAACAGACGTCAACAGTCCCATAATGTGACATTTCAGGCCCCACCTTCTCCTTCTCAGTATTCTGGCGGCAGCGGCGAGCGCTGCCAGTGCCTATCGATCAGACATTTAGCTGAATGTTCTCATCGAACAGCCGGCTGCTGCGGACGAGATACACGTGGGGAGACTGGGAAGCAGCCTCTCTCAGACACTCTCACACACACACACACACACACACACACACACACACACACACACACACACACACACACACACACACACACACACACACACACACACACACACACACACACACCAAATGAAAAGAGAAGAAGTTAAAGTGAAGTGGAAACGAGAATGGGACTTTTATAAAGCAGAAGCTGCAGTGAATGTGAAGCATTAATGCAGTTAAATGCCTAATAACTACCTTATAATTGTGTTTCTGATTAAACCACCACAGACGTGTAAATATTGTCATTAATGCTGATGCCTGGGGTGCAATCCTTAAACAAGGTCTTTAATGTGATGCCTCAAACTGCCTACTGTCTGTCCACTAACTGATTTACTCTAACTGGATTTTCTCCAGATCAATTAATGAGATAATTCACCGACTCATTGGGTTTGCCTCTAAATTCTGTGCTGCCTTCTTTTCTTTCTGCACCACTCAGCACACTCATTTATAGAAGGGGTGTCTCTAACTCTATTAATATATCCCCTGCAAACATTTTTAGATGTTTTTAAAGTCACTCCACTACCCAAAGAGAAGGTTTAAAACATTTTCACAGATGAAGTAGTTCAAAGCTGCTTGAAATTCTCAATTTTTTTTATCAGATAAAGATGTAGAGTAGGCCTCATAGATAATAAATCAAAGATCATTTTCTCAAAAGGGTTACAATAATCACTCTTTTTAACACTACTCAGAGTATATGGCAGCTGGTCTGCCACTGTCTAAAAACATATATGATAAAAATATGTATATATACTTTATTTTATTTTTTATTCATTATTTGTATTTTTAATTTCAACTAATTCAGTTTACCTTACAACCTCCCTGTTTTCTGCATGTGTGTGTGTGTGTTACTTGTGTCATTTATTATTATTATTGTTTCTTTAATTTTTTCTTTATATGCCGCTCTTTGCCTTTCTAATTACCCCTCGGGGATTAAAAAAAAAGTTTTTTCTGATTCTGATTCAAGAAAAGCTCCAAGGTTTAGTTTCATCTCAACTCTAAACACTCTCTTACTGATATTTTCTGAAAGGTTTGGTGCATTGCATTGTGGCATGTGGAGTCCCGTAAACGGATGCAAAGACGTGTTTTTGCTTCATTCTTACTGTGATTTATTGTGTTTCTTTGCCAGACAAGGAAGGCAGTGATTCATTTGACTCCATTTTGTTCTAGTTTGTTCCTGGTATCCCCTGTGACATCACCTCGCTCTGCGAGAAATTCAAATTCAGCCAGATGTTTCCTGTAAACCTCAAAGTAAACATCCACCATTAATGTGCCACTTGTCACTTTGGCAGAGTTTTTGAGGCAAACACCAGAAATCCTGGTAAGAATTCAATAAAAACACTGACCTATGCATCTATCTATGGGAAAATGCATTTGGGGTGTTCTGCTCTCTTTCATACATTTTAACCATGGTCATCCATGCAGAAAAAAACTCCAAAACTTGTTCTTCCAATGCTGAACAATATATTTACAAAACAGCTTGATTTAGTGATACAGTGACGAATATACAGCAATGGTTCAAAGGATTGGTGTGTTGAGCAGATGAAATCAAATGTTTTCATTTATTATTTAGCTGTTTTGTTGATCATAGAGAGGATGCAATTTATTATTGATCTTACCAAGTTAAATCAAAGAGTTGAAACTGAAAACCTGTGGTTTGACAAGAGGGATTTTGAACAGTTTCTTTCCTCAATACATGAAAACTTCCAAGAAAAAGTAATCTCACTACGGTGTTCTTATAAATTGAGCAAATTCGAGAGTCTTTGGCAATTAACTTAAGGTTGAGGATAATGCTGGATTTCCCCAATACAAAAAAAACACTTAATCTAAATTATGGATCAGTCAAAGCTGCTCATACTTTCACCATCGTTCATTGACATTATTTGTCATTTTTATTTATTCCAATTTTGAAGTCCCTCAGACATGAGTAACAGGGTATACATGGAAATTGATTCCACTTGCTAACTAGTGTTTTAGAATGCTATAGTGTGAGTGGCAGTAATTGCATCATAAAAATAAACACTTGGCCTTGAATCATCCCATCTTCTCACAGGATGGCTTTAGAGCAAGGCCACATAACACCAAATTTGTCACTATACTAAAATGTTCCATCATGTTGTCTCCTTAGACCTCCATGGCTTCAGTGCCCGAGACAAAAGTATTGTTAAAAAAACACCAATATAAATAAATGTAAAATAAACAGCCTAAGTTTGCATTAGTGTTGTTTAAGATTTTCATCTTTTTTTCCCTACCTAATTTTAGAGAGTGCAATGATTCTATTTTTTCAATAGAAAGTATAAAAAGACCAAAAGCACTCTGAGCACAAAACTCTGGCGAGTACCAAATATCCTCTCCGGCTGATATTGGAAGTTATCTGGATGATTGATCCTGATCATGGTACCATGATTATTCAGACTTTAGAGATAATAATAATAATAATCTATCTATAAAAGCAAGGAATCTCTGTCTGTGTGTCTATGTGTCTGTCTGTGTGTTCCTCAAATATATCTGCAGACCAGGATCAGACTGACCTGAGAGTTTCAACATGGCTGCTGCTTGGTTCAAAGGTGTGCAACGTCGGATTTATTTGGACGCCCCACCCCCGTGCCCCACCTCATGAGTCAGTGATAACGTTATCAGTCCTAGCTCTACAGTGGGCTCTATATGATGATGTCATCAGTTATAACATTGGAACATTGGTCCTACCTCTACAGTGATGATGTCATCAGTCCTACCTCCACAGTGATGATGTCATCCCTATGTTCCAATCTTCTAATGTTCTAATATTCCAATGTCCCAATGTCTTATATAGAGATATCATCAGTCCTTACCTATTAGAAAGCACT
The DNA here is from genome assembly GCF_900634775.1 of Gouania willdenowi. NCBI lineage: Eukaryota > Metazoa > Chordata > Actinopteri > Blenniiformes > Gobiesocidae > Gouania > Gouania willdenowi. The sequence goes on along the minus strand of NC_041055.1, from coordinate 9,837,852 downwards.
TATTATATTCCTTGTTCAAAAGGGGTTAATTAATAGGATTTAGGAGTTAATAGTGGGTGGTAATGCTTCTTGCCTTGGATACCAACCTCCGTAAAACTACATAGAAGAAGAAGAATAATGTGTGTCTGTGTGTGTGTGTTCCTCAAATATCTCTGCGGATCAGCTTCTATAATTACCAGTTTATATAGTTACTGGTGATAATGGTGTTGAAGTTAGACATCAATGACAGCAGACAAATTAATCAACTCTCAAAAAAAATATAATTTTCATTTGCCAATAACAAACTGAATCCTGTATTTTTGTTTTTTTCTTTTGCAGTCAAATAAAGAAAAGATCAGACTGATCTGCTTGGTTCAAAGGTGTGCGACGTCGGAAGTGTTTGGAATGCAATCATACTGTTAATACATTATTTAATAAATGCTTTACAAATTCAGTGACTGTTGTGGATTAATGACACTAAATGAGTCTGGACCGAGTCTGTTCTGGTCCGAGGAGATCCGGATCCGCGAGGACAACAAACTGGAATCGGAATAGATGGGGTGCGACTCCCTACAGTGTCCTTGCTAAAAGCCAAAATATATGAAAACACAATAGTTATCACTCTACACATTTCACAACAAACTTAAATGTCCCTGATGTCCCACCTTCAAACACAACCTCATTTGGCCATCCATGAAAAAGCTACTACTTTTCTATACATACTTCCTACAGGCACTGCACTAATAATAATAATAATAATAATAATAATAATAATAATAATAATAATAATAATAATAATAATAATGCATTGGATTGTATATAGTGCCTTATCATAGACACTCAAAGCGCTTTACATAATTAAGGCATTATTCTTTCATTCCACACTTAGTGGTGGCATGCCACTATTGTAGCCACAGCTGCTCTGGGGCAGACTGACAATAGTGAGGCTGCCATAGTGCGCCATCGGCCTCTCCGACCACCACCAACACTCACTCACACATGACATTCATACTAGGCAATGTGGGTGAAGTGTCTTGCCCAAGGACACAATGACAGATACCACTGGAGCCACTGTCACCCACTGTGGCACTTGGATTTCTCAGTGGTTTCCCACTAACCAGGCCCAGACCTGCTTAGCTTCCGATATCTAATGAGATCAGGCAATGACAGGCTGGTATGGCAACCATACAGTAGTTCCAAATGTATGGGCAACCTCATCTCAATTAAAAGAATTGTGATGAAACTCGCATCCTGGAGTAATTGAGGAACCAACCGAACATAACTGAGTCCAATTTCATGAATATCAGTCAATTACAAAGCAAGATATAAATATAAATCTCGCTGCTCACGGGGCATACCAGGCGGAACTGTGCAACAACTTTGGGTCGACTCCTGACCCGACCTGCTCGTAGGATGTTGGTGGCAACATCCTGGACATGCCCATTGTCCCGGAAGGTATCTTCGGCTCCGCACTAGCCTCTATGCAGAGACGTTGCAAGGCGAAGAAGTATAAGCAGCGTGGCGGCAGCTGTGCCCCCCCGAGTATGGGACAGTGCGCTGCCCCGGGAAGAGCGCTGCTATGGTCCCTCCGCTCGAGGGCGCTACCATACGGGATGATACAGGCTGCAATTCGCTGCTGTCCCTCTCCAATTCGCCGGCATCCTTCACTCACAGGCCCAGGGAGAATCATCCAGTGTTTTACAGGAGGAAACCCTCTCGCTGCTAAACAAAGAGGTGATTTCTGTCGTTTCACCTTCATTTTGTCAAAGTGGCTTCTACTAACCCTAACCCCAAATGCGGGGGGGGGGGGGAGGTCTGAAATCCACCGTGTCTCCCTGTTGCGCATGGTGCATCAGGGCGATTGGTTCACATCTGTCGACCTGAAGGATGCTTATTTCTACATCCCGATTTATCATCCCCACAGAAAGTACCTGCGGTTTGCTTTCCAGCGGATATGTTACGAGTACCGGGTCCTGCCCTTTGGCCTGTCTCTGAGCCCAAGGGTGTTTGTACGGTGCATGGAAGCAGCGGTGTTGCCGGGTGGGACACATTTCCTTTCGGTGCTCCGTGGGAGTGATCTTGTCATTTCTGCAGGAGCTGATTGACAAAGGCTTTCTCCATGGTGAAGGTTTGTCTGGTGGCTATCACTGCCTGTCATGTGGGTTTTGGGGATAGATAAAACTTTGAGTCAGCATCTGCTGATCATTTGTTTTATAAGTGGGGCACCCAGACTTCTCCCTGTGTCCAGGCCGCTGGTGCCGCTGTGTGACTTGGCTGTGATTCTGGAGGGTCTTAAGCCCCCTTTTTTGAACCGATGGGATGTGGAAACTTAAAGTTTGTGTCTCGGAAGGCGGTGTTGCTCCTGGCACTCCATCTTGTAGGCGCGGCAAATGGCTGCTCCGGTGTGTTGATGTGTATTCCTTTCGCTGCCAATAATAACTACCAAGTCAAATTCCTAGTATTGTTCTAAACTGTACCTGGCAAATAAGGCATTCTGATTCTGATTCTGATCAGTGCACTCATCGTGTGCTCAGTTCTTCCCTGGCAATGTGAGAATTATATTGAAGCCCAACCAGGCTTTTGTGCCAAAGGGGTTGGGCTCCTGTTCTCCTATTGACCTCACAACATTCCCTGCCTCACAGGATGAGCTGGGTTCTCTTCTGTTGTGTCGTGTACACGCTGTGCGGGCAAATGTGGATATGACAGCAAGCTTCAGGGTCAGCAATCAGCTCTTCGTCTCTTAGGCTCCGCCCCATAAGGGGAAGCTTGTTACTAAGCAACGCCTGTCACACTGGGTAGTGAAGGTGATTTCTTTGGCTTATTCGAGTCAGGGTCTGCAGCCGCCTGAGGGCTTACGTGCTCATTCAACTCGAGGTTTAGCCACTTTGGGCCTTGATCAGGGGGGTGTCTGTTCAGGATATTTGTGTGGCTGTGAGTTGATTTTCGCCCCTCACTTTTGTTGGTTTTACTGTCTGGATGTCTCCGCTCCATGTGTGGTTCTCCTTTCCTGATTGGTATGGTGATGCCCTGTGGGCTGGTGTAGCGTGCGATAAGCTTGTCTGCAATACGGGAGCTACGTTATCCCACAGTGAGACATCAAAACGAATGTTATGAAATAGAACTTCAGGTTCCTTCCATAACCCCGGTTCTATGAGTAATATGAGTGCGATGTCTCACAAAAACAACCCTTCTTGCCGCCTGAGTGATAAGAGGTTTGCCTATTGAATGCCAGTGTATTCTCCGCCCACTCTACTTATAACAGGTGGGACTACCTGTCGCGGATGAATACATTTCACCAGCCAATCAGGTTGGCCTTTTGAGAAAGGGCTTCTGTGATATGACGTGGAGGCGTACTGTTTATCCCATAGTGAGACATTGAAACAAATGAAATCGAACTGCTTTTGTACTTTGTGTTCTTAAGAGTGAAAGGAAATATAGAAACTCACCCAGCTCACAGTGCCGGCCTCCACCTGTCAGTGGATCACCAACTTCCCGACTGACAGGTAGCAGCAAGTAAGGCTGGGAAGCATCACATCCAGCACCCGGTCACTCAGCACTGGCGCCCCCCAGGGGTGTGTTCTCTCCCCACTTCTATTCTCCCTCTACACCAATGACTGCACCTCAGGGGACCCCTCTGTGAAACTCCTCAAGTTTGCAGACGACACCACCGTCATCGGTCTCATCAGGGATGGGGACGTGTCTGCCTTCAGACGGGAGGTGGAACAGCTGGCTCTCTGGTGCAGTCAGAACCATCTGGAACTGAACCCGCTCAAGACTGTGGAGATGACAGTGGACTTCAGGAGGAATCCTCCCCCACTCACCCCCCTTACCATTCTGAACAGCAAAGTGGCTACCGTGGACTTTTTCAGGTTCCTGGGATCCACAATCTCGCAGGACCTGAAGAGGACCTTCCACATAGACACAACCAGAAAAAAGGCACAGCAGAGGATGTACTTCCTGCGTCAGCTGAGGAAGTACAACCTCCCCCAGGAGCTGCTGATCATGTTCTACACCTCCATCATTCAGTCTGTTCTGTGCACCTCCATCACTGTCTGGTTTGGATCTACAACCAAACTAGACAAACACAGACTACAAAGGATAGTCAGGACTGCAGAAAAGATCATTGGTGTTGATCTGCCCTCCATCCAAGACTTATACCTGTCCAGGGTCAGGAAACAGCCAGGTAACATCACTGCAGACCCCTCACACCCTCCACACAATCTGTTCAAACTCCTCCCCTCCGGCAGACGCTACAGATCACTGTAAAACTACCCGCCATAAAAACAGTTTCTTCCCCCAGGCTGTCACTCTGATCAACACTAAACAGTCAAAGAGTGTCAGACCTGGTTCTGTGAAATAACCCTGGAACTAAACATGTAACAACCCTGGAACAATCTGTCACTGTGAATGTTAATGAACATACTGTTTAATTTAAATGTTCACCTGCACTACTCATCACTGCACTACTGCACTATTATCTCATTATCATTACTATTATATATATATATATATATATATATATATATATATATATATATATATATATATATATATATATATATATATATATATTTTATTATTTTTTTTCTAGTTAATTGTTATTATTTAATGTTTACACTATTGGAGAGAGAACAGTTCACCAAGTCAAATTCATTGTGTGTATAACTTACATAACTTGGCCAATAAAGTTGATTTTATTCTATTCTATTCTATTTTATTCTATTCTATTCTATTCTATTTAACTGTCACTGCTTGTAATTAGGGTAGGTCACAAATCTTCAACAGTTGTGTTACTGAAAAAAAAGCACAAACAGGTAAATGCTTTCTGATCTTTTATTCCTGACTGATGGAAGCATTTCGTTTTTGTTGAGTTGTTTTGTTTCTGCTGTTGACTCAAGCAGCAAGGCTCCACTTGTGCAGGGTTCCAACATCTTCAGTTACAGAGCGGGCCGTGAGGCACGGTGACGGAAGTGTGGGTGTGTTTAGTGAACAAGCCATATCTAATCTCCTTTGATCTTGGTTCATCTACAGATCAATGTGGAATAAGCCTTTACATAGGGGCAGATTATCTCTCTCAGCCACAGCTTTTACAGTTCAAATGAGCCTTTGACTGTGTCGCAGATACAGTGGAGCCATAGATAGGCGCTAATAAATCCTGCATGGAACATATGGAGAGGAAAATGAGAGATGTTAAGCGTGGAGAATCGACCTCAAAGCAAATGAAGAGATACGCTGCGTTCCTGCAGTCATTACAACCATGGCAGCACAACGTCTTGCTAATATAAAGATTTAATGGAGAGCCTAAGGCAGCATGTGGTCGTCGGGTGAGAGAGCACAGAGGAGAATGAGAGGGAGACTTAGTGATAGAATGAATGATAGGCAAAGAAAAAGAGCTAAATCAACAAGACAGAAAGAACCAGCAGGAGAGCCCTCAGTACAGATCCACAATGCTACGAAGTCAACTAGTGTTAACTTATTATAATGAGGTTAATTTGTATCAATAAGGGTTTTTGTAGAGGATAAATGTTGTAGTTAACTTGGGATAGTTTCCATTATCAAATATCTAGTGTTATTGATCGTGTATTGAAGTGTAACTGGTAACAGTTTACTTGAAGTTTTATACATAAGGCTGACATTAGGCTGTGATTATTATGACATGACACCTCTCATTAGCATGAACAAGGTGTCATGAAAGCTGTTATTAAGTGTTGTTTGTTACCCTAACCCAATGCTTCTCAATTATCTAGAAGTATCCCTCTGCATGTATCCTTATTAACATTAAAGAAAACAAAAAAAAGAAAGATTAAGATTAAGATTAAAGATCAAATCGGGGCTTTCGCCTTTATTTGGCCAAGTAATGTTATTACATCCAAAGAAATATAGATCAAGATTTAAAGTGCATCAATTTGCCTGAAATTAGAAAAAAAATGTAATCCTTATTTAAACTATAAACTACAAATATTTTCAGAATCAGAATTTTTATTTGCCAAGTACATATTAAAAACAATACAAGGAATTTATCTTGGTGGATGGTGCAAAAAACAAAAAAAAACAAACAAACCAGAAACACAATAATAATAATAATAATAATAATAATAATAATAATAATAATAATAATAATAATAATAAATGATGGATAAATACATATATACAAGTGCTGCAGGTATTTTTGATAGACTTGAACCATTTGATACTGAAAAATAAAATTAAATAAACTCGAAAAAATAATAATAATAAATTCAAATTAAGCAGCAACATTAACTCAGGAGCACAATATATTAAACACTTTAACCTACAAAACAAAAATTAATAAAACATTTTGTGCTTATTGACAAAAAAAATGATTTTAACACTGGTAGTTTGTTATGTCAAAACATACATAAGCAATAAATTAACAGTCTGTATTGCTGTCAGTTGCTTCATCGAATTTTATTTTTGCAGCACTTGCTTTATCCAGCATAACAAAGATCAACAACTCTTCTGCTGTGGTGTGTTTTTTTTTTTACAATGAGCACTTTGGTACGCTACCTTATATCATATGATGCGAACAGTGCTCACTGGTTGACAATATTCGGCACGCTTTCGCTGAAAAAACTCAAGGGTCTTATCAGTGTGATTGGGGTGTAACGTCTTTAATTGACGCCTCGCTTCCTCCGGTGGGGTCCGGCCTGGGTCTCATCCTCTCACTCCGCAGATGGCTTCGGCTGCGGGCCCAGTTACCCAGCAGGAAGGCGGGTTCAATGTCATCAGAATGCACGCGTCTCAAGGGCAAAGAGAATAAATTGATTTATCTAATGGAGCGTACACTCACACACATGAGAGCGCCACTGCCCCCTACAGTAGTGGGTGTGCAATTACACTTTACTATAGTACAGCAAAAAAAGTGCCCCCCTGATATCGCCAGCCCCACTGTTTGAGAAGGGCTGCCCTAAATCCTAACCCTCCGTTACCCTAACCCCACTATATCGCTCCACCGAACACAAAAAAATGCTGTGGGGTTCCTCAGGGATCTGTTCTTGGACCCCTTCTGTTTAACCTTTATATGCTTCCTTTAGGACAAATTTTACAGAACTGTAAGGTTGATTATCAGAGCTATGCAGATGACACACAACTATATCTATCACTGAACCCAGATGACCATGGTCCCATTGAGGTGTTGTGTGACTGTTTAGAAAAAGTAAACTGCTGGATGAGTGAAAACTTCCTTCAACTAAACCATGACAAGACGGAGGTGATTGTCTTTGGTAACAAGGAAAAGAGGACTGCTGTCAGTAAGTATCTTGAGTCTCGATCTTTAAAAGCTAAAGACCAAGTCAAAAACCTTGGTGTTCTGATTGACTCAGATCTTACATTCAGCAGTCAGATCAAATCTATCACAAAAACAGCCTTCTACCACCTAAAGAACATCTCCAGAGTGAAAGGTTTAATGGCTCAGAAAGACCAGGAGAAACTGGTCCATGCTTTTATCTCCAGCAGACTGGACTATTGTAATGGTCTTCTGACAGGAATCCCCCAAAAGAGCATCAAACAGCTACAGCTGGTTCAGAACGCTGCAGCTCGGGTCTTAACCAGAACAAAGAGGTCAGAGCACATTACTCCAGTTTTAAAGTCTTTACACTGGCTCCCAGTCAGCCTCAGAATAGACTTTAAAGTTCTGCTGCTGGTGTATAAATCTGTGAATGGGTTTGGTCCAGAATACATCAGTGACATGTTAGTCAGGTATGAACCCAGCAGGTCTCTCAGATCTATGGACACAGATCAGATAGTGGAGCCCAGAGTTCACAGTAAACATGGTGATGCTGCTTTTAGTTGTTATGCTGCAAAGAACTGGAACAAACTGCCAGCGGAGCTGAAGTCAGCATCCAATGTGAACATTTTTAAATCAAAGTTAAAGGCACTTTTATTCTCTACTGCATATGATTGAGAGAGAGATTTTTTGTCATGTTGTTGATGTAATGATGATTTTACTGATGATTTTAATTGATTTTACTGATGATTTTAAATGTTCTTATTGATTTAAATGTTCTTATTGATTTTAAACAATTGAATGTTTTATCATGTAAAGCACATTGAGTTGCCTTGAGTATGAAATGCGCTATATAAATAAATTTGCCTTGCCTTGCCTTGCCTAACATACTCCAAAGATGTCATAATAATTTAGCAAATGACACTTATTGACAGCCTTCATGACACTTTATTCATGCTAATGACAGTGTAAGGTCAGCCTTATGTATAAAACTTGAAATAAAGTGTGACCATGTAATCTTTTAAGACAGTGCAAAATATAATCTAAATGTTTCTGGTGTGTGTCTGTGTGACATTTGTTGTTAAAACTAAATAAAATGATTTTGATACATACTGTCGGGACCGGGGAAATCCATGCACCGTTCGTTCTTTGGTTATTCTGTTTTAAAACCGAATAAAAATAACAAATAAAAGTGTGGTTATTGTGTTTTACTGGCTTTAAAATCAAAACAAAAATATAAAAAAAACAGTTTTTCTGTTTCAAAATGAAATGTTTTCTGTTTGTGTAAAATCTGGATATTTAAGGGAAACTATGGACTCACCACAAAGAGGGACGCATAAGTCATAGATGGTGTACTGAATCTACTGGTGCTCCTCGTGTGTTGACTTCTTCATGGTAGAAGTTCTAACATCTATTGTTCCTCACACCAGCCTCAGAGTCGATAGTCAGTCACCTGTTTATTTGGCGACTGTTTGGACCGTAACACCATCAAACAGAAGACAAAATGTGAGCAGCTTTTTACTGACACAGGCTGAATGAAAACAGGAGCAGTACCAGAAAACTACTCAAATAAATCCTAAACAGTCCTATTGAGACCTGGTCCAGGACCTGTGGGAAACAAGGTGCAGTGGACTTCAGTTCTCGGTCTAATTTCCCCACAAACATCCAAATATCTCACAAACGGATTAAAAAAAAAATAAAATAAAATAAAACACAGGAAAAACACTGCTTATCTGGTTTTGAAGTCAGTAAAACAAAGTAACCACACCATTTATTTGTTATTTTTGATTTGGTTTTAAAATAGAATAACCAAAGAACGAACAGTACACGGATTCTGGGAACAGATTCTGCGAACAAACTTCCTGAAGTCAGCATCCAATGTGAACATTGTTAAATCCAAGTTAAAGCCACTCTTTTTTTCTCTACTGCGTATGATTGTGACGAAGATTTTTGGTCATGTTGTTGATGTTTTCCTGATTTTGATTGATTTGACTGATGGTTTTAAATGTTCCTATTGATTTTAAGCTGTTGAATGTTTTCTGTTGCACTTTTTGTGATCATGTAAAACACATTGAGTTGCCTTGCGTATGAAATAAATATGCAAATAAATGTGCCTTGCATTGTTGAGTGTTTAGTTTTCATGATTTTGGTCAGTTGGTTAGTTGTGCTCAGAGTTTACTTTTAGTTTTTAGTTTTTATGTTGTTGGTTCAGTTACCACTGAGACTTTTTAAAAGTTTAGTTACTGCAGGTAAAGTTAGTGGGTTATGTTTTTAGTTCTTGACTTCTTGTGATGTTAATGTGTTTTGTTTTGCTCCCAGCGTTTTTCTTTGTTCATGGGTGATAACTTGCAGTGCCTTCTTGTGTGTGATACCCTTGTTTTATTTCTGTGCAAGTGCAGAAAGACTGTGTTCACCTGATTACCTTACCATCTCTACTATTTATGAAATGCTTGGTCACAGTGTGTCAGTTGGTGGATTTGTCAACCCTCTTCCCACATTTCCACTCTTGCGTAGTTTGATTTTTAGAGTTTTGTTGTTGTTGTTGTTGTAGTGAGCAATTTTGATTAAATTTTTTGTTCTTCCTTTGAAAATGATATTTTGGACTTTCAGTATGATTTAAATACACTTGCTCCATTTTCATTAGGCATGCCTGATGTCTCCACCATCACTCAGTACATCTCGTACAAACCGTGACTAATACATTGATCAAGTTGTGCTTAAAATGTTGAAGCTGCTGGAGATGATAATTTTTTTTCATCAGATAAAATCATAATGTAGGCATACAAATTGTTGCTCAAAAGTTTGTTTTGATCTTTACTGTAAACACTCCCATTTTGACAATCGTTTTGTACATTGCGTTGTGAGATGTGGAGTACCTTGGACCATGGGTGGTTTCTTCATAAGGGCAATCAGGCGACGCCCCACCAAAAGGGAAAAAGGAGTAATTTTTTTTTTTATCATAGGGGCGACTGTGGCTCAGGTGGTAGTGGGTCGTCTTCTGATCGAGAGGTTGGGGTTTCGATCCCAGTACCTGACTACGTATGTGTCGAAGTGTCCTTGGGCAAGACACTGAACCCTAAGTTGCTCCCAGTGGTCGACTAGCGCCTTGCATGGCAGTCCTGTCCCACTGGTGTGTGAATGTGAGAGTGATTGGGTGAATGAGCTGATATGTAAAGCGCTTTGAGACTGCTTCATTGTGGTGATAAAGCGCTATATAAAATCAAGTCCATTTAGTCCATTTACCATCATATTCTTCCACAGTGTTACAGGGCTGTGACAGTTCTAGACAGTTTGAGCTTCTCTTTATGTCATTGTCCAATCAGCGCAGGGCTGTGCACCATGAAGTACCGCCCCCTTTGGGCGATCTCAGCGAAATTGAAAATCGGCCAGACTTCTCTCATAGACTCCCATGTAAAATCAGTTTTTTTCTAATTTCAGTCTTTACAATGCATTCCTTATGGGATTCGGGAGGGCTCGCACTCACATGCTTTTGTCATACCTAACGTAAGCCAGTGTTGGCGTCATGGGGGGCATTCGCGGGAAGAACTGTTTGTTCTTCAGGAAGCACACGGCAGAATATTTTTCCTTTGTGTTCTGCTTTTCTCCAAGAATTAACAATGAAACATTCTAAAAGCGGACACAAATTTCTGATAAAAGTTTGAAATGTATTTTTCTACACTGTCAATAACTGTTTTATTCACAGGAAACAATGAAACCCTTAGAATAATTGTTTTTACAGTTAAGTGTTTTTAAGGAATATCTCTCATTTAACATTACATAAAGCATATCATGTTCAGTGTCCAACTGTTCGGGAAATTATGATCTTTGCTGTGATTCTGCTTTGAAAGTGATAATTTAACTGTGTTCTGATTTATACCAGATTTCTTTTCACAAAGAGGTTTGTCGTTCAAACACAAAGTCACACCTACATAAGTCAACACCCACAACTCATCCAAAAAGCATTCTATTTATTTATTTATTTATTTATTTATTTATTTATTCAGTTCATTTCCGACATGGTTGCAATCACAGAAATTCATTTTGACATTCAGAGCAAAATCACATCATTGGTTTTTTTTTTTTTTTGTCCTTTCGCATGCCGGAAAGGGCGACGGAAAAAAGCATTATGCTTATCCAGATCCGTCCCCTGATTTGAACACAGATAATTTTACATCAAACCTCGTTTCTTCCCTAGTCAAACATTCTCATCGTCGTGAAGATTTTGTCGATGGCGCTCAATGACCAGTTGATGAGTTCCATGTCGTCGCTGTATAGTTCGATGAAGAGTTGACTTGAGATCTGTATGCGTGTAGAAATATCCTCCGTGTTTTCTCCTTAAATCCTTCCAGATTTACGGATTGTTGTGTCTCTGCGTCAAGGCTATTCCAGAGGTTCATGGCTCTATACACAGTACTATGTTTGCCAACGTTCGATTTGACCCTGTCTGGTCTGAACACATTATTATGTCTGAAGTCGTAGGAATTTTGATTGTATGTGAAACGTTTTTGTATTTGATGTGGTAGTTTTTTAGATGAAGCCCTAAATTCTGCTTGGCCCCTGTGAAACGTAACCAACAGAATTGCGTAAATCCAGATACAGTATGACATCACTAGTATATAACACAAGCGCAAAATTAAAATCATTGGATTTTGTGGTTCTGGTCGCTGCCCCCACTGCAGTGTATTGTATGTCTAATTTAATCTTTTATTTTCTTTGTAACAAAGTGTTTTCTTTCATTAGACATTTTAAATAAGGACACTGAGCTGAATCTGAAGGCCAATAGATCCAAGCACGCTGCACTGAAGAAGTCCACGCGAGGTCAGTTCTCGATCCGGGGTGAAGAACACAAGTCAGAACCAGTGGAAATGCGCTGAGCAAGAAACAGGGCCATCGGTCCTATCACAAACCAGAACCACGTTTTGCTCCTCAGACTTTTCTCCAACAACCTGTCTACCACAAGAGACGGACCACCGACCACGGACCCATCAGAACTGAGGTACACTGGATCTCAAATTCTAATCGGGCTTAAAGTAATGGCAGCCACATGGTTCGACACTGATCTTATCATCGCTCTCTCACACACACATATACACACATACACTGAAATCATGCTCCTTTTCTTTCTCTACTAAGCTTTTACCTTTAAAGTGTTAATACATTTATCCTTAGCTTAGTGAGCGTTTGTGTTTGTGCCCCCCACAGTTTTCCTAATGTACCCCCATTTAATACCACCTGGCGCCGACTCTGGCGTGAGCATAGCTGGCGTAGCTGCTGCATTCGATTGCACTCAGAACCCGGAAAGATCCGAGGTAAATACGTTTCATTCAGTAGCTCGGAAAACATGACTGATGTTTGTTTTCATATTTTCCGAGGAGCAAAAATGCCTGCTGGGGAAAGACATTAGTTCCTTGAGAGTAAGAGAGACAGAGAGAGAGAAGGTTAATACACTTTAGGTTAGACTTGAACACACCTGCGGGGGGGAATCCTGCTTCTAACAGGATGAGAGCTACAGGCTAGCGGTTCGTCGTCAGGTGAGCAAGAACCGACACATCCGAGCCTGTCATTCTTAGTCTCTGTCTCTCTCTGGCACACACACACACACACACACACACACACACACACACACACACACACACACACACACACACACACACACACACACACACACACACACACACACACACACACTATTTAACTGATGATTTTTAATAGTTATTTTTTCATTCAAATGCAATTTTCAAGCAATATGTTTATTTTTGCAAATCTATACAATTGGCCATATACTATATTTTTATATATAGTTCACTGTTGAATGTGTGGACTTTCATTTGGACTTAATCATAGTTAAGCTGCACAAAATCTTTAAAATGTTATCAATATGGCAATCGGTACATAATCTGTATTTACTGTTTGTTTCTGCAAATACAGTATTGTTTGTGCAATGTCAAGCAATTTGAATGCACTCCCCCTTTTTTTGGATTTATAAACTATTTGTATATAAAAGAACAACTTTAAAAAACTCTAAATAAATATTTTTAATGATTTGGCTAATATGTAGTCCCCTGTAGTAAAACAAGCATATCCGTCCATGATATTTGAAGGTAAACTGATTCACAGTTTATCTCTATGTTGTATTTCTTTTTATTGGTTGAACACTCCTAGATTTAACTTTTCTCTGTAGCCGTTACATTTGGTATTGCTGTGTAAGTTGACCAGAAAATAAGATGTGGCAATTGTCTCGCTGCCTATTAATTTCACCTTAGTCATCATCGGAACAGTTGCCGCCCCTGAGAAATTTGTCAGGCGCCGCCACTGCCTTGAATGGATGCATAGAAGTGTTTTTACTTGATTCTTCTTGTGATTTCTTGTGTTCGCTGCAAAAACTCTGCCAAAGCTACTTCCCAACACATTTCCACTGAAAGTTGTAGCAAAACAATGGCTGATGAGTTTTTGGGAACACGGAAAGATCCAAATCCATCTGAAATTGAATGTGTTGCGGTGTGAGGTGATACCACGGGGAATACCAGGAACAAACTAGAACAACAATGGATTCAAGCCAATCACTGTCTAGAAAAAACACGGAATCGCAGTAAGAATGAAGTAAAAACACCACGTCCCACAATGCAATGTGCAAAACTTTTACAGTAATGTCAAACAGGGAGTGTTTACAGTAGAGATCAAAGCAAACTTTCGAGTGGCAATTTAAACTTTTTACAAATTTTTTTTGAGCAAAATGTCTTTGATTTGTTGATCTATGAAGCCTACACTATGTCTTTATCTGATAAAAAAAAAAAAAAAAAAAAGATAAAAGAAATGTAACCATAGAAGCGTAGGAATAGAATCCAGTTTGTCTGAATTCTGAATCAGAATCAGAATCAGAATCAGAATCAACTTTATTGACCAAGTAATGTATTGAATACACACGAGGAATTTGTCTTGGTGAACTGTGCTCTCTCTGATAGTGTAAACATTAAATAATAACAATCAACTAGAATAAAGAACAATAAATAAAAAAAAGTAGTATAACATAAATATAAAGAGTAGTTAGACTAATAATAAAAATCAACTAGAAAAAAGAAAAATAAATAAAAAAAGAAGTATAACATAAATATAAAGAGTAGTTAGACTAATAATAACAATCAACTAGAAAAAAGAAAAATAAATAAAAAAGAAGTATAAACATAAATATAAAGAGTAGTTAGACTAATATGTGCAAACAATAATAATAGTAATAATAATAATAATAATGAAATTAAATTTAAAAAACAATAATAATAATAAGATAATAGTGCATTAGTGCATAGATGAGTAGTGCATGTGAACATTTAAATGAAAATATTATGTCCATGAACATTCTCAGTTCTGGTCAATTGTTTATCAATGTCACTTCAAATAAAAGACAGAGAGTGGGATGACATGCCCAGTTAATCATGAGTAAAACCTTTCCTCTTATTGAACAAAATTCCTCATTCCTCTCTTTTGTTCCTCAGCAGAACCCTTCAGCACTCTCCTTTCTTTTACTCAGCTCCACCTCAGTGTCCCCCTCACACCCCGACTTTTACCAGTTTTGGTAGTTTAGATTTTTTGTCCTCCTTTTTTTAAAAAAAAACAAAAAACAGCGAGGATACCTAAAACAATCTTGTGACTGCTCAGATTATGTAACATTTTCAATCTTTTCTTTTAGATCGCGCCCACTTAAAGATGTAGTTTTGTACTTTTTATACTTTTTTTGGCATCATTTGGTCAAAAAACCATAATCATCTTTGAACATATTGTAATCCACAATATTCTGAATGGACAGTGAATCTCATCTCCTTATCCTGGACCTGTAAATGAAGTTCATAAATCTAGGAGCGTGACACTCCTGGAATCTGGACTTCAGCCAATCAGAAATCTTTCAACAAACACGTGTCCTCCATGAGCTGTTTTGAGCATTTCTATTGGCTGCTCGACTGAAGTCAGGCACGTTCAAGGACCATCGGTAGTAAACGTGGATTTGTGGACGTTCCAGCAGAAGTCCCCATAACAGCGCTAGGCACAACAGTTACATGGCAAATCAAGCGGAAAAAGGCAGACTGAGGTGGAGAAGCAACAACACTGTTGTTTTACAGTGTGAATGCGGCTGCCAGTCAGAGTGGCTGGGATCACACAGCCCCCTCTGTGTGTGCTTGTGGCGGGGACGAGCTGACAACAGCAGCCACTGCTCGGGACAGTAACTACAGATTGATACATGCATTCATGTCAGTCTCTAAAACGTCAGAAAAACCTCCACTAACACAAAATAACGCTATATATTTGTCACTCGTCTTTTTTGAGATAAAAGTCGCTAAGACCGTTCACAAAGTATACCAGTAAGGGAGGTTGAGTTTCAGTTTCAAAATGGAGCAGAGAGAGGATTCTACAAACTGCAGCTTTAAGTTAAAGATTGTGATTTTGTAGATAAACCCTTTTGTTTGGAGAACTTATTTTGGCTTTCAGCGTCTTATATTTTACAGTTACTTGATGGAGCACAGGTAAACAAAGCATAAAGTGTAGTCAGGGGTGTCTTTCTTTAAAATCAATGTTGTATTTATGGTCTGTTGCATATTATGTCTCACTGCGAAACCCACAGAATGAGCTGGAGATGAGGCCTCAGTATTTCTGCTTCACTGCCCACTTCTGCGATGATCACACACCCATCACTTGTACACTAATGTTGGACTGCAGACCTTCAGAGTAAATACAGATCTATGGCACGTTGTATTTCAGTTCATCAATAGTCTGACTTTCATGACTGGAAGCAGAAACCAGCACATAATAGTATACTGGGAATAATGTTTTCAAGTCAGTTATCCTTTGATGCTTACGGTGATGGTGTAAGTGGGTGTGTGCGTCACTCTGAACCATTTAAAAGAAACATGAATGTCTTCATTAATTTGACAGATTGTCAGAGAGCTAAGAGCTGCAGTTCAGTGTCAGTGAGGATTTGTTTAGTGTTTGATAAGGTCAGGGACTTTATCGGCCTTATCGCACAGACAGAGCCATTGATCTGACAACATGGCTGAAGCTCCGATGTCTTTCTGGGAAGCTGCAGAGCTTTGGAGCATTTCTGTGACAAACCGCGAATGTTGCACAATGTCTTGATGTTGTTTTGTGTATCTGCCGCTTTGTTTGAGGCTGTTTAATATTGATAAAGAAATGAATTGTAAGAAAACAAACTTGTTTCCAGTCAGATAAAAATTAATGGAAAACAGCAGCAGCGTCACACTACGCCGCCACTGGGCTCACAGTCGGATAACTAATGTACCCATTGAATTTCAATGAGTCCCAGTGAGGATAAATATCCTGAATAACTCAGCCTCACTGACAGCTCAAATCCATTTTACTCCCTGGATTCACTTTCGACCATCCGTGCATGATCTGTCCTGTGATGTTCACTGCTTGTTAAAAAGACACATTAATCTATCGATCTATCTATCTTCAAAATATAAGGAAATACCTTTTTGTCTGTTTGGAGTCTCATAAGGCCATTATGGAGTAGCCTAAGTGGACTTAAGTTGAGGAGACCAGACAGAGAGATGAGGGCCTGGTTAACAATCCACATTTAGTGATTAAAAACAGCATAAATAACAAAAAGTAAGGCTTGGGAGGTATTCACAATAATTGGGCAAACAAAGTAACCTGACTGAAAGCGAATGGCGAAGGGAATGCCTTCAGGGAGATTGGTAACATTGGAGTGAAAGACAATTCAACATTCATTAACTCTGTACTGCAGGCGTCTGTTGGTGTCTAGTCTGCTGGTGTTTAGTCAGAAACCAGAAAAATACAGTACATTCACACATTTTCACTCCTGTAGACGCTCCAATCCTAACAATCCTTTTCATAAACACCGGACAATGCCATAAACACTTGGCAAGGGACTGCCGATAAAAATGAGCCTTTCAGCTAACTTGAGCGCATTAATACTTGTATAATGTTGATTTATGAGCACTGTCCCTCTCAAATAAAAAAAAAAAAAACTAAAATCAAACCCAGCATCACAGACATACTTAACGTAAAGTAACATTATTGTATCATTATTGACATTTTCATTAAAATCTGTAAGCAAGTATGGGACTCAAGAAATATTAGCTCTAAGGTCATGCAATTTGATGTCCTAAAGCAGAAGTTGGACAATCAGGTGAGAAATAACTTTAGCTTTAAAAACAGCCCTTCATACAGGAAATATTGAGTAACAAAATAATGGCATCAAGTATGAAGTATAAATCTGTACAGGTGGATGAAGCCTATTTTATCCAACACATGATCCATATTCACAAAGCACGGGACACTTTGATGGATTGAATTCAACATACTGGATTTTTCATGCGTAGAAAGGATGATGATGTGGTAAAAACAAGCAACCTAACCCAACAATATTGTCTCTTTGATCTGCTACAAAAGTCACAGGTCTTTGTATCTCAATCTTCCCAACTGTTCACTCTGATTGAGGTACACAGATGACATTGTCATCTGAAGACATCATTGTCAATGTAGACCCCATCCTGGTGCTGTATGTCTATGCATCTATTGCCTGTGCGCTGATCCCTGATGTACTCGGAAACCCTGAACAGTTTTTCACTCTGACCTTTTAACTCATCGTTCACTACATTTTCCCATACTATACATGTCCTGTTTCACATTCATGTAATTCTCCACCACACCTGCCTTCCCTATAAATAACTACAGTTTATCTGTGGACGCTATGTATGACTCATTTGGACCTTTTAGCGTGACATTGGTGCCTCTTTCGTTTCCCAAGATTCAACATTATTACCTTACTTTTCTCAAGGTCTTTCTGGTTTCACACCATACCTCTCATTCACAATGTAATCTATTATGTAATCAGCCTAAATTTCACTGGAAATGCATCTTCTCACTGGAACCATGTCACTCAAAGATACGTCAAAGAAACGTCTTCTCACTTGAAGGGTCAGTCTTTTGTAATAATTGTTAGACACGTGTCTGCAATTATTGGGGTAACCTGAAAGCTAAAGATAAACTGAGCAAGGCATCTGGCTAAGACAGAAAGAAGATGTGAAATGTTCCACACATGGAAAGAATTGCAAATACTGTACATTTGAAAAAAATTACATTGCATTAGTTGCACATTAAAACCTCAAATGCAGGTTGCCATAGCACCAAATTGTAGACCCAGGTTGCAGAACCAAAGACTCTGAGATTTACTTTATTTAAATGACAAAATATACGACTGGGGGAAAGAGGAGTCGCACAGACTAACAAGCAGTAATCACACTGTATAACCCTCTTGTCTTATTGTGCAAGGGAGGTCATGGCAAATCTGGTTCAGCTGTGTAGGAAAAGAGGGAGAAGTTTATTAAGTCACTCTGCACATTCAAATAGAGAGGACTGGGAGTAGCAGAAACACAAAGGAACCTAGACCCATGGATGGAGACAAGGCCAAAAATAAACTAAACTAAGCTCAAGACCTACAGAACTTACTTGAAATAAACAAAACCCTACCGAAAGCAACACAAACCAGAAAAGGGTTGCCAAACAAATTTGATTAACTTCACCCATAAGTTAAAACCATCATCTGACAGATTTATCCTCTGTAGACCTCGACCAGATAAGTGTCCTATTGGCCCCATCGAACAACGACCTGCAAATCTTTCTGGGAGGTTTTGCAGTCAAGTGTGAAGCAGGTGGGATGAGTCTGTCGTTTAGAGTCAGGTTCTAAGTCAGAGATGGAAGAGGTTTTGCCCCCCAAAGTGGAAGAGTTCAAGTATCTAAGGATCTTGTTCACGAGTGAGGGTAGGATGGAGCAGGGAGTGAACTGACAGAACAGAGCGTCATCTGCAGTTCTGCCAATGCTTGACCAGTCTGTTGTGGTGAAGAGAGAGTTAAGCCAGAAGGTAAAGGTCTCTGGGTAATGACCAAAAGAACAAGCACAAGTGGCTAAAATTGGCTAGACTCGGCTTTAGAGACAGGGGTTCTCATTCATTAACGTTGCGTGAAAACAGGTGCAAATCTGAGTGCACATTGGGACCAACGTGTGATTTATGAAACATCGGTATTTGACCAATCCCAGCTGAATTTGATCGTCATTAACATGTTACGCCCTCAAATATTCTTGGCCCACTGAGGTAAAACAAACATTGGCAAAGATATAAATGTTTCCAAGATGAAAATCAGCATCGTCAATGCTAAGGTGAAGAAAAACGTGCTTTTTAAAGAGCTTATTGAAACGCTCCAAGGAAGAGAATAACGGAGGCGGTAATAAATTCTCAATAACTAACTTAGCCAATGGCTAATGATGATTTAAATGCATTTTTACTCATCCACAGCCGAAAAGTGTAAATACTTGCTATTTGATCAAGACAATTCTTTACATTTTGGTCAAGAAAAAAGTGGACGAGTCAGGCTCCTCCACCTTTATTTTTGTTTCAATAATTCATTTTGATCTGTTCTGAATGTGTGTCTGCTTATGTTTAAATGACAGCTGAGGCTACTTTAATACTTTATTTACAGTCTCAGCCAGATTTTCCTGTTCTGCACCACAAATTCACACACACATATTTGCATACACGAGGTCAAACCAGGCGTGAGATCTGATCGTGGCACGTCAAAATTGATAAATACCGACGCTTGCGTGAATTTGGTTGAAGTCACATTGCATGCTCAGATCTGAATATGTGGTTGATAAATGAGAGGCAGGGTGAGGATTTTGATCATCCTGGTGAGACACAGAGCAGAGCTGCTGCTGGACGTATAGTGGAGCCCAGAGTTCACAGCCAACATGATGAAGCTGCTTTTAGTTGTTATGCTGCAAAGAAGAAAAACAAACTACCGGTCCCAACAGAGCTGAAGTCAGCATCCAATGTAAACATTTTTAAATCCAAGTTTAAGGCTAATGAAAAATCATGTTTCTTTCTTTCTTTCTTTCTTTCTTTCTTTCTTCTTCTCAAACTTCACGATAGACGCAACATCAAAACAATAAAAGCGAAACATTGAAAACATATCTTCTAATCACTATACAGAGATAAACGTCAATTTGAGAGGGCAGGATGAAGAAAAAGCTTATTTAGTCCTGACCCACCTTACTATCAGTCACCAATTTTCAGCATAAAGTGGTGAAATCGTGTCCATTCCAGCAAAATACAAGCAAACAATCTCATTTATCTTTTCTATGTTTTTGATCATTTCTAAAGTAGTCAAACTCAATTTGCCACAATCAATTTTCTTCTAGCTCATAAAGTCATTAATCCAAATTATTTTTTCCAGCTTCACCATAGAGACCCTCTTAGAGCATCTGTTATCACTTCATTTGGCCATAGCTAAACTGATCAATAACAGTCTCTTCAAACACTGTTCTTTCTTCTGTCAAGGAACTTCTGCGTGTGGAATGTAATTCTTTTTAGTCTAATCGCTGAGACTTGAAGATATTTTCTCTTTAAAATATACATTATCGCATTGAGGCATTCACTTCAAGTTATTAGATATTATCTAGTCACCCATTCACCCACGCCGAATGAAATGCAAATTAAATTAACACTGCAATGTAAGAAATAAAAGCGTTAACATGATTACTATAATAAGAGCCAGTCATGGGTTTCACCCTGTAGTCCCACGGGAAGTAAAATGTGTGACAGAGAAGATAAAATATTGTACTTTTTTTATGCTAAATACATTTAAAGATGTCTCGTTCCGGTTTCAGTCTAATGGTTGCCCATGTATGGAATGAATGAACGAGTCTAAGACAAGACCAAGACTGTTGGGGGTTGAGATCAAGTCAAGACCAAGACAATACAAATCAATTGTTTTCAAAAAACATAAGTTTGAACAGTTAAACAGCATTTTCTCTTTGATATTAGTTTTCTTTTGAATACTTTTGTATAAAAAACAGGAGATATTAACTTAAATAACTTTTAGCAGTACAAACATGTTTTTTAATAGTATATTTTTTATTATTGACCTTCTTTTTTAAACCCAATCAAACTGCGACACAGTGCCTGGGAACCGGAAGTACTGCGCTCAATACCTCACTCAATACCGAGAGGGAGCCGTACTGTTAAAATTAAAATGAACGGTTGAACACCAAATTACTCAAAAATAACGGATGCACACACTTGTGGTATTTGGATGTCGTTGACAAAGTTTCAGGTCGAACAGACACTGCACTGGGGAGATATTTACTCCACAAACACACACACGCACGTACGCAGACCTTTGCTCCATTATACAGGTAGTATAGATAGTATAGATAATCCTTGCAAATACTGTATTTAAAAGTCACTAGTGCAGAAGTATAACATCTTAAAATGAAGTGGGGTTTTTGTAAGGGGACTGAGGCCTAAAGTAAGGGTTCAGAGGTTTTTCTCACTTGAAATAAGACGGACTGATGAGTTTTTGCATGTGTTTGAAACATAAGGCACTGGAAATAATTTCCAAGGAATCAGAACAATCGTGAGCTCACAGTATAGGTTTGAAGTCAAATTACTTCATTAAGTGATGAAGTGCTTCTCCTTATTATCACATTAATGAACTTGAAGAATAATAGATCACTGCTGGTTTCAATTGGTTGACGGAAAATCACGCATCGGGCCAGTCCAAGATGAGACCAAGACCAGTCTCGAGTGCGACAATACAACCAATACGTGCATTACCATTAATCAAAGAAGAGGTTGATAGCCAAGCCTTTTTGTAGAACATCAGTGCCTGACCACAATGCTAAATATGGTTCACACTTATTATCCCAGAGGCTCATTTTCAGAAGACATTTCTCCCTTTACTTTAGCTGTGATCTATCTTTGAGTCCCACCTGCTCTTCTCATCAGTTTTGCAAGCTTCACTTATGTTCCCTCACACACAAACCATCACATTTTGTACATTGAGAAACTAGGAACTGAAGTTCTCTTGTGAAAGCCACGCCTTCTTCTACACTAATTGTCTAAGTATGGGATCCTTTACTGAGACACGTTCTCCCATTTGGGACAATTAGGCCACTGAGTTAAATGAGCTGTAGCCAGATTGTGTTGGAAAACACAGTTGTAAAACAAAAACAGTTGACGTTGCTCATTAAATCTCATCTATTAAGGATGACTTTTATTTACAGTGATGAGTTATCGGTGGTATTGTGTGTGCTCCGATACAAACAAAGTATGTCCTCTTTAGGGAAAAAGCCTGGCAGCACAATATTTAGAGTGCAAGAGATGAAGAGCCAAATGAGCACAACAAATGAAGCTGTTTCATATTATACAGAGTTTTAACAAAATTAGGAATCACATGAGTTTTCTCCAAAGGCTACTAATGTGTGTGTGTGTGTGTGTGTGTGTGTGTGTTTTTTTTAATGTTTGCATTATATGCATATCCGTGAAAGGTGTTGGTAAATTTATTGCGTTAGATAACTTTTACATCATCTGAGGTCATTTTTTTGTGTTTATTTCAGTATTTTTAAATGTTTGACCTTGTTTCTTTGTTTTCAGAAAAGGAAACCTAAACTTCCTTTTCAGAAAAAGTGCTAAAATAATTGCTCAAGCATCTGAGTGAGTTATTTATTGAGGGTTGGACCAAGGTTCAATAATGTATGCAGATTAGCCCAATACCATAGTAACCTTTTAAGAATAACATTCAAGTGTAACTAAACTCCCTGCTTCCTGCTGACCTGTCACTAGGGGGAAATAAAATAAATGCCTTGATTAAGGGCGTTCCTCCTGGAGCAGATAAGACACGCCCAGTCACGGCAGTCCTCAGCGTTGCACAGTGACAGCTGAGCTGTGTCACTACAATCACAGGCACACACAATCCTGACGTGAAGATCACCCACGCACATACAAACTATACAGACACTATAGCACTAACACATTAACCAGGAAGACACACACACAGCGACAAAATGTACACGCACGTCTGAGCACACACAGAGACAGATGGCAATACGCACACAGACATGAACCCTAGAGCAGAATCTTCTCTTTATAGAAGCATAGAGGGCTGTGATTGGAGGAAAACTAGTCCCTCCTCCCAGCTTTTATAGAACGGGCAGGACAACAGTGACAGTGACGCATGATGGTCAAAATGGCGTCACAAAATCTGTCTCAGCCAACAGCAAAATTTAACTGTAATAATTCAATTCAACTTTATTTATATAGTGCAAATTACAACAAAGTCATCTAAGTGCCCTTAACAAAATGCAAAGTCCATTGTAAGAAAAAAAAACTCCCTCTTTTTAATAGGAAGACATCTCCAGTGGAACCAGTTTGAGAGGTGGTAGCCTCGACTGGTTGGGGTTAGTGAACAGAAGGGCAAACAGAATAGGATAGAGGGATAGTCCATCCGAGTGTCCCAGACAAATTGAGCCGAGACAAGACACTAGTCTAGTGTCCCAAACTAGTTGTGCCGCGAACCATTGATCAGTCCATCCAAGTGTTCCAGGCTAGTTGTGCTGTGAGCCATCGATCAGGAACCGCCAACTCCAGCATCAAGACACCTGAAACAGAAAAGAGAGCGGAGGGCGAGGAGAAGGCACAGACTGCAGAAAAAACATGATACACTATTGGTGCTTTTCCACCGGGCAGGAGCTGGAGCTAACTTGGAGCTAGCGCGTGTTATGGCTCCGAGCCATTCTGTTTCCACCAACATAGCTCCAGCTCTCGGAGCCAAAAACCAGCCCCACATAGCTTCTGGGCTACAGCTCAGCTCTAAAGTGGGCGGGTGCTAGGCGTGGTTATTGACGGTCCTCCAAAAACAAAAAGCAGCCTTTTTTTTAAGTTGGCGAGCGGCTGGTCACGTTGGTGCAAATCCGACAAAAGTCCAAAGTGAGTCCAAGAAGACAGAGCAGTGGTCAGAGGAGGAGAACATTGTTTCCTGGTGCTGTGGGTGTCTGAAGAGGTACAGGGAAAGAGGGCGGAGCCTCACGGACCGAACACAACTACAGCCACGGAGGAGCTCGTCCTGTAGAACTGTTACTAATCCTGGTCATTTTTATGTCACCCTGTCGTTAAACTACTACCAACATTAACTTGCTACAATATTCCCTCATCCATATTATGAACGGTACGTCAAACGTGGTGCAGGCTAGCCAGTTAGCCGCTGGTTAGCTTGGAAACCATAACAATACTTTAATATTCCTGAAAGCAGCAGCAATATTTCATTAACTTGTATTCAGAACTTCCCTTATTGTTACACAATTGTCATGTAATAATATTATTGAACTATGTGGTAACAACGTTTCTGATCATTTCAGAGTTGGATTTGGAGGTTCATCTGTAGCTCAGCTCGTCTTCATCTCAGAACAAATCCAGTTAGATTCATTCATTCTATGCAAATATCAACATGTACAATATTATCTGTTGGTTTATCCTGAAATATCATTATAAATCATTTACTTGAATTTATATTTGTTTATGAATAAATGAAATTATTATTAAGAACTAATATTATTTTCTATTCCTGGACAAAACAAGGCTCATTCTTAATCAAAAAGCATTGCACACTCTTTATTATACACTTGTTTTACCATATTTGTTTTACTATCTAGAAGTGTGGGGAAATACATACATGACCAACATAATATAATTTATATAATTTAAGAGGAGAACTACATTTCAAGATGAAAAATGCTAGAACAACAGTCAAAAAGATGAGTATAACAATATCAGGGGTAAAATTATGGAACTGCGTAAGGGATGAAATAAAACAACATAAACCAGTTTAAAAAGCTCCCTTCAGTCTCACACACAGTAGGTTCTCGGTCCAAACACAGATGGATGGAATGACACCAGGACACGTTAGTTTGACACAAACTTGTGCTGATTCTGGTCGTATTGAGTCGCAGCAGCAGCAGTGTGATCACGGACGTGCACAGTCATCATTAATAGCATCTATAATGATAAACAAACATATCAAAAATCAACTTATTGCCTTTATCTGGTTGTGCTTATGCAGGTGTAGTTGAAGCTAAGTAGCTTAGCAAAGGCTAACACTAACACGGTCATTATTAAGCAATAAAACGTTTTTGATAATGACCTGTGTTCACAAATGTCGCAGATTCCTGTGACTCCGATGAAGACGGTGGAGTTGTTCAGCTGAATATTTACATAGGATAGGATAGTATTCATACAATGTCAACCGTCAAAGCATGGGCTTCATTATGGCGCAAGCGCTCATGGGTAAAGTGCTACATAATCAGTGACTTACTGACATATTGTGGTGACGCAAGGACGTGGCTCCAACTTGCCGCTGCCGCGGTAGAAAACCAAACTGGTTCTTCAGCTAAACAGGACTCGCTCTGAAGTAGCTCCAGCTCCAACTATAGCTCCGAACGAAAAGCTCGTGCTCTAGGTGGAAAAGCCCTGTGAGATACGCTCGTTCCTCGTGGTTGGGTTAACATTAAACGTCTTGCAACCTCCTCCATGCTCAGAAATGCGACCACAACAGACAAGGTTTTGTCTTGTACTGGTCGCACGTAGTGATATATGGGTGAGCATCATTGTAAATGGTATGAAGCAGTGTGAGCAGTATGATGGGTTATGCAACGAGGAACAGAAGTAAGGGCTTGTCTACAACTCGACACAACAGTGTCTGACTGGACATCATCCCATTGAAGCCCATTAGAGCTACTGTTTGTGTAGATGGTGGCTCGTGTTTGAATAGCCAGCGTTAGAGTGATGTCACTCTTACATTTTACAAATAAATATGCAAAATTAGAATACTTTTACTAAAATGTTAAAAACAGAACTAGGATGAATCTACAGCACTACTTAATACCCAAATATATATGTATTCAGCAGAAAAAAGTGGGTTTGGGGTTTAGTTACTCTTTAAGTGCCTTTATAGTATCTACTAGAAGATGAAAATGTTGTATTATGGACTATTCCAACAGCCATTGCTGTACGGCAACAGTAGTCTCACTAACACTTGGCTCAATGAGAGCAAGAAGCAGTTTTCCCTGTGGAATAAAGATCGCCATAGCAGATCTTCAAGCTAGAGTGCCCCATATGAAGAGCCAAACAGCACTGGTCCCAGTAATGATCCCCAGCTCCAGGATGAAGAAGCTGACTTTCCCTCGATACTCTATAAACTGATGTGGTATTAATCAAATGCAACTATTTGTCACACAGGGAGGCAGAGAACCCAAAAGTAGACACAAAGTAAGAGAGTCATTTAATGGATAGCCAGAGGTTCGGTGCACAGCAGTCAAACAAGCACAGGCAGAGGTTTCCTGGAGAGCAGGCAGGTTTTTAATCCAGAGAGAGGTTTAGAGGTCCTTCATACCGGAGATCTGGACAATCTATCAATGGTGACCAGAGCAGGTGGCAGGTTCGTAAATCCAGGAAACAAAGCAGAGTCAGACACGAGGAGGCATTCCGTATTAAAGGCTCAAAGGTATGCACACTGGGAAACATGACAATCTAGCTCAAATGAGAAGGAGAGCTTGGGTTAAAATACTGGGGAGAAGAGCAGAGGCACAGGTGAAACTATAGTGAGGCTAATGAGCAACAAGAGAGGAGGGGCTGGAGGTGTCAGTGTGGCGGTATGACAATATTATTGATGGAAAGAGTGTGAATTACTGCACATTACTGCATAACTTCATCTTCAAAACACCAACTTTTTAAACTCAATCCCCAATGAATGTTTAAACAGATTAGATGTAAACCTACTATATATATGACAAAAACACTCATTTATATTGCTATATTACTATATATTACTATGTAATCTAGTAAATAATGTTAATAATAATCTTAAGAGACACATGTGGTTTTTGAGACTCCACACTATTTAGGTACATGTATTGTAAATTAGCAGGGTTAAAACCTTAGTATAACTAATGAGACAACATAGTTGTGTGCTATTAAAGTTTAAAACATTCTTAGACTTCTTAAAAGTTCTCCTCGCTCCTCCTAACAGTTTTTAATCTTCGGAGCTCACTTAAGGCCTGATATGCAATGTGAATTACTTATATTTTACCAAGGGAACATCTTTAGATTTAGATTTTTCAAAGACACATGTCACTCAGAGCTACTTTTAGCCTTTAGATAGCCCTTGTCGCTATCCATGGTGCTGAATTAAACATGTGTATGTCTTTGTGCAGGAGCATGTGATTGGTTCACAGGGCTCACTTAAATGGAAGGAGTAAGTCCTATTTTGATCTGTTGCGACCGTTCTGTGCATGTACTGTTATGATGTGTACGGCAGCCGTGGTGTGTTGTGTCTCCTTTCCCCTGCAACTACCAAGTTAAATTCCTTGTACTGTTCTAAACTGTACAAGGCAAATAAAATATTTTCTGATTCTGACTTTGATTATGTTTTTCATAATCTGTGTGAAATTAGGCTTTCACAAATGTTGGTTTTGTTGTTGTCTCTTTAAGTTGAATGAGAATTGTCTCTTTGCCACAGTTTGATCAAACTACATGAGTAAATATAACAAGTGAAACGAGCTGTCATCTATGCAGAGGTCTGTTAAATACCCAGGAGAGATACCTGGAATGGTTCAGACTCACATTTAAAAATGATGCGTAGCTTCAGGTGACATCAGCACCATAAGGCATTAAACATTTTAAATTTAAAAGTGCTTTTTATGTAGGAAGCCAATGGGTCTGTTTCACTGGATGTAAACATCTCTGCTTCCTCTGCATTAAAGCAGGACTCTCACATTATTTCCTCAAACACACACCCCGGGCAGGCAGGCTTTTGAGATCACAGGTACCGTATCGATGACAGATGATGACGACGACTAATGCGCGCTGATCATTTCTGAATATCGAAGTTAATGGACAAAAAAACGCTAATCTGTCATTAGTATGAAAGATTCTTACTGTGGCTCGGACAGAAAAATGCAATCCATCCGCACAGTGCAATAATTAAACTCTTACATTGTTCTTCAACAAACTCCTTTCAGATTAAAGCTACTGTATGCTTTATCATTTTCACAGATTTCTAATATCATGGCCTGAAAAAAATGACCTCATGGCCCAGTCTGCCTCCTTGGCTTCAGACCACCTTCATTCACAGACTAATATGCATTGGGTCAAACCTGGATGGGAGAATACGCACAGGAGATGCTGTTCGAGTGCAACTGCAGCTATGTAAAAACGCTTAAGTGTAGACCAGAGAATAAGGCTTAATATGATCTTGTTTTCTGGCTCAAAGGGTGAAAAATCACTGTTGTATGTCCCAAAAGAAACTTTTTCATATACTGTAGCTAAATATACATTTTAGTTGTATAATAACACTGTAAATCAGGGAGATGGTGGGGTTTACAAAACCTCTCAGCCCCAGTGCCTAACGTTAAATTAAGGGGGCACCTATAGGCGGATTACTAAAATACTCTTTTGTTGAATGATTGGTATCACTACCATTCGGAGGTCTTTTACTTTTATTGCCAATAGTAGCAGGTTTTCTACTGTGGGCTTCACAGTAAAAGAGGCTAATGAGAACCTGCCTTTTCTCTGTTTAATAACACTCATCATTGAGGGCGCATGGTAAGTTGCTATTAGCAACAAGTACCAATTCAATTGGCCTTTGAATATATTAATGTATCATGTTACAATGAAAATCCAACACTTAAAAGTAAAAGGCAGCATTTGGCCATTATTTCAATTCATTTATTTTCCCCTATCAAAGACTATAGTCCCAAATATGCACAACATTAAACACACAGATATTCACTGCTACATCAAAATGAGGAACTTTGACATGTAACATGCCAGAGTCGACAATACAGGAGGAAAGCATCTGGGAAAAAAGTCATGGGAGATTTTGTAAACTCTGCTTGAACAGCCACACCTCTGTCAGTCTGCCCTAGGGCAGCTGCGGCTACATTGTAGCTTACCACCACTGGTATGACTGTGTGAGTGACTGGTGTGAATGAATAATGGTTTCTGTAACGCGCTTTGAGTCTCCTCGAAGAAAGCGCTATATAAATTCAAGCCATTATTATTATTATTATTATTATTATTATTATTATTATTATTATTATTATTATTACACTGGCCTGAGTGTAATTTGATGAGAAATAGGATTGTTCTCTGCTGAAATAATAATAATAAGAGGCTTTGGGTCATATTCAGAGATTATGGTTTTCTCAAATTGTGGTGTTTTGATGTGTTGTGTTGCAGTAATGTGTAAATACCTACAGCATCAGAGATCAGCAGGATCAGTTTGTTTTCACAGCAAAAATAACTGTGTTAAAGGCTGTACTGGCCACAGGTTTAAAACCCTACATATTTATTGTAGTTCATCATTTGAAAACAATAAGCATGATTTGTTGGGTTGTCGTTGTCATTTTTTACATGATAATATAAACATATTTGAAAAAATAACCATCATATAGCTGGAATGTGAACTTGAGGCCAATGAGTGGGAGGCAACAACACGAACGCACAGAAAAATGTGACATTGTTGCATAAAATTTTCTAATTGCAATTGCAATTTATTATACTTCATTCAGGGTTTGGGTTAGGGCGGTGCTTCGTAAAGTGTGTGGTGCACCCCACTGCTGGGGACTGGAGGTATGACAGGTGGGGCGCGAAAAACAGGAGGACACTTTCAATGTCATGCCAAGCTTCTAAAATGCCTTTATTCATTGACGATGAAGATCACTAATACTAAGCAAAATTCCTACACACAAATACAGTAATAATGAGAAGCCTAAAAATGTAGCAGAAATACATTTTAAAAAAAGCAATGAATTATTTGACTGCCTAGATATGGACTGGGAACAAGTGCAAAAAATTATTCACGTCGGCATAAAACGTGGAGCAGAACAATAAATACACTTTTAATAGCTGACCTAAACAATAAACATCCTTTTTTGTTTTTTCTTAAGCTTCTTGGCACAGATTGCAAACAATGTTTCATTTAACATTCTGTCACTTGTTCCCCGTTAGTTCAAAACATTTGAAAATGTGTTTATTGTCAGGAAAGGTTTGAAAGTTAACCTTGGTTCAAAGTGGGGAATACAACAAAAAAGCTTGCAAAGCACTGGGTGAGGGTAAAAGTTATAGCCAAGGTGATAATTCTTATTAAATTGCATCACTTTTCAAACTCCACCAGGCAGCGGCACGAAATGTCCAGCGAGAACAAAAAACACGTCATGCTGCGCTGTACAAATAAACTTTGTGGCTCTACGGCACGTAAAATATGAGGAGTGTGTGTTACCGTGCACTAAAAATTAGTCAAAGTACATTTCATGTCATTTTGACGGACTTAGTGAGTCTGGACTGGAGGCAAAGGGTCTACAGAGGACTGGTTGAAATGTCCAAACTGTGTTATCTTGAGAGGAACTCAAAGTATTAGTCTGGCAAAATGTTTGTCATAATCCCTGTTAGCATGGGATTAGTTTTACCTAGGGACCACATGTAATAAATAAATGACCCCCCCCAACGTCTGCTTTTTAGGTGGCGCATTCACACGGGATAACCGAAGCCTGAGATTTTGCTGAAAACGTGAAACAGTGTGAGTTGATGTTTGCAGGCTTTTGACCACAGCTCGGTGCTGTGCTACTGCTAGCGCTAGCCAGCTGTATTAAATAGAAGGCTACAAACAGAATAAAAAAATATATATATATATTGTTACCGCACATTGCAAAGCAGGACATGATCTACCATTTGCTCCTGATATACACGTAGCTTCTTCTCTTTTTGTTGCCGTGCGTTACGGGCGAATAAGATTTTGCTGGCCCGGGACCCAAAAGTTTTTCTAAACACTCCAATGCAGCCTCCATTCTTCGCCATAAGTAAATAAACACGGTCTGTGTTTATCTTGTACTAAGATCGATTATGAGCATATACTGTATGCGCATGCGCACTACCGGAAAATTGATTTTCAGTATTGTTTATTTTTGTCTTCAAAGTGAACGGACACGTGTTTTATTAGTTTATTGGATTAGGATTAGGGTTGGGGTTAAGGTTAGGATTAGGGTTGCATACGCGCACATATGCTCATTATCGATCTCAGTACGAGGTAAACACATCGGAAACAAAACAACGCGTATTCACGCATCAGATCCCGCCCATTTCTGTCCAAATCACAGAGACGCCTATTCGCATTGGATTAGTGTTATCACAGGACCTCAGAGTTCAGCACAATATAGTAGGTAATTTGCGGGGGAATTTTTAGTTTACAAATTACTGACATGACCGATTCGCATGGGTAATGTCTGGGTAAAACTAATTCCGTGTGAATAGGGCTATAGTTGTCAGGAAGGTAAGAAGCAGAGATAAGCAGCAGGAATACTGATTGAAGAGTAAATTAAATTTGAATAAAAGTCAAAAACTGGTAACAAACAATGTACAAATTATTTCGGGAACAATAGGAAAGATGTCAATAACAAAATTTACCAGCAAACAAGATTTTGAGCAAGCACTGTGCAGGAGTGGTAATCAGGGTAATAAGATTCACCTGTG
Organism: Gouania willdenowi; assembly: GCF_900634775.1. Classification (NCBI taxonomy): domain Eukaryota; kingdom Metazoa; phylum Chordata; class Actinopteri; order Blenniiformes; family Gobiesocidae; genus Gouania; species Gouania willdenowi. The sequence continues at coordinate 9,806,238 of NC_041055.1, read as the reverse complement.
ACAGCACAGAGAGCGATAAACACAAGCATCCTGTACTTACACACAGAGAAAGCGCCAGTAAAGTAAGACTATACACATCATTGACTAAATCCACATAGATTTTTTCCAACTCTGTAGACTATTTTCAAATGAGAAATGTATTTACTATAGTACTGTATTTATCTTATATTACCTTCCTAAAGTTAGAGGACCCACTAGTTTCATTTTTGAAAGCAGTTTTCCAATTTTATTTTCCATCAACCACAAAACTAATATTCACAGTCATGCCTTGTTAGAGTAATAATTTAAAGAAAAAACACATTTTTCAAATGAGCAGCTGAACAGCAGCAATGGAGAGGAAAAACTCTGTATGACGACCCAGTGACGCTATGACAAAACAAATAATATCACTCAAAAACAATTACATTAGAAAAAAAAAAGCTCAATGTAATCAGAATTAAGTTTGTCTTTTGAATGTATGTATGAGATTTTATACTGGTGGAACACGTAATGATGCTGAATCGAACGTGTTTTTGCTGATATGAACTAAAGAATGGCACCACTGTGTGTAAAGATGAGCTTCTGATAAGAGCTGTCAACTAAAGTGGCAGGATTCAAACACGATGCTGCTATTTTGACACAATGTGAAATATTTATGAAACAATGATAAACTGTATAGCTCTTTAATCTTCATAATCCTCCTTGTCTTTAGCTCACTAAAACTTATTGTGAACTGATAATGGACTGAAACTTCGAGTAAATAAGCATATCTGAATATCAACTAAGTTTAAAAATGCATCATAGTAGTTGATCTTCTAATGTAAATACTGTTTTGTGTTTGAACTAATTGAAGAGTCACATTAGTCGTCAGAATAATAACCTATGATCTGATAACTGCATGTATTACATCACAGTCAAGCTATTCAAAGGCTATTTTTGAAATCCATGAAAGGTTAGTTAAATACAAGGGGCTACATTTGTAACAATGAATGGAAACACCGAGAAGTTCTATTCATCTGCAACGTTCTTGTTTCATTCTGCGTCATTATAATCATCCCACTGCTATTGAGTTGATGAGCTTTGTGTTTTTTCTGGACATGACCCTCTTAAGAGGATGACGTTCAAGAGCCTTAATGAAACATTCTGAAGACCACCTGAAAAGCTCAAGTTATGGCCACTTGTGCTTTTGATTAGAGAGCAAGGATGGAAATAAAGGAGAGCTGTATCTCTGAATGAAACGCAATGACATGTTGTGATGAGTGAGGTTTTTAAGAAAGCTGCTTCTCAAAGAGGTGCTGTATCATTTAAATAGCACACAAATTATGCAGTACTGTGAAAGATATTCAATATGAAAACTACCCAAGCATACATTTTACCTCAAGCACAAATGTCTTGGGAACATTTAATAGCCCAAATTGCTAACTCTATGCACCCTTATAATGGTGTGGAATGCACACAAAATACTAAAGTAAGGACGCCAAGAGTTTGTTGAAGAGATTCTAACAATATCAATTATATGACTGCAAGTAAACAATTTATAGATGCTTGTAATAATTGTCGGGGAACAAGGCATAATACTGTAATAATGATACATTTTATTTAAAGGGGCCTTTCAAGGTCCTCGTACATGACATCATAAAACAATGACTCATCATCAAGTTTGCCGACGACACTACAGTGGTCAGACTCATTTCTAAGGACGGTGAGATGTCCTACAGAGAGGAGGTCCTGAAGTTGGCAGCCTGGTGTTCAGAGAATAACCTCGCTCTGAACACCAAGAAAACCAGAGAGATCATCATGGACTTCAGGAAGCACAGCACAGACCCAGCCCCCCTGTACATCAAAGGTGAGTGTGTGGAGAGGGTCCACACCTTCAGGTTTCTTGGTGTCCTCATCTCCGCGGATATGTCCTGGTCAGAGAACATCACGGCAGTCTGCAAGAAGGCTCAGCAGCGGCTACACTTCTTGAGCGTTCTCAGGAGGTATAAGCTAAATTCCAACCTGCTGCTGATCTTCTACCGCTCAGCCATCGAGAGCCTGCTGATGTACTGTATCACAGCATGGTACGGCAGCTGCACCGCTGCAGACAGGGAGAGGCTCCAGAGAGTTGTAAAGGCAGCACAAAAAATCATTGGCTGCCCTCTCCCCTCCCTGATGGACATTTACACCTCCCGCTGTCTCAACAGAGCTAAAACCATCACCAAAGACTGCTGCCACCCTGGCTTTGACTTGTTTGACCTGTTGCCCTCAGGGAGGCGCTACAGGTGCATTAAGGCCAGAACAAACAGACTCAGAAACAGTTTTTTTCCAAAAGCAATAACCACTCTGAATTCTCATATGCGCTGATTTCATATTCATACCCACGGACTCTGCTCAGCCACTTTTTAAATACAAAATGTACATACTGTTCACTTTACCTCATTTCCTGTACTATCTATTGATTTATTTATGTCCTATGTTTTATTGTTTATTGTTTATTTGATTTCTTGCACTGCTACTGGAGTTGGCTGTTTTTAATCTCATGGTACATGTGTACAATGACAAATAAAGGCATTCATTCATTCAATTGGTGAAACTCTTTTTAAAACAGTAAATAAAAACACAAAAGACCTGAGGGGTATTTCATCAAACCCAGGTTTAACCTGAGAGTCGGGCTCCGTTAAGTTGGGGTCTAACTGGAACGGCCGTTTCATCAACGAGAAAACACCTTAGTTACCATAGTAACACAGTCCGTTGGTCAAACCTGCTCCCGACCAGGTTTGAGCAGCAGGCTTGGCTTAAGCTGCAGACACACTCTCATGAAACCATTTTGAAAGAAGTCGTTTAGTGATGCTTTAAAACACACAGTAAAGATCTACAAAAGAAAAAAGAAGTCAAATAGACGATTTTTTTTAATATATATCACTTTAACACTGCATTTTAAAAGGAAATTTAACAACATCATGGTAAATGGTAATCGATACAAAAGACAATAGAATCATTGCCTTATTATGTGTTTAATGTGTAACATACTTTTTAAGGAGATGATCAGTCTCTATGTGTTTATACCATCAGTAATAATATACAGAAAACAGAGAGGTGGGGGGGGAGGAGAACAGGGCAATACTGCCCCTAAGTGGCTGCAGAGGTAGAGGGCATGACAGTTAAAGCATTGTCTTTAATTTATTAAACGCTGACAAGTTTATTGAACTCACATGATCAGTGTGTGATCACAGCTTCAGTTGTTCTCTATGATAAATTGACTAAATAACCTTTACTACTTTTAAAACGTTCAAACCACATAAACTCAACAATGTCAGCTGGCTTGGCTCAACTGGGGAGCTCCAAGCTGAGAAGAGTTTAATGGAATGGAAAAAGCCAGTGTGGTCACAGACTTTAAACCAGGTTTAAACCGTAGGCCGGCCTGGCTCTATTAGGAACACTTGGTAACACTTTATAAAAACCATCATCTATAAAGGTTAAATAATGGTAAATAAATAGTTCACTAACCCTTAATTAATAGTTATTTACTGTTAACAAACAATGACATGATAGTCAATAATGTTTTTTAATGATTTGTAATTCAATAATTGATGTTATAATAACTGTTTATTGATGTACACATTAAAACATATACACTTTATAAAGTGTTTGCTAATGATTAACAAATGATTATTAAACCATGATTATGGTTTATAAAACATATATAAACATTACAGAGACACGACCAGATATGTGTTAATGGTTTATATATGTTTTATGAAGCAGCTATTATCATTACTTGGATGGTGTCATACAGGCTCGTCAATTCCGGGTGCTGTACACTTGCGCAAAAGTTGCTTCTTGCACAGACTTTTCTTCCCAAAACAACAAACTTCCGCAAGAACACACACCTCGTCGCCAGTTTATGTCCTGATAACAAGAACATCAGACACGGGAGGTAGACACACACACACGCACGCACACACACACACACACACACACACACACACACACACACACACACACACACACACACACACACACACACACACACACACACACACACACACACACACACACACACACACCACACACACACACACGGCTGATGATGTCACATGTAACAACGGGGACGGCGTCTCTGAAGGCTAAACTAAAGCTTCGCTGTTTAAATACATAACAATAAGTGCAGCTGTACTTTTGGTTTGTTTGTTTTTTTACAGAAGAATTGTTTGTGTTATTTCTGAATTAGTTTTGGATCAAGTTGTTCAAGTTCAAAAGGAGCACTGTAAACAGTCTCAAATGTTTGTAGCCAAAATATGTCATATGTTGTAATAATAATAATAATAATAATTAATCTATCTTAAATAGCGCTTTTGTATAAATTATTATCCAGTGAAATACCTGGTGATTAAAAGAGCTGATATCCCTGCAGGAAATTAAAGAGACAGATAATAAAGAGTTAAAGCAAACAAATCAATTTGTATTATTTCATTCCCTCACCCAATGAGAATCGATAAGAGAATCGGTAAGGAATCGAATCGATAAGCAGTATTGATAATTGAATCGGAATCGCTAAATAAATCCCTATTCCCAATGTACGGGGCACTTCCAGCCTAAGAAGATAAATGGTATAATCCCAATCTTGGGACACACTTGCTTGTGGTTCTTGCCTTCGTGTGAGCTGTTTGCAGGAGCAGCAGGCCAGCTAAAACTTTCCTTGTGACTAATTAGAAAATACACATCTGACAAATAGTATTACTTTTGTCATTTGTCCTTGGAGCTGTTCATTTAAAAGATCTGGGAAGAAGGTAAAGAAAACCTTACAAGTGATACATACATTCATATCAGAGACTTTGAAACACCAGAAAAATCTCCAATAACACAAGATTACATCCCTACATTTGTCTCTAGTCTCTATTGAGAAAAAAAGACACGAAGAAAGAGTTAGAAGTTATAAAGTAACAAGTTCTTATTCTTATACTTAAAATGTCATTGTTAATGAGAGAATCAATACCAGAGGAGAGAGTGTCTAAATTAATGTCCTTGACGTTTTAGGAGAAAATGAGTTAAGTGGACTTTGTGATAAGGAGAGAAAATTTGATATTGAATGAGAGGAGATTGTGATCAGTTACTGGAAACTTGTCAGCTGAAATCAAGGGTAAGACACCGGTGCAGCAGATTAAGTCAAGAGAAGAGTCCTTAAGTGGGGATGTCAATATGTTGCTGAAACCCAAATCTCTCAAGACATGAGGAAAAGTTTTCAGTAAGTGGGTTTTTCCTGTTTCCCATATGAATAATAATCATTTCTCTGAGCAGTATTGTGTTGGTGCAAGTGAGCAGCCAATTTGGTGTTTGTTTGATGGTATACAACCACATTAGCAATGGAAGAAAAAATAACAAAATAGCTTCAAAAACAGGCTCTGTTGTTTATTATTAATAATAATAATAATAATAATAATAATAAACAATAATAATAATATAAATAAATAAAGGCCCCAATTATATTTTGTGGCAGAAAGAAGGGAACAGCGAAGGTTAATAAAATAATCCTCCCCACCTTAACAATTTATACTTGAGCCAGAGAGTTTTGGCATGAAAACCTCTGTGAGCTGGAGGAGAGGGGGAAGGTTCAAATCTCAGGCCCTGAGAGTGTATCCAGAGGCAGTTAAAAGGTCGACAGTGTGTGCACTCCAAGTAGAGGTCAGGGGAATGCTGCTGGAGATATGAAGGAAACAGTTGACTGCAAATTACTGGTTACATTTCAAGGGCTATGTAGAGAATCATCCAGCAAGAAGAGTAATGGAGACAAGCTGGGAAAGAGAAAGAACCGAGGATGAGTTTTGGAGAAACGGGGCAAATTATAGCAGGAGAGATGATGGTACAGGAGGCTGAATATATACCCGAAAGTGTAACGGCCAGCAGTGTTCATTTTGACAGCAATTTTTTATCTAGTTTCAGTCATAGTCTTTTAACTAAAAATGCAACTTAGATTTCGTCAAACATTTGTCATCGGGACCGTGGCTCAGGTGCAGCAACGTGCAGTCAGGGTAGGCAAGGTAGGCAGTGCCTACCGAAAGGTGGATTGATATTTTGATTATTTGTTTTAATGATATTATAATTATAAATTATTTATGTTTCCATTTCCAATAACCTACAGTACCTATAAGTTTGAATGTGTCAGCATTTTGTGCTTTTCATAGCCCAAATGACTAAACATCGCTATTTCCTGGTACGGCAGAGACGCTGCACAGTCTCACTCTGCTGTAAGGCAGGAGGTGGCCACGCCCCCTCCCAAAAGCACATTGCTGCTCCGCCTCTGTTCCCATAGCATGTTTTTATGTGTTTGCGCACGCACAGCCAGTTCCCCAAGATGAAAACCATTTACGTAAAAAGGCAGCTCTGTACACTGCCTTTGGACGTAACCACGCAACGCTAAATGCTATACGTACGTTCACAGAGCATTAGTGAATTGATAAAGCGTGGCCGCTGCTACGTTCTCTAGCTAGTGGGCAGCATAACACTACAGGCAGGATGACGAGAAAGAAACTTTCTTTCGAGGAAAAATTACAGCTTTTAAAAGAAGGAAGACCAACACCTGAAGTTACCAGACCTTCAACAAAGGTAAGGTCAGAAAATGTTTAGATTTTATTCAACTGAATCTGTTACAGATATAGATAAAGATTCAATTACCATTAATCAACCTGATATGAGATGGTATGAATGTTTTAAATGCACACTGAGGGATTTGATAGGATCAATGCGTAAGATCATATGATCATTTGAAATCTGATTGGATTTCATGCCATTTCATTAGTTAATAAAAAAAATCAATCTATTTTTTATTTTTTTTACTTATTTTTTCTCTTTTTAGTACCAAACATAAGAAAACATGTGACAGAACTTTCCATGACAGACAGAAAACAGGTATACACGACAGTGTGAGAAGAAAAAATACAGGGGGAAAAAAAATATGACATAAGGAAAACATGTTGGGCCCCAGAAAATCAAACAAAACCAACAAGAAAGAATTTAAACAAATAAATAGATTTAAAAAAATTAACACTGATGCCAGCAATACCAATATAGAGGATGAGCCATATGATAGTTGACTTATAGATGAGATCAAGAAAGCAAATAAAAGATCAGGTTTGGTGATAGAGTTTTATAACTATGTGGAGAACAGATACAAAGAGTATGTGCAGATTTACACAGATGGAACCAAGGATCAGGAAACAGACGTACAGGCCGCAGCAGTGATACCTAGCTTTGAAGAAAAAACGTGGGTGTATCCTCAAGTGAAAAGTATGCAGTGATATTGGTTTTGGAGTTGATGAGAAAGAGATAAATTAAAAAGTCTGTGGTCATTAGCGACTCCATGCTCAAAGAAGGGCATTTTGAATGCAAGCCAGATCTTTCATATAATGTGAATGCAACACACACAAAGGTTAACAAGCAAGGTAAGGAGGTATGTGTGGGAATTGCTGGGAATGAGACAGTAGACGATTAGAGCAATTAGGAATGGCAGCGTTGATGCACAAATTACACTGTCAACAGCAGAAGCCAAAAGCACAGTAAAGAGGGGAGCTAATAAGAAGTGGTAGCAGCAGTGAGACCAAGGAAGAAAAGGGAGACACCTGTATAACATACAGAAGGAAGTAGCAGAAAAGATACGTATATCTGAGCTGAACACAGAACTACAGTTATAATACTGAAGCATTGAAATAAACAGTGTGAGAATACTGAGCTACTCTTCTTGCAACAATGGTATCGACGGTTAAAACTGCTGATAGTTTAATTTAAAAAGTTAAAAAGCATGCTTATGTTGGCATCTAACTGTAACCCAACACTCTTGTTTATCATTCTAAAATGGTGCGGAGACATATTTTCCAAAATAGCTTAAAGTTCACAGCAAATTACTTGCACTGTTGAGCACAAGTTAGAAAGAACACAGATTGTCTTTCTTTCTTTCTTCATTTGCTCAGGCTACTTTAACCAATGATCTGTTGCGTACCAATTAAACTGACTTCCCCACGGTATCGGTCTCTGTAGGAGCCGAAGAAGTCGACAGAGTGTCATTGCAACACGACCACGGATGTGTGCATTTTCATCATGATGTATATAAGCACGAAGCAGCAGAAAGTCCCAAACCTTATATGTCTGAAAGCAAACATAATTGCAGCAGGGACACATCTTCGGTCTGAAGCAGACTATGAAGAAAAAACAAATCAAAATCCTGACTCAATCCCTGATTTGTCCTGGGATACTGAAAGTGAAGCAGTTGAGGATGATGACTGTAGCACTGAAGATGAGAAAGACAGTCCGTGTATTGTTTTCAAATGGCAGCTGCTTTGCGGTTGTAACTTCCTTGGGTGTGGTCAGCCATTGCAGGAAATGCCATCGCTTAAAAAGCATGGGTTTACTGTGAGAGACTCGATGGACACGGCACCTTGTCCTCCCTCCCACCGCAGCCTCGTTCACCCTCCCGCAGCACCTTGTCCTTACGGGCCGGTCCTGCCAATAGGTCTCGCTGGTCTCTGTAGATCCTAGCCCTCCGGAGTCTCCCGTGCACCACGTCCTCCAGCAGTGCCTGATAAGCCAGTGTGCGTCTTTTGCATTGTGAGTGCATGCCTTTTTAGGACAGCTACAGCTGTTGCAGCCAATTGATCAACAGTTTTGTGCAATGATCGTGTGATTTTAAGTATTTAGTATTATTAATATAAAACTATATAGGCAAATATAGGCATGCGCACGTCACTCACTCCCTGGGACATCAGTATCATTTTTCCCTTCGTTTTTGCAAATATATCCTTCATATATGATATACGCAATGTTCGATTATTTCACACATATGTATCAGTTTCACAGAGCTGATGAGGAACACATGCCATGTTGACTACCCCAGTAAAATCAGATGTATTAATTGCTGTTGTTAAATCATGATCATTTCTTGCTGTTGGTAACGCTCCACGCCAAAGGCATTGCAAATTTAGCTAAATTTGTTTGTATAACAACTCAATGTGCTTTTCAAGATTAAAAGGTGCAACACAAAACATTAAACAGCAAATAAAACCATAAACAGAGTAGTGTAAATCAATGTTTTTTAATAAATTGATTAAAAATCTCCCTCTCAGTCGTAGAGAAAAAGAGTGCCTTTAACTTGGATTTGAAAATGTTCACATGCAATGCTGACTTAAGCTCTGCTGGCAGTTTGTTCCAGTTCTTTGCACAAAACAACTAAAACCAGTGTCAGCATGTTTGCTGTGAACTCTGGGCTCCACTATCTGAACTGTGTCCATAGATCTGAGAGACCTGCTGGATTCATACCAGACTAACGTCTCACTGATAGATTCTGGACCAAACACACTCACAGATTTATACAGCAGAATTTTACATTTTATTCTGAGGCTGAACCGTTACTCCACAAGGGTTAAGGAAGCAAGCTAATAATCGGAGGGTCAGCGGTCATCACTGTGGGATGTTGACCCAGTGTGGGATCTTAATCCTAGGTGCTCGCGTTGGACGTCGCTTTGGATGGAAGCATCTGCTCAATGTAATTGTAATCTTGTAACTTCTATGGGACCAAAATCATTTGGGTTGACTGGTAAATAAAGTTGTATCATCTGCGTAAGGAGCAAAACCGTAGCTATGGTGACACAGAGGTTGACCAACAAGAGTTATGTGTCACTCAACAGTGTTACCACCATGCCACTTGATGGTTGTGGGTGTGTGTGTTTCAGAGGAGCATTAAAAAGGCCTTATTTATCTTCCAGTCAAGGAAAACAATGTTTTATGTCTTTCTAAGCATCTTACAATGCAGTTTCTTTTTGGATTAATACTTAACTACCTGGGCGTGCACTGTAGCTGTTCCCATTCAACATTCTTGAAGCCAAAATACAGCGCATAGGGGCTCCTCCTTTTTGCAAATTTGACATAATTTGGAGTCTGCGCAGTAGGGTCCGGCGGAAGGAGCCCTGGTAACACGCCCCACCCATTTAGCGTACTGCCCTGATGAGTTTCGCAGCCCAGCTACACCACTGGAAATTCTACCAACGTCTTGTTCAGATGATCAGATCATAGAAGTTAGTACTAGTAGCTCAAAAATGACACAGCAATGTATGTGACGAGTATTACAGTTTGACCCACATCCCATCCGTTATCATTGAAGAGGTGGGCTTTATGACCTATACTGCAGCCAGTCAGCAGGGGGAGCTCAAAAAAAAAAAAAAGCTTCACTTCCTCGGGAGGATGTCCCGTCCATTCTTTTTACAGTCTATGACCTATCTATGTGTGTATTGTTGGACGCAAACATAATAACAACAGTTTCAAAATGTGCATTTTCAATAATCAAGAATTGTATTTGCCATTTGTGCATACAATAATAGTCAACACACATAGGAACTCTTGTGCAATCACTCAGTCATAAAACACTTAAAAGGACACAACTGATAAAAAAACACAATATACCCTAAACCCCCAACCCCACCTTCATCTAAATACGGGGTGTCCTTGTGGCGAACCCACGGTTCTCCTGCCCTTGTCGTCCCATGTTATACGTGATTTCCTTTTCATATTTCTTGGACGGGATGAAACTGAAATGTAATTTTTTTTTGCTCTGTTGCTCTGTAACATGTGCAATGAAAAATTATAGTTGATTATGATTCTGATATAAAAATACAACATATACAACTGTAAAAGAAAAGTACATTAACAGACCAGGGCAATGAGTTACAGTGTGGATATCATGTCATGTTATATTGCACAATGCCCGATATTTAGTTTGTTTGTTTTTTGCCAGGAGTCTTACTGTGCAGAGAAGGCACTATTGAAGAAGCGTGTTCTGTGTGATGAGACTGTCCGCTCGCCTGTGCCTAAGATAGTCGGTGCATTGTTTTAGTTTTCAATATAAACATGCAAACAAACTATAAAAGCGAAACAATGTCGTGGATGGGACTGTAGACTTTAATCATGACGTCATGTCTGCTCCTCTGGCAGCCTCCGCAGCATGTGGGCCATTGTTAGCTGTTAATGAAACACACACACTGCAGGTACAGAGACATGTTATTACCATGGTGGTAATAACAGAAAACACACACCTTTTGTCCGTGATTGTAGTCAGTTTTGCCGTGCCATCCATTGTAGAAATGACACTGCTCCGCAAAAAGTTGACTGGAAAAGGCAATGACTGGGGCTGAGGTTTGGAGCGTACCAATCACAGCCCTTGTGGTCTGCGTTGCTGCGATGTGTGTCAGGATTTTTGGGAGCCGCACGTAAGGGTATGGCGTAGGGATCTGTGTCGACGCAGAGTGCTATACGTGGCTACGATGTCGCCGTGACGTAGTAACATGATTTAGGTTTTGTTTGTCACAGTCAAGATGGCTGAACAGTATAGAGTTTACTGTATATGCAGTAAACCCTAAGGCCAAGTACAGATATTTTCATACAAAGGAAATATATACTGGTTTTAATGCACATAGAGTACAACAAAGAAACTAATGGACTTTTCTGAACGTTTCACTGCCTTTTTAAGGATATCATTGGACATTTAATAAATTATTGGAATGGTCTCAAGCTAATGAATTAATGCCATTAGGTAGTGTCTCTAAATAAGCAAAACAGAGTGCATTGATACAAGTTATTAGTTGTCACGATGGGGTTTTATTTTGGAGGGCAGGCAGGAAATCTTGGACTCCCTTCCAGCAGCTTTCTCCTGCTGATTGGCCTCCAGCTGCAATTGATTAAACTGCTGAGTATAAATGTGGAGGCTTGGGTTCACTTCAGTGCTGGGACATTACTTGCTGTGACTATGGTTCTTGGTTTTGTTGTTTTTTGATTACCTCTGCCTCCCTGGACTGACCATGCCTATGAGAACAATAAATCTTGGTATGATGCACCTGAGCTCTGCCTCCGTCCCTGCATTTGGGTCTGAACCCACACATGCCCGTGACAGAATGTCCCAGCCAACAGCAGACCCAGCGGGACCCTCGGTGGAGGATTTTTTATTTTTCAGCAAGTTGGAGGAGCTTCTGGCCGAGCTGGAGCCCCTGCTCTCCAGACTGAGGGAGACCAACTGTCCTCAGGAGAGAGTGGACACTCTGATGGGAGTTTGTGTGGCCATTCGTCTTCGACCTGCTCTGGAGACAGTTCCCGTCGTGGGGAAGACTTTGGAGAACGCTAAGAAGCAGATCAGGACATTGCTGGGTTCTCCCTATACTCCGCTACCAGAGACGTCCTCAGCACACAACTCTCAGGTGCAGTCCAGTTCCCAGCCCGAGTCCCCTAGCTCCCAGGCTAGCTCTCCTGAGTCCCCTAGCTCCCAGGCTAGCTCTCCTGAGTCCCCTAGCTCCCAGGCTAGCTCTCCTGAGTCCCCTAGCACCCGGCCGCCGCCTGCCCTGCCGCCAGTCCCGGCTATGTCACGATGGGGTGTTATTTTGGAGGGCAGGCAGGAGATCTTGGACTCCCTTCCAGCAGCTTTCTCCTGCTGATTGGCCTCCAGCTGTAATTGATTAAACTGCTGAGTATAAATGTGGAGGCTTGGGTTCACTTCAGTGCTGGGACATTACTTGCTGTGACTATGGTTCTTGGTTTTGCTTTTTCTTGTTTTTTGATTACCTCTGCCTCCCTGGACTGACCATGCCTATGAGAACAATAAATCTTGGTATGATGCTCCGCCTCCGTCCCTGCATTTGGGTCTGCACCCACACATGCCCGTGACATTAGTTAACATGTAAACAGAAGACGGATGATGACATACTAAACAACCCACTTAATAACAGCTGATAGCACACCATCACTGATAATTTATGCTGTATGCACGTTTTAGCCTATTTTAATCCCATATACACACATGCTTAGCTTTGTGACTGACTGCTATTGTATGTTAAAGTAGCATCCATGAGGATAAACAAAACCAACATTTCCCTGCAAAAAATTGGCCAAACTATCCACTACCACCCTTATCTGCATTACGGTGTCCAATCAATATAATGTAAAAACTTTTTGGCAGTATCCAGGGTCACCTGGGATGTGGCTATGCAGCCCAATTAGTCGTAGTAGCCACTACAGACAACCAATATCTCAGACAAGCTGGCAATTTGAAGATACTGTCTCGGTTGTGTGGTCATGACAAAGGCTGGAGAGCAACTTCACACATACAACTTATTTTCTTCACCAGTCACACTGCTATCAGTCCTGATAAAGACAAAGGACAACATGTACCATTGGAGAACAAAACAAGGAAAGAAGCTAAATATTACCAGCAACTCACAAAACGACAAAAAAAAAACACAAAATGAGAGAAAAATATACTGAATAACAAAAAGAATTTCACAAAATGATACCAAACACACACACTAAGAAAAACTAAATACGTACTGTTACCAGCAACACACAAAGTGACAACAAAAACACATTAAATAAGAGAAACAAACGCAAGATCATGACAAAATACGCAAAAATAACAGAGAAAATGACATAAGAAACGACACACAAATAATCCAACAATACACAAAAACACACAAAATAAGAGAAAAACATACTGATTAAAATGAACAAAATACACAAAATGACAAACAGACAATAGAAATGATCATGATTAGAACATGAACTGAAAATACATGGGTCAGTCTTGGTCCCACATCAGGAGGGTTCATTCCACTTATTGACAAAATAAGATATTTCAAAATGTGTGTAATCACTCATTAATTCCACCATTATGCTCTAAAGTTGTTTTTTTACAGAATTCTGAGCAAAATGTGGGAGTCGGACAAAGGGGGTAAAAATTTGAGAACCACTGAAAGATGGATGGATTATCTCGGCAAATAAGAGGTGCACACGAACAGGTTTTGACCATATTTGATAGAAAAAAAGGCCTTTTGTGTATATAGAAAGTTTTAGATCTTTGAATTTACCACAAGTCTTGTCTTTCATATGTTCAGTGTGTGTGTTTGTATGTAGTATATATGCATATATGCATACATACATTATATGATAATAAATTCATTAATACCTATGCCAAGGAGGAAATATTTTCACCATAACTTATTTGTTTGTTAACAGGATTACATCAAAAGTACTTAATGGATTTGAACAAAATAATGAACCAAATATATGCCCTACGCCATGGAAGTTTCCATTACATTTTGATAGTATCAGTTTAAAAAATCCCTGTCTCTCACCATTGGTAAACATTTTAAAAATGTATATCTCGGTTCGTATTTGACCGTTCTTTATGAAATTTGACTCAGTTATGTCAAGTTGGCCATGGAACTATGAAAAAAGAAAACAAGCGAGTCAGAAAATAGATTCTTCAATTACCCGACCATGATGAAACCATCATCTGTGGGAAATGATAACCGTGCCAGATCGTTAATGTAGTTTTACATTAGTTTGTAGTTTGCTGTTATTTATATTAGTGTGAAAAAGTGCATGTGATTTTGGTTCTGTCTTAGGACTCAACTGGACTGTAACAGTCTGTTGTAACCACTGCTCTGTGGTTTACCTGTACTTTCACAGCTTTAGAATGCAGCACAACCTACCTGAGTGGGTCTTCCAATAATTGAAGAGTTGAGGGTTTGATTCCCGCTCTAGCCAAGTCATTGTCATTGTGTTGTTTACCCACATTGAATGCAGTGTGTGTGAGTGAGCGTTGGTGGTGGTCGGTGGGACCGATGGCACACTATGGCAGCCTCGCCTCTGTCAGTCTGCCCCAGGGCAGCTGTGGCAACAATAGTAGCTTTCCACCACTGTGTGTGGAGTGAAAGAATAATGCACATCAATGTAAAGCTCTTTGAGTGTCTATGATAAAGCGCAATATAAAATCTAGTGCTTTATTATTGTCATTACTTCTTAAGTTAACACTCAAATACTCAGGTAAATATAGTTTTCACTCTAAAAAAGCAATGCATCACACTCTCCTTATTGTGTTTTTGGATGTGAACAGTAATGTTAATGCAGTGTCTAAAGAGCCAACTGAATTGGATCTAATTGGCAGAAGACGACAGCAGAAGCTGCCCTGACCTTTCCCCCCAATCAGCGAGTGTCTCGGGTTCACGCTGGTGATTTCACTATGAAAGGCATGAAGTCGGCCTGCTGACCCAGAAGGTTCTGCTTCCTCAGAGATATCAACGCTGTCATTAACTGTTGCCCCCGTTTGCTCCGTCTCCCTTCCACCTCCTCTACACTTGCACCATGCTCTTTGAGCCTTTTCATCATTCCTTTGCATTTCTATTCATCCCCTAGTTTGGTTTTTTTAAACTAATATTATGTACTCTGAACCAATGACTGCTTCATAGCCCCCTTTGAGAATCCAATCAGGGGGAGCCTCTGTTTACTTGCATTTGACCATCTCTTGCTGACATATATATATTTTTAATCAGATAATGTGTTACTTAAATATTTTTATTCCATATACATATTCACCTTTTTAATAGCACACGCAGCCTTGGTGAAATAAGTACGCACCCGATCCCATAAATATAGTCAAAATTTGGCTCAATATATATATATGTATACAGTATGTATTTACAAAAAAAGTCTAAATCAGTACAAGCACTAATGTGAGTGATTGATTGATTGATTGATTGATTGATTGATTAGCCTCTACCCAATGCACACAGTCTGCGTCCAGAACAGCCCACTAAATTATCAGCGAACACCATGCAGAAGCTGTTATTAGGTCAGTGATGCTCAACATGTGGCTCTTTATGTCTCAAATTTAATTTTCCCCCAGAAAACCTTAAAAGGGGGAAACTTTTTAACCCTTTTTTACCTATTTACATTTTGCAAATTCCTTTGTCCCATTTTTGCCGCTTTTCAAAAAGTTCAAACACTTTTTTCAGACTTTAGCTACCTTTTGCCAGTAAATATTAATTTTTTCCATTTTGACACTTTTCTCCAAAATTTGTCCTGTCTTTAAAAAATGTGGCCACTTTTCAACCAAATAAGCCCCATAAAAAGCCCTTGTTTCACTATTGTTTGCCACACTTTGTTTGGTTCATCTTTATTTGCCCATTTTTTGGCCACTCTTGACTGCTTTTGGCCCATTTTAGTCACCCTACGCTCTTTTCTTGCCACATTTTTACCACTTTTGGACCATTTTTGGCCACATGTTACCATGTCTGCCTCCAGTAGCTCGTCAAAGAAAAAATGATTGTACCGAACCAGCCCACTTTGGGGCAACGCCCTGTATGCCAGATGGCCAGTCCACCCCTTACAGCAACTTATGACTCCATCAGTTGACGAATGTAGCACAGTTTAGCTGATTAATATCTATACCTTTCCTATTGGATGTCGTAGGGTATTTTGTAATGATTCCAACCATATCAAAAAATGATTTTGCTCCTAAGCACACCAACTGCAATCTTCTAAGAATGAGTAGGTCATTATCCAAACGAACTGAATGGTTAGGAGGCGGTTCTTTTATACTAACTGACTACCAAGGTGATTTAGATAAGAGATAATCCAACTTCCTATGATAAAGACCAAATCAAATCAAGAAGTCGTCCACTCTAAGGATTGTTTCAAGTACTGTTGCAGTGGCTGTTTGTGCTTAGAAACAATACAGCAATTTTAGTGTGAAACAGTAAAAGACGAGTGCAACATGTTGGGTGATGCTCAGTGATGATTCATGTTTAGACGATTTTTATGGATCTGTTCATACAGGAAACTGTGTCTGACAGACAGACGTGCAAAAAAACAGATTGATTTCTCTGTGAGGTCGAGAATAGATCAAAGTAGCACATGAAGCTTTGAAGAAATCACTGAAGATAGTCAACATCTCTTTACATCAAACATGAAGAAGGGTAGAAGAATGTTGTCTGCGGCAGAACATCAGAGAAAACAGAAGATGTTTCTCTTTAAAGTATAAAACCTTGACTCTTCACAGTCATATTCAAATATAGTTTATTCTACATGTTTTTGTGGTTTAGAAGGAAAAATGCAATACTACTCAGAGGTACGTACGGATGTTTATACAAATACAACATAGAAATGTACTAAAGCTCATTTACTCTACTGTTAAGCCCAAATAGACTCAGGTGACCTCTTTGTTGATGCGGACTCCTACACGTAACCTGACACGCAGGTTAAAGAGAGAATCGAGATGACCAAAAAGAGCCAGCGTTTTATTATTTCCTTTCATTGCTGGAACCACACATGAAGCACCACGAAACGGAGTCCAATCATGGATAAAAAGTTATTAGCGCACACTGTCATGTCTTTGTACCCCATTTTCCCGCTCAAGCATCATTTTTAATTTTTTAAATCTCTATTACATTAATATTATTTTTTAATAAACACAAAACACTTCTATATTGTTGTGGAATCATTTCTAATGTGATTTCTGCTAGTAGTGGGACGGGATATTGACGGCGTGTTGCGTTTTGTTGTTCAGCGTTCACATTCACTAAATATAATTTGCTGATTTTGCTCGTTCCTCACTTGCTGCTGGGGCGCAGGGAACAAATATGATTGCGTGCTTCAGTCAGGTCCGTGCTCCACGCACGGGCCGCCCGGTCTGGTCTGCATACTGTAACGAACTGGGTTCTATGTTCTGGTTATGTTCCACAGGTGGGCATTCAGTGATTAACTGATGCCGAGATTTCCCATTGGCTGAGCAGGCACCATGGTTACGTGCAGCTTTCTCTGCCAATGTGTGTCTTTGTTTACATGTGTTCTGAGTCTTGATTGGCTGGGAGGCTGGGGAAAGAGCGGGCGTAAGCGGGGAAAAGACTCGTGAACAGTTCTGTTCCCACGGTAGTGTGAGTGTATGATGGCGTAAGACGGTTCTTTGTGTGTTTGTTTGTTTATTTTTGGCGTGTTACTACGACCTCCATTAAAGCCTGTATAACTGTGATAATGGCTCGAGTCACGTCATTACAGTACCTTTTGGACTGCGGTGATTGTGTGCGCCCCCCCCCCCACCCCTTGCTGCGCGATGCACCGCGCTACTAATCTACCAGCTGCAATACGTTCAATAAAATAATCACTTCCGTCGAGTTCGCTTTGGGCTCTGGCCTACAATTTAAGTTAATGGGTCGGGCTCGGGTCGGGTCGGGCTTTATGCCCAAGGGCCCGGGTTCGGTCGGCCTGGATTTTTTGGGCCTGATCCAAACTCTACAGCAGTGTGTGTTTGTGTGTTTCATTAAAAACAGTTGATGTGTGTTTCATTAACAGAAAACAATGGCCGACATGCTGCGGAGGCTTCCAGAGAAGAGCAGACATGACGTTATATTAAAAGTCTATAGCGTAGTGGTTAAGGAAGCGTGTTTGGATAAAAGCATCTGCGAAATTGTAATCATGTAATGTTTGCTTTTTGCATATGTTTATGTTAAAAAATAGCTCACATTTTGAAATTGTTGCTTTGTTCATTTTCAGCACGAAACACACATACTTAGGGAGATAAGTATTAATTCCTAAATAAGTTACATTTCAAGATGCTTTAAACTGCTATCCGGAGTTTCTGCGAAACGTCTCAATATCCCGCCCTAAACAGCCTGACTACCTCTCCCAATCTACCAGAAGCCACTCCTCTACTTTTCTGCATGCACATTGCGGAACATAATAAGGACGCATCGGGTCGCATTGATATAGGTCTGTGGGTCAGGTAAGAGCCGAAATCATATTTACCTGTTTGCTGCTTTGATTGACAGTCTCAAAAACAGGAAGTCGAAGCCTATTGGCTGGGTGCACTCAGCGATCGTTTCCATTTGTATGGGGGTCTATAGGACGAAGGAGGGACTTATATACATTAATGTATATGAATGACCACCGGCAGTAGACCATAGTAAAAGACTAGTTACGTATTTTTTTGCATTTCAAAAGAATCATACATAAACATAGATTTCTCAGAAACTCCGGATATCAGCTGTTAGACATAAAACATTGTTTGCTGTGACCAGAAGATAAACAAGGACTTTTTAATGCTCCTCTGAAACCACACACAGCCACAACCTTCTAGCAGCATGGCAGTAAACTGCAAAGCAACGTGTTCGCTCGACGCAGAACTCTTGTTGGTCAACCACTGTAGCTACAGCATAGCTTGTGACCAGTGTTTGGAATAACGGCGTTTAAAATAACGGCGTTATGTAACAGCGTTTGTTTTTCAGTAACGGAGAAATCTCACTAATTACTTTTTACGCCGTTACAACACCGTTATCGTTACTGAACGTTAAATGCATTGATTAAATAAAATGTTATCCAAAAACATTCCCGGCTTCTGACTCAACTGTTGTGAGGAGGTGGGTTAAAAACAAGGTGAGCGATTATGATTGGCTAAGGCGACGTCATGTTTCATGGTAGCCAATCAGAGCCAGTGTTTTTACACATGTGCCAGCAAGAGGAGGCGGGTTAAAAACAAGGTGAGCGATTATGATTGGCTAAGGCGACGTGCCAGCACACGCGACACACACGCACGGAGCAGATTGGATGAAGCAGCAGAGATGGTGAGCGTGGAGCAGTCTGATGAAAAGATGACATTTTTAAGGTGACGATACAAACGCTACTTTAAATCAGTTGTGGTCAAAGGCAAGAACGTGTATGTGAAGTGTTCATTATATCCAGGAGTGAAGACTTTGTCCACATCTATTGTAAGCAACTCAAAATTAATGAAGCACCTCACAACACACACATCTAAAAAATGTGAATTGTTTGACATAGAGCAACTTTTTTTTTTAATAGTAACGCAAATAGTTACTTTCCTTGGTAATGAGTTACTTTTATTATAGAGTAATTTAGTTACTAACGCAGTTACTTTTTTGAACAAGTAGTGAGTAACTATAACTAATTACTTTTTTAAAGTGACGCTCCCAACACTGCTTGTGACATGGTAGCATGATTCAGGCTTTGGAGATCATAACTTTAAAGTAGCTGGGTTTCCAGTACAGATTTTTGCAAAATAAAAGCGGTGTTTCTAAATGTCGACAAAGTACAATTGCGCTTTGGACATGTTTCCATTGAACGTTGTTCATCCCGTGAGACTTGGCTGCAGGAAGATGCATGCTCCAAACCTCCTTATAACACTCCGTATTCCTTCGTTATTTCACTTATGTGGCAATAATTAGTTTTAAGTATAGTGCTAATGAATTTTATTTATTTATTTATTCAGTTTATTTCCGACATGGTTGCATTCACAGAAGTTTTCTTTTTCTCTCTTTTTTTTTTTTTGTACATGCCGAAAAAGGAGACGAGAGAAGCAGGTTGCTTTGTCCCGGTCTCCTAAGTTGTTTACATGTGCCACGCCATTTTTTCTCAGAGAAGTGTTCTTGTGACCGGGTACCTCACGTCATGTGACCAGGTACGTCACATCCTGTGAAGTGTATTTGTTTCAATACGGAAACGCCTGAAATTCCTCCTCATGAAAGCGTAAATACTTTTGAACAATATTTGAGTGTTTTTCATTCATTCATTTCATTTTCACCTAAGTATTTTAATTAACAGTTTTTATTGCGCTATTTAGATTCTGCGCATTTCCAAGGGTAATGGAAACACAGCTACAGTCAGGGTTTTTTGTCAGTTTTGCAGTTGTCATTTGACTTTCGTTTTGTTTTGTGTTCAGTGGGTTGTAGGTTCTAGCTTCAGTAGTTGGATTCTATTTCTGTTGCACTTTTATTTGGATTAGTTGGTGAAATTTTGTAGTTTAATCAAATATATCATTGATTAGGATGTGTTCTGTTTATTAACCTGTCTCTGTCTGTGGGTTTGAGATTCCTGTTTGTGTCAACGTACCCTGTCTTGTTGGTATGTCTGTGCTGAGAGGGATTACACGTCTTCCTGTTTTCCACTCAGATGAGTGTCAGAAGGTTGTTGTTAACTTTTCCCTGTTGAATACACTGATGTTTCTTTATTAACTAGTCAAAGCAGAACTAAGTAACATGCGCTTAGCGCTCCCCCTAAAGGTCTCTTTTGGTTATGTCACTGTCGAAAAATTCTAATACAATAGTGACACCAAGGGTGCTTTCACACATATAGTCCCATGTAACCATGTGAACAGTATGAGGAAGAGAGACAAGTATAATAAATGAATGATGTGGGAGTAATACGGCTCTGAAAATGGATGGATGGCTAGATGGATGGATGGATGGATAGATAGATAGATAGATAGATAGATAGATAGATAGATAGATAGAGAGATAGATATTTGTGTGTGTGCTGCCTGATGGAGTGCTACAACGACAGTGTGTGTGTTGTTGCTGAGCTGTCACTGCATGGAGTTGCTCCGTTCCCCGGACAGAGGTCTTCTCTGCCTTTTTTTTTTTTTGCTGGCTCCGCAACGATATAAGTTTGAAAAAAGTGAATCGGTAGACAACCGTGTGCAGCCACCGGGCTGGTCATAATCTAGCATTAGTTTGTATTGGGCTGCCGTAAAGCAGTATGTCTTGCAACTGGGTCGGAGGCAGGGAAAATTTCAAGTGCAATTTTCTGGCCAGAGACAGCAGGGAGAGATGAAAGACCCCCCCCAATCACCCCATGAACACTTAATATTATTATTACCCTCACAGGGACTACGAGAAGGATTTATTAAGGTGAAAAAGTTACTTAGTTCTGCTTTAATTGAACAAGGTTTTTCTAAAACCGTTCAAAACAATTTACAGGAGCAAAACATTGTCTAAAATTGTCGTGTGCATTCAAAAACCATCTGAAAACATCCTCTGCAAATACTATTGAGATGTGCACAACGTGAGACAGGATTTGAACACTGCCAAACTATCTGTTATCTTCTTGGTGATGAAACAACTCACACTGACAACAAACCAATGACCACAGGAATGAATGCGTGACATTTCAAAGCCATTTATTTTATTTAAAGTACTGAACAACATTTGAACAATAAACAGACCAGCATGGCAACAGGCAGATCAGGCAGTGGTCACGTGATCAACAATCACAATAAACGGTGGACACTCACTATACAAAAGGAAACTGACATCCTGTAATATACAAACGGAGCAGATAAGTAATCATTAACTGATGCGCTCAAGGTAGATTTAAAATCCAATACTCATTTCTAATGCCTCTCACTCATCTCCTGATTGTCCTCTTTAAAGGTAACTACAACACCTCCCCAATCACTATTTGAAGCTGCTGTAGACTGTAGCTGACATTTTTATGACACAGATAAAAACATAGTGTAGGCCTCGAGAATAAATAATCAAGTACGTGAGAATTCACTCACAAAGGTTGAAATTATAGCTTGCAAGTTTGTTGGTGACTCCACCATAAACAATGGGTTTGTTGACAAATGACTGTGTGACTTGAACTTGAAAAGTTTCACTCAAAGCGAAAGGCTTCTATAAATTGTGTTTTTACTTAATTCACTGTAAAGTCAAACTTTCAAAGTAATCAATAGATTAAGTAGTAAATACTCAAAGTTATAGAACAAGTTCTACTAACTTAATTATGTCAAGTTGGCGTAACATTTTCTTCCTTTTTGAGTAACTTTAACTAATATTTTTGAGTAAATGGAACTACATTTGTTTATAAGTAAGCAAAACTTAAAAACACAATTTAAGTACAACTTTACAGAATTAAGTAATTACATGCTAAGAATAGTCATGTAATTTCTTTTGTTTCAAATGGGGATTATTAAAAAAATAAATTTAATTCATATAGCACTTAAATTTAACTTGTATCAAAACTTGTTTTGATTAGTAAATGTTTATACTTTGAGAAGTTGTCTGTGGTTTATGAAAATATTACAATCATAAGGTTTGTTTTATGGAGAGTAGACCGTCTTGACAAGAATTCACAACCCTGGATGACAAGGTATTAATAACTAATTAAGTGATCTGAAACACTTCAACTCGATTTCAGATGGCACCTCTTAGCAAATTACTGTAATATTAATAATAATTAATATTATATGTCTTATCACTCCTTGTCCAAGCTCCTCCCCCTACAACTAGAGCGGTTTCCATAACAAAGTCCAACCATGGTTATCAGTCTAACCTGACCTTACCCTGTTCTTCAAACATGTGCACACCTGAAAACATTAAAAAATGTCCCACAGATTAACTGTGGGAATTGAATTTCACTTTCTTTTTTACCTTAGCTTGGAGAGAAGAACTCACAATGCCCGACGTTGCACACACCTCCCTCCCCTGAGTCTGTGTCTCTAAACCTGTTTACTCTTTCCACTCCACCTCATCAGTGACAGAAAGTGGGTTTTTGCTGCATCACCGCAGTCATTATTAAGCCCACCCAATCGGGGCATTTCATCAGGGTGGCCTCACAGGTTGGAAAGATGATAAAGCCCTCACTTGGTTTGCATTTATAGTGCACTTTGTAGATTTTTTTGTTTTATTGAGCAAAGATATGTTTTTTGTTTTTTTGTTTTTTTTAAACAGAAAACAATCCTAATGCTTTAATTAATGTAAGTTTCAGGTGTTGCTCTTGAACTGGGTGTGGTCATTATCAGACCTTCTGTAGGTTCTGTTCATGTGTGTTTGAGATATACCAGTGTTATAAATGTTCAACATAGTTTTCATTGGAGTAATTTTTTTTACGAGACTAAAAGACAATAATACACGTCAACAGAAACTATAAATGTTTAGTTAAAAACTAGCATGCTGTCTCAATCTGGAGACAACCCCGACTTTAGAAACAGAAAAACACCGCTCGATCTAAAGACATGGGAAGAGACCGGAATTATTCATCTCCAAGACCTCTTCAAAAATGATAAGCTCAGAACATATAACAAATTTAGGGGTCATCGTCCTTGAGGGGGCTGCTCCCAGTGCTGCTTCTGTTCTGGGTCCGGTCCCTGCTGGCTCTGGGCCCGCCGGCGGGCGCCCGCCGGCTGCCCGTTCGGCGCGGCTCTGGCAGTTTGCTGGGCGTGGACCTTGGCTCCTCTGCTGGGGTCTTGGCGGGGGGCTCTCTGGGCCTTCCCCTCGGGGGGTTGGGTGCGGGGGTGTGGGTGAGTGGGCGGGGTGGGATGCTGGCAGGGGGGCTTGGATTTGGGGGTTGGGGTTGGTGGCGGGATGCGCTGGGTGCTCGGCTCCTTGGGGCTTTCTCGAATGTGTATGTGGGGGGTTGTTGTTGCTTCTCGGCCTGGGATCTCGAAGGCAAATGGGGGGCTGCTCAGCCGTGGGGGGTGGCCTGGGGCTCCCTGGCCGCCATTCTTTCTGCCAAATCTGTGGGCCCAATGTTCACGAGATGAAATCCCATCAGAACTAAGCATTTTTTTTTTAACACAAAGACAGTAACAATTCATTTATAAGATATTATTTTGTTTATTCAATGTATCTTGGTTCAAAGAGGAAGATTCAAAATGTCAAAAGATGCAATAAAAGCCAAATTTCAGCTATTAGGACTAAATATCTTAAATTCCCAATTCCCCCAAAATATAAAAAAAATACATTTTAAGATACTGAATGAAATTTACCGCTCAAATGATTTTATCCAAAAAATATTTAAATTTGATTTAGATAACCTTTGTGAAGTCAATATAGAGACAACAGAGCATGACAACTGTCCGAAATATGTGGAAAGCAATACACCAATGGTCATCTGTGAACATAGATTTTTTTTTCTCTTTCTGGATTATACAGATTAGAATTTTCATGGAAAACAAAAAAAAATCATTTTCTGGTAAATATCATTATAGCCAAATTCTATATACATAAATCACACATGGTAAAATCCCCGCCATCATGGCCTGCCTTAAAAAACAAAAATTTTTTGTTATTTTAAAGCATGGAAAAAGGTCAACAGAAAGATGAAGATTTTTGTTTGCTTGTTTCTGGATACAATTTATTGTAATCCCCCTGTTTGTTAATCTTTAAACTGATTTTTTTGGTTTTTCTATTGTTGTAATGGATATCCTTATTGTTATATATATATATAGTTATTTTAATATTTTACAATCTTTGCACTATAGTTATGATAATATAATGAACCTGCACATACTTCCCTCCCTGTGTGTGAACACTTTTGTGGGCCGTCGAGTAAAGAATTAAGATTTTCTGATCGATTTTGTAAATTGTAATGTTGCAGATAACAATTCTGCTTTAACAATTTTGAGTTTCCACTGTATATACATTTCCAACTTTGTATAACCTGTATGGAATCTATGCCTTATGACTTTATGTACTTCTGCATAACAATCTGCACTGAGGAAAGGTTGATTAGCATTAGCTACAATACAATAAACATACATATACTGGAAATGAAAAGGAAATATATAACAAAAGCTCCTTGCTTACAGCAAATAAATTAAGCCAAATAAATATCCATTTCACGCTTATGGGGCGGCGATTGTAAAGTTGCCCATGCTAAAATAAACGGCAACTTGTTGCAACATTTTGCAACATTTTGCAACAAGCCACGTTTAAAAAACATATATGATTTTTTTTTTTTTAATGTTACTTTTGGCCAGATTTACAGCAATATTTGTAAAATTTGTGATATTTATCTTCTTGTAAAAATATAATATCAATGTTAACTCAAAATGTTAAATATTAAACCTAAATCCAAATGTTTAATCAAAATGTTTAATGCTAAATCTACATTGAAATGTCACAGGTTAAACTAGATATTTAGCTAATATGTAAATTCACTGCGAGTACCAAAATAAAAGTTTATTCCGGTGAATTTGCAAATTAGCTAAACATTTAGTTTCTCTCGTGACATTTGCATTTGACGTTTACATTTGACGTTTACATTATATTTTTCAGAGAAAAAATATATAAATTTCACAAATATTGCTGTAAATCTGTCAACATTAGCATGAAAAAAAATTAACATAATTTTTTTTAATGTGGTTTGTTGCTAAATGTTGCAAAAAGTTGCTGTTCATTTTAGCATGGACAACTTTACAATTGACGCCCCATATACACTGTTTATTTGATCTAATAGTTTAATGAAAAACTACAATCTGGACAGAAGGATTCAATCTTAATAATGTCTGAGTCGTCGTTTCTTGCTTAGGTCAGGGCTGCTAAAGTTTGGGGGGGGCTTGTCCTCCATGCTCCAACACACCTGATTCTAATGGTGTGTCATCATCCAGCTCTGCAGAAAGCCAAGTAATGAGTTACTTGTTAAAAGCAGGTGTGTTGGAGTTGAAGTAATGCTCCTCCAGTAGCACACAGACACCCATTCCCTGGAAGCTAAAGCTTCCAGGATAAGTTCAAAGTGGCACTTTCTTAATCATGCTGCGGCTGTATGGCTTTTCATTTTAAATTAACTGTCCTACATAAGTCCTATAAGACATTACAAACGTAGGCTTGGAACAGAAATCTAATCAAACTCAGTCGGTACATCTTTCCACACCCTGAACATTTTAATTAGGTACTGCCTGTGTGGCAGTGCGGTTAATGATTGTCCCCTTTCTGGATGTGAGCTGCACTGAAATGAGGTGTAAACTAAGGTGTGGCTGTTATCAGGTGGGGGAATGTTTGAAACCTACAGTGAATCCAGAGTGGGATTGATAGCACATAGCTTTATCACTTCTTGCAGACATAACAGTTGAATCGTTACAAAAACACAGACTATCTTCATCTTTCATGAACGGTAACGAGAACGTCTCCCATTAGTTCTTGATTTTTTTTCTTTGGTGTAAAATAACTGGAAAAGAAAATCTAAGTTCTACCAGTGAAACCTGTCAACTAGAGTTCACCTCTCACCTGTTTCCCTTTTACTGGCAAATATCATTTAATATAATGACTATGTCCATGTACACAAAATGCTCAAAATTTGAGCAAATTTGTTCAGTCAGCATTAAGGACACTAATTAACGTTAGCTATAAAAAAAAATAAAAAATAAAAAAAAAAATGAAAAAGAAGGAGGGACAATTAGATCTAAAATACAGCAGCTGTTCCAACAGGTCTTAGATAATCTTATATTGTCATTTTGCAAATATCACAAAAGTGCAAATGGGAACAAAGTTTGTTTTCAATGTCCCCTGCTCAGCTACCTTTAATCAGTTTGAGGAGACACCCTTACAGGAATTAAAGGGAAATGTGGATCATATGAATCCTTCAGGCTCCCCCACTGATGATATTCTACCACCCCTTTTTAAAGACATCTTTCCCACGATCGGACCATCTGTTCTTGTGATCATAAATCTTCCGGTGTAGTAAACCCACTTATTAAGAAACCTGGCTTTGACCCCTTATTCTTGTCTAAAGTTTTAGAGAAAATAGTTTTATTGTGGTGTTCCTCAAGGGTCCATTCTTGGTCCCCTTCTTTTTATTTCTTTTTACTCTGCTACCTCTGGGGTCTATAATGAGGAAATATGGCATATGGTTTCGTTGTTATGCTAATGATTGTCAGCAGGGCTTTAAATTAACACCCGCCAACCCACCAAAAGCGGGTAAAAATTAACTTTGTAGTGTTACTAGCCATTTTGGCTGGTGACGAATGTAACAAATACCACTGCGTCTGTCTGAAGAAACGATGTTGCAACATTGCTGCCAGATTGGGCCGTTTCCCACCAAGAAATTTTAGGGTTTTTGTGTGTGTTTAGACTTTAAAACGTAATGTGTATCTGTTAACACTGATGGTTGTACTAATCCTACATTTCCCATGAACACTATGTCGTGACGTGTCATACAAAAATTGGATCCGTGCTTATGTTAGTGTGACTGCTTTATGGTTCGTTATCGGAGGAGTCACACAGAATGATGATGTAAAGTTAGGAACAAACAAACGTGGATATATTTATTGGGTGTTGAAAAACCTAAACTGCAAAAAAAGGAAGGATCCAATTTTCATCTGAGTTAAGTTTGTTTATTAAGTTGTGAGAATATACTTTATAAAATGTTTACTTCTCCGACACACCCAAAGTTCCATATTGCACCTTTTAGACGATATTACAACATTATTTTTTATTAATTGTATATATTTTTACCATTTCAATGTATTTCTGCAATCAAGTAAATTGCAAACCATTTAAAAAAAAAACATGAATGCTTAAATCTATTCTGTGGCTCATAATGTAGTTTATTTTTGTGGGGAAAAAAAATTTGACTGGTGGAAAATCTGGTTGGCTGTTAACTTTAAGAATCTACTAGCCATGCTGGCTGCTGATCTAAAAAGTTCATTTAAAGCCCTGATTGTCAGATTTACACACCCCTGATACCCAATGTTTCCTGCTCTGCGCTGCTCATTTTGAACTGTTTAAATGAGGTTAAGGCATGGATGTCTTTTAATTTTTTGAGTTTTAATGAATCCAAAACTGAGGTCATTCTGTTTGGTCCCAGCAACTTTAAAGTCTTGTTCAGTCTGGACTCTATGGACAAATAATTAAAGGAGTCTGTGACCAATCTCGGAGTCATTGTGGACTCTGGACTTACTGAACAGGTCAGCTCTGTTTAAAAAAGAGCCTCTTTCTGCTGCGGCACATCGCCAAGCTTAAACCTGCTTTAGGTTAAGCCCAATTACATATGTATTCATCAGAAAAAAGTGGGTTTGTGGTTTAGTTACTCTTTAACTCTGGACATACTTAGGACTTACTTCAGAATCAGAATCAGAATTTCTTTATTGATCCCAGGGGGAAATTGCTTTTGTTACAGCCACAGAACACATCACAAATAAAGAATAAAAACATTAACAAAGACAAAGAAGAATAAACAATAAATGGTGTATAATTAAGTAAAGACTGTTAAAAATAGGGGTCAGAAACACACACATTACAGTAGTAGAAAAAAGTAGGATAGATAATAATAATAATAATAATATACAAATATATACCAATATGATTCAGATATTTACAAAATTATACAAATGTAATTTAGATATGTACAACAATCAAGCTGTGAAGTTACAAAGATAAATTATACAGTTTGATCGACACAGGCAGGAATGATTTCCCGTGGTTGGATCAGCCTGGTGCTGAACGTGCTTCTGTAATTGACCAGCACATCATGGAGTGAGTGGGACACATTGACCAGGATGGATTTCACCTTGGACAGGCTCCTCCTCTCTGTCACCACTGTCAGAGAGTCCAGTTTAACCCCCACAACGTCACTGGCCCTGCGGATGAGTCTGTTGAGTCTGTTGGCGTCTGCGACCCTCAGTCTGCTCCCCCAGCAAACAACAGCGTAGAGGATGGCACTCGCCACCACTGACTCATAAAACATCCTCAGCATTTTCCTGCAGATGTTGAAGGACCTCAGCCGTCTCAGAGAATAGAGGCGGCTTTGGCCCTTCCTGTAGAGGGAGTCAGTGTTCTTCCCCCAGACCAGTTTATTGTCAATCACCACTCCCAGGTATTTGTTCTCCTCCACAATATTCACACTGACCCCCTGGATCGAGACAGGGCTGACTGGCCTTACTTTTATATATATATATATATATATATATATACTTACTGTGGGTATAACATTTTCAACTCAATAGTCATGTGAAATAAAATAAAAAAGTGAAGTAGAGTATATTGTTATCTGACCCACAATTCTCTTACAATACCACTTGTAATTGCAATATCTTCAAATGCTAAGAATCGGAATTTGAACAACACATGCTCACATCAAAAATAATTCAATGAACAGTGTTTATGTTATATATGACCAATTAAAATGTGTTCATGCTGGCTTGAATGTCTTTTATGCTCCCCATATCTTTGCACTGTAAATCACCCCTATTGTGGACAAATACAGTCGAGTGATTGATTTAAGTATTTGTGTCTTGAAAGGTTGTGTTTATGTGAAGCTAGGATGAGTGAAGCTTTGCTAGCACCAATCAAAATAAAGTCATGTAAACTAGTTACTATTTTTCAGTAACTAGAACAACACTGCCTTCAGTGTTAACATTGTAAAGTGGTAAATAATGTTTATTTCTGAATTGTGTAGAGAATATTTTTTTAGATTCTATTCAAATTTAGTTTCATTAGTGATGTTGGCTCTCCCTCAACCATAGCTCTTCCTTTGTTGGTTGACTTTGGCTGCAGCCGTGTTTAATAAAACTGTCCTCATCTGGTTTTTGATTTTCATCTACACTTTGGTTTCTGTCTGCTGCCTTGCCCTTCAGACTTGTTTGCTCTGTGGATTTGCCTCTATGTACCCAACCTTGAAGCTGTGAGATTAAAGCGAGTGCCGTATATCTCCTTGTTCCTGCATGGTGTCGAGAAATTGGATGTTTCAGCGTGAATCCTGACACAGCTGTTTGTGGCTCTGGGAATTGTTCCCACTAATCAGGATCTCAACACTATAGCGGGACCCCTTTTGGTTTGGGAATGAAATCAGCATTTCCTCAACCGCACAATATTTTGTTTAAAGGGGAAGCGAAAGACACCCACAAAAGTCCTTGATAAGGTCTATCGGGGTCTTTGTTAAACTTTGCGGTCCTTATTTTCCCATAAGTCAGATTCTGGCCGACTCTGGTTCTAGCGCTAATCTCCCCCTCCACTTGTGGGAAACAATGTGAGGTTGACATGATAGCGTCTAAAATCCTGCAGAGTGTCCAGCTTTAATTCAGAGCAGACAAAGATATTGTTTGCATATAATTAAACAGACTCATTGGCTTCCTACTTAAAGCTGCAGTATGTAGAATCCTCTCTCCGCTCCGTTTCGAAATAGAAGCTTCGCCTCCCTTACCGGTATCTTTTCTGAATGCTCTTAGCGACTTTTTTTCTCAATAGAGACTAGTGACAAATGTATGAACTTTATCTTGTGTTATTGGAGAGTTTTCTGATGTTTTCGAGACTGTGACATGAATGTACGTATTATTCTGTAGTCACTGCCCTTAGCAGCGGCTGCTGCCATTGTCCCTGCCAGAGAGCTCACAGAGGTGGCTGCTCTGACCCCAGCTGACTGCTGCTCAGGGCAGTGACAACCATCACTCCGCATCCAGAATGTAAAATGAATTCACCTTGGATATGCTTCTCTTAGGTTTACACACGATTTATTCAGTCGCAGGGAACGCGAGGACACAAAGCGGTCTGTTCCTCCCGAACACGTTTGTGACTTTAGACTGTTGCTTCTCCACATCGGTCAGCCTTTTTCCGCTTGATTTGCCGTGTAACTGTTGTGCCTAAAGCCGCGATAGAGACTTCTATTGGAACGCCCACCATCGCCCAAAACAGCTCATGAAGCACACGTGTTTGTAGAAAGATCTCTGATTGGCTGACATCCAACGTCACACTCCTAGATTTCCAAAGTTCATTTACAGGGCCAGGAGAAGAGATTCCTTGGCCACTCAGAACACTTTGAATTACAAAAAATGGATGTTACGTAAAACATGCACATCATATGTGGAAGCATAGGTGGTGTAATGACTCTAGTGGTGCTCCACGTGTCTTGTGATCAACTTTCGGGTGTGGTGACGGCTGCTGTTAGCGGTATTAATGACGTGCAAAATAAACATTTTTACGGCCATTTTTTTTTGCAAAATTGTTTTGCTTTTGCAAAAACAAAATTGTTTTTGCAAAAGCGTTGAATCGTAGAAGTTGTAACATCTATTGTTCCTCACACCAGCCTCACCGTCGCATAAGTTTTATGAGCTAAAACTGGTTAAAACATCCACAGACTGAATGAAAACATGAGCAGGACCAGAAAACTGCTAAAAAATGCTTATCTGTTTTTTGGTTTTTCTGTATTTCTGTTTTGGTTTTAAATCAGTAAAACAAAGTCACCACACTGTTTATTTGTTATTTTGATTTGGTTTTAAAACGGAATAACCAAAGAACGAAGGGTACACGGATTATTACAATATGCTCAAAGATAATTATGGATTTTTGACCAAATGATGCCCAAAAAAAAAACTTACATACTGCAGCTTTAACGAGCTATTTCAATTTTTTTTTTAAAAAATGTTCAATGTCTTATGAAGCGGATGTGGCCGAATTTCTAAATATGTTGGTTCAGGAATCCATTCTTTGATGTGCATTTCACCAACCTCTGCATAGATGACAGCTTGTTTCACTTGTTATTTACGGTTGTAGCGTGATCAGACTGTGGCTTTATGTTGTACATAGAATGAAAATAGCAGGAGTGGCATGGACTGAAGTCTGAGGTCCAACAGCATTTCATTGATTGAGCTGCAGTCCACAAGCTCACTTTGTGGGGTGCGCACTGCTGGTAACCTCTGCAACGCACTCCCAGGAAAAGGAGTTGATTGAATAAAATATGATGGAATGGAATACACTCAGTTGTGTCTCTGCTTGAACTAGTAAATTTGTAAATGGTGAATACATTAGAAATGGATTTCTTGCAGAGGCGTAAAGAGTACTGATATATCCTACTCAAGTAGAAGTACTGTTACTTGATTGAAATTGTACTCAAGTACAAGTAGATCATACATAAAATACTTACTGTAAGTACTAGTAAAACGTAGCTCAATTAAAATAGTACTTAAAGTAAAAGTTACTAGTTACTTTCACCCCCCACATTTATTTTTGTATTGCATACAGTATCATGAATAAAAGACAAAATGTTGCACAATTGGAGCTTAATTTGTTTTCCACAAAGGCAACTGTATAAAATAAAAGGTTTGTCAAAATGTACTATCAACACCAATTAATTAAATTAAACATACAAAATAAGTATAGCTACATTTATGAACTCTAAAACTGTGCCACGTGGGTAACAACATATTAGGTAGAAACCCCAATCTGAACCAAAGAAAGTGGCTTGATCAGAAATGGCAAGACTAGAACACATGGATTATGTCAGTAGTTTATGAAGAGACCATGAAAAGGAAATAAAAAAAAAATTATCACAAAAATATATCATTTACTCAGTAATGGTTGCATGTAGAAATGTAACAAATTACACCTTTGTCCTAAACACACACACACATATATATCAATGCGACCCGATGCGACCTTGTTATGTTCCGAGATGCGCGTGCAGAAAAGTAGAGGCGTGGCTTCTGATAGATTGGCAGAGGCAGTAGGAGGAAGTGCAGCTGTTTAGGGTAAATTTATCCTCAAGTAAATTTACTGATTTCGAAACATACTAAAAAAAGTACCAGTACCCATAAAAACAACTCAAATACAGTAGCGTGTGTACTTGTAATTCATTACTTTCACCTCTGTTAAAAGCAGAAAACTTATTTTGTACTTATATGGCAATAAAGGTGATCCAACAACCTCTTTATCCTGTTTCAAAAAACAAAAAAAAAACATTAAAGCCTTTTTGCTTTTTCCTCCCCTGTTTTAGCAGCTTGATCTTATTTTTTTCTGTTGACGAACTTGTAAGGTTAGGTCCATAGATGGTAGTTCTCCAGGTTAGAGCTCGCTAGTAGGGCTGGGCGATATCGACCAAAACTCATATCTCAATTATTTTAATTCAAATGAAGTCTTACTAGAAAGACAATTCAGGGTTATATTTCCTGATGCAATATGTGACACTTTTGGCTTTTTCTCCTATAAGGGACAGCATGTGTGAGTGAGTTCTGTAGTGTGGTTTGTTTAGAGAAAAAGGTCTGGGTTAGAACGCACTCAGAAATCCATCTAACTGTGCTTTTTGTGCTGTTCTGAAAAGTAGCAAAAGCAGCGACTCCTAAAATGAGTGTTTTAATACAAAATAAGCTATAAAAATATCTATATACAGTAGTTATAGGCGATATTGTAGTTTTATATATCTGCCAAATAGAAAGTCGCATATACCTTGAATCTCAATATATTGCCCAGCCCTACTTGCGAGGTGGTGGTTGCCTTCTCCGTAGCCACCACTCTTGCGTATGCCCATGGTTATATAAACCAGTGGTTCCCAACCTTTCTTGTCTTGTGTACCCCTTGAGCCTTTTTGTCATAACATGAGTACCCCCTCACTCTATCGTACGTGTTCATGATTCTCCAAAAGTAGAACATAACACAACTGAATATTCAACACTTCATTTTATTTCATCTTCTTAAATTGAACAAGTAATATTCAGGCATTATCTTCTTATTTAACTCAAATTAAACATAAAACTATGTTGCATTCAAGGCAAAAAAAAAAAGATTTATATAAGAAATATTATAGTAAATGTTTGTAATGTTAATACTAATTAATTATGATTACATTGTTATTAAAGAAAAATAATAAAGTTGAAATTAGAAAAAAAAGCAATATAAATGAATACATAAATAATTAACCTGCCTGTGTTATTTATAACTTTTATTACATTTACCACAAAAGGAGCTTCTTTGAAAATGTCTCCTTTAAACGGGCATTTAAACTTTAAAAACAAGCCATAGAGCACACGTACCATTTTATTGATGGACTTGTGAAATGACTGAGAGTATTTTTTATTATCTTGGAATTAAAGTCTTCATTTTTCCACGTAACCCTTGCGATGTGCTCACGTACCCCTAGGGGTACGCGTACCCCTGGTTAGGAAACACTGATATAAACGAGCGGTCAAAAGTTTTAGAACGCCCTAATTTTTCCAGTTATTTATTGCAATTCAAGTCGTGCACGACTTGGACTGCTTGAAATGGTACAAAGGTAAGAACTGAACAGCTGAAGGTTAAAAAGGTTGAAAAATAATGAACATTTCAGAATTATACAAATAGGCCTTTTTCAGGGAACACAAAGTGAGTTAACAATTCAAAGCTGTTCTGCAGCAATGGAGGTTGGATCAGCGTTGAAAGCTGGTGTTACTAATTCCTACAGGTGTTCCAACTATTCTTGATTACTTCCAACCTCCTCTGTCTGCATAAAAGCAGTGTTGGAACACTTTGTGGTACCAGACCCTCATGAGCATCAGATGAACAGTATTGTTCATGGGTTCCATGGTTTCTTTTTCAACTCAAATTGCTTATTTGTTGTACGCTTTCATTTCAGAGTGCAATGACACAAAAACTGAATAATTTTAGGTTAAAAACTGGAAAAACTGTGGTGGTCAGATTAAGCCATGCAGGTCTAAGTACACAGCCGGTACAGTGAATCTGTAAATGACTCAACAAATCTCTGACAATTTTTACTGTGTTGTTATGGTTATATACAAAAAAAAAAAAACCTAACAATGAAACATGCATGCTCAAAATATCACATGTTCTCTTTTACCCTCCCTTTATGGTTTAGACGGCAGAGCATTTTATTCACAATCTGTTTACAAAACCCTGTCTTAAATGTGTGCAAGTTAGTTTTAATGTCACATTAAAGGTCCAGTATTATGCTATTTTTCACCCATCTCCATTTGTTCTAAGAACCCCAACAACATAGTATTTCAGGTTTATTTTCTCAGACGTGCCTGTTTTACGGAGTTTTAGCCCTCTGAAAAGTCACTTTAATGAGTCTTCTAAAATCAGGCTGTTTTGGGGCCTTCATGCATATGCACGAGTGGGCATGTCTGTAGATGCAGATCCAGATTCATGCCTCACTATTGCAAGGATATTCATTGATCACCATAGCCATTTTCTTTTGCGATCCAAACACTCTTTTTATTGTTTTCAGCTAAAAAAAAAAAACTGCACATTACATTAAGACACATGGCTATTTAAGTGGCTATTGTGATTGTGAGTCCAACAAACACTGCTTCAGTGTGTGTGGTAGCAGCAGCAGAGTCAGTCAGCTGTTTCAAACACTCAGTTAAGCTGCTAAATCACTTATCCTCCTCACCTCTCTTAACCACAGGAATAGTGCATTTTGGGTAATCATTATTTGTTTTGTCGAACCGCTGTGTCGCATTGGGTCAGATCATGTCAAAGGCAATACAAGGTGGTATAACGGATACTAAAAATGGAACTGCTCCCTGGGTGCTACCCCATTGCTGCCCACTGCTCCTCAGGGAGGGGCTAAATGCAGGGAACAACTTTTGTGTATGTAGCTTTACATATATGACAAAGTATAATGTATATTCTATATTAAACCACCATGTTTATTTTTACCAGTGAGATAGTTTGAGAAGGAGGAGCTCACATTCTTATAGGGTAGGAGGAGCCAGGATTGTCAGGAGTTTCTGCATTGTGATGTCACAACGTGAAAAAAATCCAACTCGCCCGTTTGGAGCTGACTTTCTACAAAATGTGGACTATTAAGGGAGGGAGGAAACAGAAGTTTTTCAATTTTTGTCCTCTACAGCAAAATCATTATAGTGATTTTTTTCATAATACGGTCCCTTTAAAAACTCACTGAAAGGTAGCTGTGCAAATGTTACAAAAATTCAAAATAAATGGTATGTTATTATGTTCACAGAAAGTCATACCAAACATTTGACACTGACATTTCAAAACAATTCAGGTTGATAGAAATTAAATGAATGATCGATATTTGTATGTTCTCCCTATGCTTGCATGGGGTTTCTGTGTATTCTAGCTTCCTCCCACATATGCATAATGACTAGGGATGTAACGATTAATCGTAAGGCAGTTAAAAATCGATTCATAGGTATCACGGTTGATATCGATTTTCTGAAAATTGAATCGCAGTACGTTTTTATCCACAAGGCAGCGGGCGGAGTCTGCTAATACTTTCTTTCTGGCCGCCTTCTACTCTTAAATATGTTAATAAATGATTCATTACCCCTTTAGCACCGAAAGAATATCTGTAATATTACTTGAATATTTGTAAAAGTCACGTTTTTCTATTAGCTCTGTCTGCTAGCATAGCTTTTCTTCTTCACTGCAAGAATTTCTGCATGCCAACCGACCACTGTGTTACCAGCGCTCTCTGCTGGTCCAAACAAATATGACGTAAATCAGTGTAATCACGTTTTTTTTTTTTTTTTAAAGTCCAATTGTTAAGGCACAAAATGCATTTTCAGTTGCACTTTTAAAAAGAAAAAGAACTATTATGCAGTTTTGCATTGTTTATTATAGAACCAGAATTTAAATTAATAGGCTTCATTTTCATTTTTATTATTCCTTTATTTATTTCATTCAAGATTTATTTTTAGTTAAATTGCATTGTTTTGAATAGTTTATCAAGGGATTCTTTTGACAATGAAATATAAAAGGAAAATAATACAGTATTTTCTAGTTTTTTTCCCAAAAAAAAAATGTGTCTCCAGTCCCATTTTGTAAAATAAATCGTGAGAGAATCGTATCGTGAACCCAGTATCGTGAATCGAATCGTATCGGGAGTTGAGTGAATCGTTACATCCCTACTAATGACAGAATTAAATTCCTTTTTAAGGGATTGCAGATGTAAATATAAGCATAAACTATGCTACATTGCATCACATGGCAATACTTATATTTGAAATTGTTGTACATGGTCCCTCTACCTATAAGCTTCTACCACTACTAAAATGTTATCTTGCAGTATTGTTTACGGGCTTGGTTCTTTTGTAGATCAGAGGATGGTCACCCTGAATTCCCCAACTCACTCAGCTCCTTCATGCTTTCAGCAGAAATCAGTAAATTGAGTCTTTGTGTCTGCCTGTCTGTTACTTAGATGTTACTTTAAAACGAAGCGCTTACAGAGAGATTCATCCATCTTGACAGAGTGTTTGCTTAATAAAAGCACTGAAGAAACCCAACTGAGTGAGTCTGCTGCCAAACAGTCACATTTTAATTACTCAACTTCTTTCATCGGTTCTGCATTTTCATTCTCATTTTGACTGTTCTACAGCTTGGCAAATTCTATCACAACACCAATGCGCTCACCAAAATGGCACTGCACACATTTTTTAATAGGTTTCATGATTGGTAATTTCTATGAATGTTTAGTCTAGGTAAAAAAGGGGGGTAGATCTACTAAAGGTTTGCGTCTGTAAAAACATAAACAAACATCGCTACTAGGGGATCGACTAACCCCACGCATTCATGATTGCATCTGTCAAGCCGACCCAGTGCAATTTGTTAAACCTGGAATTGCTATCCTGCCCTACTTTTGTGTATTTAAAAAATTTGGGAAGCAGGTCTAAACTGTCACAGCATTACGCAGTGAAGGCTGTAGTGAATGTTGCAAGGTGAAGACGTAAAGGAAACCCAAGGTAACAAAAGAATGGATGTTTAATATTGGTATGATTGAATCAAAATATATGAATTTATATCTCCTATCCAGTAAAGCCATTATGGTGACTTTGAGGACTGCAAACACAAGCCAAATCTTATTTACAGTAGTTTCCCATAAGCTATTTGAAAGGTATGTATTTATTTTGTTTTCCATATAGTAAACAGAAAACAAGTAAATCAAACTATAATTTTTGTGCTAATTATTCTTTTCTCATCACTGTCCAACACATTAAACACACAAAAAAAACCAAATATTTACAGCCACCTTACAAAAAAGCAGTGGTAACTGTGTGTGAAGAATGAAATGTTCTTTGTGACACTATTTCTTTCTTTTTAGTCAGAGGTAAGAGTGCTGTCCTTTCTCTTACCCCACAATTTCCATCGGATGCGTAACTGCTGCGGAACAACAACAGAGCTGACACGTTTCCATTAAAGTCAATGTGCCAATTTCCACTGCATGCATATCTGTTCCACACAGCTGCGTAACTGCTCTGGAATATAAAATACTCCTTGTTCAAGGCGGATAGTATTTCCATCCATTTTCCAACGATTACCTTCTACTTCTCACAAAGGACACAATCAACTGTTTGTATGGCTTTGCGGTTCACTTTGTAGTGACTACAACTTGTTATATCTCCTGGGACCTTGCTACAACAGATACACATTACAGATTTGGTGGGGGGGGGGGGGTGTCAGACTGCAGATTGTGCTGCAGTTATGCATGGATGAGGTTCTTGGGTAGAGACAAACGTCAACCCCTCTTGTCAGCCTAGAAACAGGGCTGACCACCTGCCTGGCATGCGCAGCGATGGCACAAACGTGCCGTTTGAGCGTGCATGACAAAGCTCTTTGCTGGACTCTGAATCACCCAGATTGTTGTTGTGTTGGCTGGTGATTGAAGAGATGATGGGATTATACAGATCAAAGAGATGACGTCTTAACCTTACTTCTCCTCTACTTTCTCTAACCAGTATCTGTGAATTGTTTCCTTTAGACGTCAATGCAACGCTGAAACCTGTCCTGAGGTGTGGGCTTTTCTGTGCTAGGCCATCCAGTCTCTAGCCACTTAGATGAAAGGTGAAGGTAAAAATAAACCTGTATCTTTAAGTATAATTTTTGATTAAATACAGTATGTTTTACAAATTACACAGAATAAATGGATAAGTGTTAGTGATAAATCCCAGATGTGTAATGCCCATGGTATCCCTGATTATGTGGTGAATGCTTTATAAACCAGTATTGGTTTGAAGGCATGATTCTTTCTCTGCAGGCCTCAGTCATCAATGTTTACACAGCTTTCAGCTTCTCCTCACGCTCTCTGTCTTTGACTGCGATGGATCCATCCTCCACCGCGGCTCTCAGCTGATTAATTGATCTGAACTGCCTTCACTCGGCTGGCTGATTAATTGCAATCTCTGGCCATGTTTCAGGTTTGAGATGAGACAATGAGCGACGAGAGCGTTTTGATGAAGAACCCTGTGAAAACAAAGTGCAGCCATGGAATTGGAAAAGTTTGGGCAGTAAATGGAGTTCAGGAACTCTATTTGGAGTGTGATTACTGCTCTCTATGCTGAAATACATCTCAAAGAAAACCAGAACATAGGCAGCTTGTGTTGTCTCACTTTGCAGCTGTGCGGAGAAGTATTACATTAGTACAAGATTCCTAAAATATCAAACCTAATCTCATTTGTGCTGCTTTCGGTTTTATTTGTAATGACTGGATCTGCAAATCAGCTCACTCCTGAGGTAAAAAGGTAAATCAAAGAAATAAGTAAAGGGGACAGCCATTTGCCATTGATGTATGTGATGTATTCTACATGTGTGTCACTGGAAGGCTTTGAACAAATCTATACATATGAACATGTGCTATTTGGTCACATAGCAACCAAGGCTATGATTGTAGGTGAGGACCAACACCACCCACTGCTATCTTTAAGGGGAAATGAAAGCCAATCGACAACTAAA
This sequence comes from Gouania willdenowi, assembly GCF_900634775.1. Taxonomy (NCBI): domain Eukaryota; kingdom Metazoa; phylum Chordata; class Actinopteri; order Blenniiformes; family Gobiesocidae; genus Gouania; species Gouania willdenowi. The sequence continues at coordinate 9,766,510 of NC_041055.1, read as the reverse complement.
AAGGGATGGTTACCCCTCCCAGCATCCAACCACACGTTCTCAAAATACATTTACCAAAATAAATAAAGCAGAACATCTGAGTTTAAGGAACCAAGGAAAGTAAAATAGAAAAAATACAAATCACAACAAGAAAACCAACAATTAGTTGAACGCATTGGATGAGTACCAAAGTGGAGAATCTGAAGTTTCCTGCAGAACTTTTTAAGCTTAGCAATCCCAAGTCTGCTTCATTTGAATTACCTCCTGGATATGAGCCAATTACCCTCCCCCATACATTCAACATCCAAATCATTTCGATGAAAATGACTAAAAACATTTTAGATTCAAAGCAAAGAGGTGCTAAACTCAAGAGTCATTTGCTCTGGTAATGACTTGGTAAATGCAGACAAGTTTTCCGAAACAAATCTAACTGCTCTGTGTGTCTTCGTTCTTCCCACTGAGTAAAAAGCAGCTGTCCAACATGGACTCATTTCCTCATTACCTCATAAATGAATTTGTCCAGACAGCTTCATGTTGGGAGAGGATATTAGGATCTTGATTAAATGTGCTATCATTCCCGGATCAAACATTCCCATCATACGTCCTCTGATTGCCAATTACACACCACGGGACTCGCACTTAAATTAAAAGAACGTCGTTTGAATTTGCTCACACTTGTGACACGTACGCTGTGGGACGAACTGACTCATGAAAGGCTTTGTCTTCTGTGGAAAGCGAACACGAATGAGTGCAAATGAACAAACTCTTGAAAGCCTTATTTCACCTACAACTTTATCACAACACATGAATGTTTCAAATATTTCTGTGTAGACCTGAGTCCTGTTTGAAATTATAATATTTGTAAAATTAAAATGATGAAAATCTATTTAATATACCCAGGTCTGCACATGCATGGGAAGTGTACGGTGATGTTCATGTTACAGGTCAGGGTTCTGTCCACATTGACCCACAGGTATAGATGATATTGTGTTGTCAACTATAGGTAAACTCTGCTAGTATAATACATGTACTCAATTTTGGTTTACTTGTGCACTTGTGCAGTGAAGTAAAAGTGTCCTTTTAGACCTACTATTAGAAAGCACTATTAGCTATAAAAAACAACCAATCACGAAGCTGGATTTGGTTTTACTTCATTTGCATATGGTCTACTAGTACTACTAGGGAATCTTTTGGCTTTATTAGTACTACTAGTGAAGCAAAAAACAGCCTCTAGTACTACTAGTGAGATTTTGAGTGTACTAATAGTACTAGTGAACTAGTGCAGTGCTTCTCAAAGTTTTTAGGCTCAAGTATTTCTGAATCCAAGGACCCACTTTGCCTGACTACAACATTTTGGTCATAGAAAGCAATTTAAAAACAACTATAGAGCACAATGATGGAATGAATAGGTTATAGCACACATTTGAAAGAATCTCATTTTGCAAATAAGTGGGAAAAAACAGTATTTAGTGCAGTAGTTCCCAACCTTTTTGGGACCATGACCTCATATTCTCTCGTCTCCTTTTTCGGCATGTACAAAAAAAAAGTGAATGTAACCATGTCGGAAATAAACTGAATAAATAAATAAAAATAAAATATTAATAATAATTTCTGGTGACTACAAAGACATTTTTTTTCTAGAACAGTTTTTGACATGCGCAGATTTTGCAAGGGGGGGGGGGGGGGGGTTCGGTGATCAAAAGTATCCCCATGAGAAACACTGCACTAGTGTGTGAGTAGACTTTACCAGTACAGCAAAATCATCTACTATTAGACAGTTTTTTGTTTCTAGCAGTACGAGTAGATTTAAAATATGTTACTAATGAACACTCAACGTTTTACTAACTAGACCTAATGTAAAGGAAGTAGGAGGGATTATTTTATAACCAAATCCAGCACCTTGATTGGTTGTAATGTTTTTAAATAGAAGCCTGAATTATCTTTTCCCCGACCCTCATCAGCATGTATTTTCTGCTTTACTATACTACTAATGACACTTTTTGCTTCACTTGTAAAGTGTACTCACACACTATGGTAAACCAAAATTGAGTACATGTACTCTAAGAGTATTAGTTGAGTTTAACTATAGTTGACATCACCGATGTCAAATTTATGCTCAAACAGAAGACTTTCCATTCTCCGGCAGCAGAATACATGCAATCGTATTTATTATTCCATCGCTATAAACAAATGCAAGTGCCTAGCAGGCTGATCCATGCTGCAGTCAGCTCTCTGTAGACCGCTCCCGCTCTGACTGGCATATTTTGGCATCTAACACCAACCCCGCTTTCAGTTACTTGTTGGAATATAAAGCAGATAAGCAAACAGTTAACATGCTACACCTGTGCCAATTACCCTCGGAGACAATGAAGTTCACTGCTAGGGCTTCCTTTCACATTGGCCTGGAAATCACTTTGTAGAGATGTGAGAGCATGTTGAGTTCTTTATTTGTAACTCTGTGTTTGTCTAAGGTGTGAATTCAGTATCATTGAAGTCATTTTCAGGTCTATCTGATTTAGAGCTTATATAACATGCATTACATAGTGGAATACATTGAGAACAAAAGAGGATAAGAACAATTATTGGAAATCAAACTCATTATTCATGGAGGTCTGGATTAAGAATTATACTCAAAATAAAATCAACTTCTGTAGGAATTCCTCATTACAAGTCCAGTTGAAGCTCAGTAGTAGGCGTGGCCAGAACTACAAAGTCTGGACATGCTCCTGAGGGATCTCCTCTCAGACCTGGATCAAAGCATCAGTCCACTCCTGGATAGTCTGTGGTGCGACGAGACAGCAGTAGATGGTGAAATGGACTTGATTTATATAGCGCTTTTATGCCTACACTGAAGTCGTCCAAAAACGCTTTACAAAATCAATTAATTCACCCATTCACACACCATGTGAAAGGAAAAAAAATAGATTTAGATTTAACATTCAACATTTAAATTTAGATTTAACATTCAGATATAAGATTAAGCATTAAGATATGATATATTACATTTAGATTTAGATTTAAACATTTAGATTTAACATATATTTCCAATTAGATTTAGATTTAACATTTAGATATAAGATTTAGCTTTTACATATGATATATAACATTTAGATTTAGATTAAATATTTAGACTTAGATTTAACATTTAGATACAACATAACATTCAGATTTAGATTTAATGCTTTTTTTTAACCTCTATGTGATTAAATGTTGTGTTAAATGTAGGAAAATATGCTAAATATGAGAAAAGAAATGAATATGTGTTAGCTACAACTTGTATACTAATTTTTTACATTTTTTTTTACATTTGGCACCCCATACATGCAGTCCGTTACTGATGGTTTGAGCAGAAACATGCACATTAATGGCTGCTGGAGCTCATTTTGTAATTGCGCAAAGGAGCCGATAGCGATCCTGCTGCTGGGTTGTTATCCTCCTACAGCCCCCTCCACTTCTCCTGGTGTGATGATGTCTTTTGGTTACCACCTGCAGAACCATTCCTTTACAGGGATTGTCTTGCTAATTGCCACAGATTTCCACCTGTTGTCTGTGTCATTTGCACAACAGCAGGTGAAATTGATTCACAGTGAGTGCTGCTTCCTAACTGGACAGGTTGATTTCCCAGAAGTGTGATTGACTTGGAGTTACATTGTGTTAAGTGTTCCCTTTATTTTCTTGCGCAGTGTAATATAGATTTTTATTAGTGATTTATCCACATTGATTAGAGACATGGACTGTACGCTTTCATTTTAAAGTGAGTTAAGTTCCGTTTTTGATTTGAACTCTTTTTTTTTTTTTTCTTGCCATGCTATTCTGAAAAAGATTCACCCTTTCCGATCCCGTTGTTAACTTCTCAGAGAATGTCTTCTGATGTCCAGGACATCCTGTAGTGCTGATAATACTATAGAAAACATCAAGCCTTAACACATCTCCAAAAAGCCAGACTTAGTACACAACAAAGTTAGGTCCCTGGAGAGGGTTTATTGCCCTCTAATGTGAGTTGGAGACATGAGTTGGAATAAACGTTCCATTAAGTCCATATTAAAAGATAAAGCTGGAACATTTTAGAATTTAATTATAACTAAAATACATTCCACAAAGAGACTAAAGCCAAAACTAAATGACTTCAATAAGTACTATATACCCTCAGTTTCAGTCCATGCCAGAGCACTGATGCACATCAGGAGAGTTTGGCACCTACAGCAGGGTCCTGCTTGGCAGAGGGACATTAACACTAATCTGTGTTTCTATCAAATTTTGTCAGGGTGCTGTTTGTTCTGACCATGGGCCAGTTAAAGCAGACATCGTGAAAGCAATTTTCAGCGTAAAGCAAGGTGACTTTGTACAGCAGGCCTGTCAAATGATACAATTCATCAGCCAAACAACTTAACGTCATCACAGACCAAAATAAATAGTTGCACAGGTGATTGCAGTATGTTTTAGTACAGCCACTATAACTTAAACTTAAGTATACAAGTTATAGGTAAGAATTGACTGCATGCCACGCACACAAAAGTACACAGGTGTAAATTAATAACCAATGACCAACCTTCTTTTGGTTTCTAAAAGTTCATCACAATTATGTAACATCTAGAATAATAGTTGGAATGAGATCTTTCAGTCTGGATTTAGAGTCTATTATGTAGTCTAAAAGTAACTAATTATTTATCTTATAATGAAGTAGACCATGATTTATTGGAGGAAAGACTTGTATAGTGACACACAAAAAGGCTTAGGAGCAGCACTAACCCTCTGATGGCTGGTCCACATGGGTTTTATTTCAATATATAGAATTATTAAAAAAAAGTGCCCTTAGTTCACGTTGTTTTTTTTTGTATTTAAAGTTGCAGTATGTAAGTTTTTTTTTTTTTTTTGGCAACATTTTTTTTAGCATATTGTAATTCAAAGTGTTCTGAGTAGACACTGAGCCTCTTCTCCTCTTGACTTTATATTTAGGCTTTAGAAATCCACGAGCGTGACACTAGATTTCAGCCAATCAGAGATCTTTCTACAAACACGTGTGCTTTATGAACTGTTTTGGGCGTTACTAGTGGCTGCTCAACTGCAGTCAATGCACCATGTACCATCAGTAGTAAAAGTTCAATAGCAGACATTCCGGCAGATGTCCTCATCACAGTGTAAAGCACAACGGTTACACAGCAAACCAAGCGGTAAAAGGAAGACCGACTAAAATCCACAAACATGTTCAGGCGGAACGGACTTACGGAGGTCTCTCTGACTCTGTATGTGGGGCGTACTTTGCGCAGTCTGCTTTGAGTACGTGTCCACTCCGCCCCACATACTAAGTCAGAGGAAGAGTAATAACAGTCGGGATAAATCGTTTGTAAACCTAAGAGGAGCATATAAAAACATATCTCTAAAACATCAGAAAACTCTCCAATAACACAAGATAAGGTCCCAACATTTGTCACTCGTCTCTATTGAGAAAAAAGTTGCAAAAAGCTCCACAGTTGTGCGCCTTCACGAGATTACCTGTAAGGAACGATAGGTTTAGGAACAGGGAGGGGAGGGGTGAGCGCGGTTGTTTATTTACAAGTCTCATGATTCTACATACTTGATGTGCACATATTTTGTTTATTGGGAATACATTAAACACATTTTATGTTATATACATTTCAACTGCAGATACCTTTTAAACAAACTGTGAAATGTGATTCATCTTTTCATTCATCTGCCAAAGTAACTTCTTGTTTTCTAGCTTTATTGATATTAGTAGGCTACTCAACGCCTTAGTCTTAGTTTCTTTATGGTTCTTGTTGTCATCAGCCAAACATCACGTTTGTTTTTCTCATCTTACATTTTGAGTTAAGGTGATTGCATTTACTTAAAGGTAATGCCTTAATGCATATTACAGTGCACAGTAATAAAAAAGCATCTTTCTCTAACCCAAGTTGTTAAATTTACTAATTGGCCATCATCAATGTGATGATTTTGATGTATTCTTCTCACTTCTTTGAGGTTCTGAGGCATCATGCTTCACTGAATAAGCATTTACTCACATCATGCTCTGCATCAATGCACAAGGGTTTCTTTGCAAGGTGCAGCAGGCAGAAGAATGAGCCGCCTAATTTCTCCCAAACAAAGGGTTTCTCTGTGCCAGTGTTTTGAGCTCGAGAAGAGAGAACTATACTCTTCCCTTCTCTTCATCAGCGGAGGTGTCTCATCTTCTGAAGCTGCACCATCTGCACTTTACCTTTATGCAGTCGCTTCCCCACAAAGCCTACCACTTCAAAATTGTTCAGTGTATAACCTTACAATGATTTTCTAACCAATGGCCTAAGGCTTTGTTGATGTTTATGCGCAGGTTTTTATACATGAGTCATAAGGATGCCTCAGTCATTTAGCAGCTGAAACAGGAACAACAAATATAGAACTGACATGAGTCACATGTCCAGGCTCGAGGTCAACTGAATGCAAATGATTTAGCTGCCGAAACGGGAACAATGATTAGAGAAGTTCTCATTTTAAGTCATTTAACTCACAGTAAACATGCTGATGCTGCATTTAGTTGTTTAGTTTTAAATCAAAGTTAAAGGCACTTTAACTTAAAGGCTTTTTTTCTCCACTGCATATGATTGAGAGGGAGATTTTTGGTCATGTTGTTGATGTAATGTGTTTGTTGATGATTTGAATTGATTTTACTGATGATTTTAAATGTTCTTATTGATTTTAAACAGTTGAATGTTTTATCATGTAAAGCACACTGAGTTGCCTTGTGTATGAAATGCGCTATAAAAAATAAATTTGCCTTGCCTTTAACTTCCGCACATACACACAAACAGTGGCATAAGTCTTTTGCTTTTATTCCTACTTGCTGTTTTCCTGTTAGTGCATCCTGATGTGTGATTCTGAGTTTAATGCCTGTAGTTATTTTCAAAATTTGAACTGAAAAGAAACAAATTTCCCAAAGCCTTTGCAGAGTGAAAGCCAAGTACGACTTTTTCAGTGTTTCCTGGAAAGCTTTGTTGTCTGTAACCAACAAAAGAAACCGTTTCTATCAATTTACTGGCCCTGACGGCCCACCACTGGTACAAACACAGGATCCAAGTATTTAGCTTTAGAATAACGTTAGCAACGTCTACATCTGTGGGCCAAGTGATTCAACGCCGTAGGTGGTAGTGTTAGCACACTAAAGGAATCTACATTTCAGAACACAAAACAGAGATCAATGTTCTCTCTTCTATTTCAGTGGAAATATTTTCTCTGTGCTAGAGGGGTCACTTTGGGCTTCTTGATCCACTTGGCTGATAATTGGGTTTGTGGGTGGGCTTGGTCCTCCCTGTCCCTGCGGGGTAGAGTTGGGTCGGGAGTTGCGTGGATTGCTTAAGGGGAAAACCCTAGTGTTGCGCAGGCAAAGGTGGATCCCCTTTGGGCTACTCCAGTGTGGCTTTGCTGTAGGTCAAGGAGGCCAAGGTGAAATTAGTCAGGGGGCCAGTTTTTTTTTATTTTGTCAAGAGAAGCCTTAGTGGGCCGAATTACACTTTCAACCTGAAAGACCAAACACTGACTCAACACATGAATATGCTGCTGGAAGTAATTCCTGAAGGCCTACATATCAAAAAGAAATTGCATTGGCACCACAATAGCCTCACAATGAGACCTACAATTACATATCAGCCTAAAGCATGTTACCTTCTAAAAACGTAATATTGTTCCATCCATGCAAGTAGTCTACGTTTATAAATTAGAAATGCAGCAAAATAGACAAACTCTAAATTACTCTGATCATATTTATTGAAGGCTTGCACATGAACACATGTTAATGCATAATTAGATCAATTAAAAGAAGGCCAGGCCAAGTAGGCCTAAACAAGTCACAAAAACAAGTGCTAGAATAAAGTAATCCAACAATAGGCCCAGTAAGCCAAGTGACTGAATATCCAGTAGGCATTAGTAAATCAAGCCAGTAGGGTCTCAACCCCCTTAATGAGACGTGATCTTCCCTGGAAACATGATTTGTGAAATTTTTGGACAGGGTCACTTAAATATTGGTGAAAATGCTGTTTTCCCCATGCATTCCTTTATTTTAATGTAGTTATTTATTTATTTTGTATTATCATAATCATTTATCATGTGTAGAATTAGGCTGTTTTCAATGTATGATTTGCACATCACTATTTTACTTTAATAAAGAAACAGGCTTGCATGCAGTTCTTGTCCTCACCACTGAAGCGTGGGGGCGCTATGTAGGAATGGGCGATATGGACTAACAAAAATTATCCCGATAATTTCTGGTATTTATCACGATAACGATAAACATCATGATAAATAAAAAAACGATAAATAAATAAAACAATTCCCAACTTAAAGTGTAAACAGGTTCCTTACAAACACAAATAAATCTGAATACATCAACAATAGACACAATAAAAAAGGCTACAATAGCTGCTGACTCAGAGTTCATGAGCTGATATTTTATGTAATATATTAGTGCATTTGGATCCCTGTTAGTGTTATTGTATGTAATTCATTTCTTTCCTCACTTAAAATGAAATTATTTTCTAAAAAAAAAAAAAAAACACATGAAAAGCACAAATAACTCCATTAGTGTTTTTGCTGTTGCTGAATCTTGTTTCATTCATCTTATGAGTTACATAAAGTTATGGTTAATAAATAACTCTCTGATTTCCTATAAATAAACCAGATCAAGCTGATGATTTAATCATTCAGTATATTTATGTGTAATAATCTCAATAGTTACATTAGTCTAATGAGACCAGCTTTGTCTGTGAACATGTGAAATATAATTAAAAATATTACGTTTCACAAGTTTGGACGGATTAATAGTGACATTAGTATTTATGCTAACATTTATTTCACACAACGTGTGACATGTTTAGCTTGTCTTCCATACAAGTATTAAATCTGACCATAAACAAATCAATTTTATTTGGTCTATTCCTTATATGGAGTGGTTAGCAGTAGCTCTTAGCCCAGTGTGTCGGTGTGTTAGCTTAGCATAGTTAACTTTAGTTGGTTCATCTCTGTCCCCGTGTTTGTGGAACTTTGGGTGGACATGACGGAGGAATTTGAATCGGTTAACTTTGTTGAATGGTTATCCGGTCTTGACCAAGTAGCGGCCCATGATGTATCGCAACTCGGCAGCTTCAGGTGACGAGCACCGCCGTGCGTGTGTGTGAGAGCGATGGAAGCTACTGCAGCGCTGCAGTCAGACATCAGGCTGACATGTTTGGTTTTGATTTAGATTTGATTAAGTTTTGACGCGTGTGTGGAGGGTGGATGTGATAGGTGCTTACAGGTGCTGACATAAGGCGTACAGGCTTGTAATAATAGATGTGTTTTGCAAAGCCAGGTTTATGGTTGACGGGCGCGCGACAAAAATCACGTCCCCCGCGCACCTATCTGAGGCACGCACGGAGCGCGCCTCCCCATCTGCACGCTGCAGAACGATACGGCCCTGTTGCGGCTTCTTGAAGAGACAGTGTCCTTAGTGTGGTTTACTTTAAAAACTACTTTCAGCAACTCAGAGTGGCCCTGAAAGAAGCAACATTTCAGCCTTCATGAAGGAAAAAGTCAAAAGTGGCAGAAAATGTTGATATTGTGCTGTTAGTAGGGATTCACTCAACTCCCGATACGATTCGATTCACGATACTGGGTTCACGATACGATTCTCTCACGATTTTTTCATTTACAAAATGGGACTGTAGACAATTTTTTTTTTTTGGGAAAAAATGAGAAAATACTGTATCATTTTCCTTTTATTTTTCATTGTCAAAAGAATTCCTTGATAAACTATTCAAAACAATGCAATTTAACTAAAAATAAATCTTGAATTAAATAAATAAAGGAATAATACAAATGAAAATGAAGCCTATTAATTTAAATTCTGGTGCAAAACTGCATAATAGTTTTTCTTTTAAAAGTGCAACTGAAAATGTGGACTTTAAAAAAAAAAAAAAAAAAAAAAACGTCATTGCGCTGATTTATGTCATATTTGTTTGGACCAGCAGAGGGCGCTGGTAACCCAGTGGTCGGTTGGCATGCAGATATTCTAGCAGTGAAGAAGAGAAGCTATGCTAGCAGACAGAGCTAATAGAAAAACGTGACTTTTACAGATATTCAAGTAATATTACAGATATTCTTTCGGTGCTAAAGGGGTAATGAATCATTTATTAACATATTTAAGAGTAGAAGGCGACTTTTTTTCATGTAAAACTATAATGTAATGTAACCAAAGCAGTAACGTTGTATCTTTTTATTCATTTTAATTATTAACCTGAGTGTGTTACCTAAAAAACAAATGGAAATCACTAGACTGATATCCTGCCTTGTTATGTAGCAAGTGTAGCTAATGTTACACCACTTTAGTTTAACAAAGTAAAAACACTGTGACTAAAATAACTTTTCAGCCTTTTTGTTTGATGTTAATTATACTTGGAACTTGTTTTATAAATTGCTTTACATACATTTCTAAAAATGTTTGAAAAACACCCTAAACTTGTCTGTTGCTTGCTGCGTGTGTGTTTGTTAAGTTATATATTCATACAGAGGTGTGTTTACTTAGGTAGGCTTATATGAGCTAGCCTTGTGTTTACCACAGAATGCTGTGGAGAGGTATATGTGCGCACACGTGTGTCGCGGCTGGGGGGGACCATGGCAACGCCTGGGGACTGAAGCAGGTTGACATCAATCCAAACGGCGGAGGGACATGGGACAGTGAGGAGCGACACCGACAAACTCGTTTATTTCATCAGATCAGCAAAAAATGAGATAGGACTACTGCAATGATGTCATTGCTCAGGGCTCAGTCGTAGAAGAAAAAGAAGAAAACCCTAATCTTTGGTCATTTATGATATCATGTTTTTTTGCTTTTTGGTCTAATCGAGGCACAACCACTGACATCAGAGGGAGAGAGGGTGTTTTATTATTCTCCCACTTTATCACAGCTTATCACATCTGCAGTTCAAACTCCATCATCTCATAATGAAAGTAAAAGCAAGCCCACCAATTGTAACTTTATTACATCATTGTGAACAACACAAATGTATTTCTCTCAAAAAATTAAAAGATGCTTCTGAATCTTAAATATATATCTATATATATATATATATATATATATATATATATATATAGATATAGATATATATAGATATATATATTTTTTTTTTCTTAAAAAAATTTGATATGGAGGCATTTAGAATTTATCTGAGAATTGCATGTAATATCGCCCTAATATATACATATATATGGGAGAGCTGATGGTCACATACAAGCACAAAGATACGTAACCCTTTGTCAACAATAATAAATGTACATTTATCCTAAAATAATTGACTTCTTTAGAGGGGTAAAATAATGAGGAAATGCAGACAAAAATAAATAGTGTAGACCACAAACCATCTAGGATTTGTATTCATACTGGGCCCTATTCCTCGGTTTGTATTTAAGAGCTATTTTACGCACCTGCAGTTCTGCGCCTCTCTCCTGCGTGTATTTCCTGACATGCCTACACCGCAAAAATTGACCAAAAGCGCGTAGTCTGTGAATGAAGGAGGTTTGAAGCCAGGGAGGCGGACTGGGCCGTGATGTCATTTTTTTGGGGCTGTCTAGAAATCATGGAACATGGAGTTGTCCTTATGCTTGTAAATGTCATTGAAAACTGTGAAAATGATAAAACGCACTTTTAATTTGAAACGCCTTTGTTGATAAACAATATAACAGGTTGATCAGATTACTGCAGGGTGAAAATCGGACACATTTTTCTCTTTGAACCACAGTTAAAATTTCTCTTTTTCTCTTCATATTAATGCTAGATTAACATTTGTTCATGTTGAAAGTCTGATTTTATGAACTTCTTACATTCCTGCATTCAGAAATGATCAGCGCGCATTATTTCAGTTCAATTCAGTGCAGTGTTGTTCTTTCTGTGCAGCCAAATGTCTATGTTTATTTGTAGAGTGTCTTGTGATAAGACCTTTGTGTTTCCCAGTTTTACATCAACACAAATAAAAGAAGAAAGAAATGGACACTTCTGCTTATCACATATCTTGCTTCCCTGTCAGTTCTTTTGCAAAATCTTTGACAAAAATGTATTTCTTTTTAGAAGAAAAAGAAGAAAACCCTAATCTTTGGTCATTTATGATAAATCATGTTTTTTTTTTCCTTTTTGCTTTTTGGTCTAATCGAGGCACAACCACTGACATCAGAGGGGGAGAGGGTGTTTTATTATTCTCCCGAAGAATGAAATGGACACTTCTGCTTATCACATATCTTGCTTCCCTGTCAGTTATTTTGCAAAATCTTTGAAGAAAATGTATTTTAGTTCCAGAATTAAAGGTAAAACAAGGTCATACAATGGTATAGTGGTTTCCAAACTGACAGGATTCAATACACTCTGGCCTGAGGACGGCCTTGCTGAAAATAAAAAAAATGAAATTAATTTTATTTATATGGTGCTAATTACAACAAAAGTAATCTCAAAGAGCTATCAAAATATGAAATTTGTAAAAAAAAAAAAAAAGGAAAAAAATATTTTTTTTTTAACCAATTTTGTCCTGAAATTGTTTTTTTGTTTTTTTTCAAAGGTCAGTAGAAAATGTTTGGGAATTAGTGCATTAATAATAAAGAGCTTTTATTTTTCTTCAGAGGTGAAAATAATTGAAATAAACATTCAGTAGTCTTCATGTAAAAATGTTGTGATATTTATTGTTTTTCAGTTGTTGGACTTTTTTTTAATGGTTATTTAATTTATTTCCCTTTTTTGGTAAGTGCAAAGCTTGCTTTCAACACGCCTCTTTTTCCTCTTGTAGCAAAATGTGTATAAAAGAGGAGCAGATCTGTGGCTTAGACCAGGTTTGATTTCTCTTCCATTTTAAGTTCACACAACAAACCACAATGAGAAGTCTGGTGTTTTTACTCCTGGTATCTGTGGCCAGTGCTAAAGTCTTCGAGCGCTGTGAATGGGCCAGAGTGCTGAAGAATAATGAGATGGATGGATACGAAGGCGTCAGCCTCGCTGTCTGTGAGTAGCAAGTGTTTTGTATTCAAATAACCATATTTTGTAGTAAGAAAAACATGTGATGTGTAGAGGTTTTCACTACGTTTTTGTTAAAGCAGACACTAAATCTATCTATATCAGTTTCTACCAACAACTGGGTATTTCATCCAGTGCAGCTGTGTTTTAAAATAAGTGAGAGTGTAAAATGTTACATCTTGTGTGAGTTGCAGACACTAGTAAATAACCGGAAGTGAAGCAAACATGCAAGAAAGAGAAAATTTAGCAACTACAAGATTTTTGGTGCACACGATTTCAATCACAATGCAGGAAACATAGAATTTTGCAGCAGATTCTGCACATAGTGATGACTTAAAATGCTGAATTCACTCAATTCTGTCGGACTGTAAATGAGGCAGCAGTCTTAATTTTATTTACTAATTTTTTTTATTTCTTTTGTAATGACAATCACTAGACTATGACTAATTTTTAAAGAATACATGTGGATGAAAACTGTATAAAAAATGTATTGTTATTACATGAGGGTGAAACACATTAGTAACATCACACACCACAGACATGCTCACATCATTACTAATGTTGTGTTGCTTTCCATTTTTTTTTTTTTTTTTTTGTGCAAACGGTAGTTTTCTTTATAACATTGTGGATACAGAGCATTAAGTGAAAGACACTGAGAGGTTGATCTGCATTAAAACATCTACTGACGTCTGTTGTAAAGTTCACTGGATACAAACATGTGAATAATATAAAGGAGGAGATGATAATTTAAATGAATCCACTTTTGAGGCTCAATTGTTGTTTTATATTGTTATACGGTTTCATCTACAGATCATGCAACTTTAAAGTTATGATGGCGCAGTGAATTATGACCCTGCTTTTCAAAGCAATGGGTCACGGATTCAGTTTTTTTTTTTTTTTTATGACATATTTTTTGGATGTTGAGATAACTCTGGTGTGGCGGTGGCAGTCACTGTCTTTATAGCCAGTGTAATAGGAGGACTCTCTATGCAGCCATCCTATGCTACTGCCACGTCTCCTCAGACACATTTTATTCATATTATTCACCGCTCGTGACGTCACTGAAGAGTAAAAGTGATGTAGGGACCAAAAAGCGTGACTAATCACGGGTGTTTTAAGCCACTATAGTCACTGAAGGTGCGTTCTTCGTGAACGGACTTTAGAACAGACTCATATTCCTCAAACACCAGCTTATTTCACCCAACAGGGTGAATAAATCACTCTCTTCTGGGTGGTTACCATGGTAGTTTGTGTGATCGCCGATCCATTGATGATGGCTTTTTATCACGCATGTGCACATAATTAACCCAAGGTTTACATACTCAGGTTTGGAAAAAATAAATCATATCACACTATGTGGCAGGTCAATAATAAAATAAATATTTTCTTTGTATGTTTTGTATTTAAATGTTATAACTTACAGCATATTAAATTATAAACAGGAGAACAAGTAGAATTTGAAAATTATTCTAAGCTATGAACTGGTATGATATTGGTTTGGTGTTTGATAGGGATGCAACAATATTCCGTATTTTACCGAACCGTTCAATACGGTCTGTTCGGTTCAATGCACAACGGCAAACAACGGTATTTTCAGTACGTTTCTCCATCACAAAACTTTTTCAAAACTTTGTGCAGCCACGCATGATGTGTTATCCTCTCAGGAGCAGAGACATGAGAGCAGCACATTGTTTAGGCTCAATGCCATGCTCTGCTCATGCCGCCTTTAGAGCCAATCGGAACGTCCCTGATTTTCCTAGGAGCCAATCAGCACTCTGCATGCAAATGTTGAACGCTGATTGGCTCCTGGGAAACTTCCTCCACTGTCAGAACATTGATTTGCGGTGAGGAGGAACCTGTTAACCTACATTCTGCTGCTCGTTTGTAATCCTCACCAACCGTTCACGTTCCACTAGCATTCCTCCGTCTTTTGACTGGAGTGGTGCCAACAAGAGTCCGCAGCTAGCCCGGGAGCTGGTGTGGTCCCTGCTGCATGTGTGTCAGACTGGAGCTGCAGGAGCCTGTTTTCCATGGAGCTGCATGCGCTGTACAGGCTGGGGGGTGGACGCTGTAAGAGTGCAATAGTGATGCGCTGGCCAGGGGTCTTCCAACCTGCGGGGCCCCGCATGTACGGCAAAATCTTACCCGCACCGCCCGCCCAGAGCTGCTGAGTCTTTTTTCAGAACCCGCCCCAACCCAACGGCGCCACGCTTTATGTCCAACGTAGATTTCAGTTTGTGTAAAGAAAAAAGTTAATGCTGCATGATGTGAGCCTGAGCCAGCGCTGATTGGCTGTGTGGTTCACAGCTGCGATGCACTCACAGACAAAATAGCCGATACCTATACTTTCAGTTCAAAAAAGGACTCGCTCCAATCCGAACTGAGATTAATTGATAATTTCTTCACCCACCCCGAGTGTAACCCGCTGACCCGCTCGTCACTAGTGTGCATGTATATATGTTTATGTAAGTGTGATTGCCGTACCGTTATCGTGGCCCAAAAACACTGATGCATACCAAACCGTGGGAAAACTGTATGTAGCCCAGTAGGAAAAACATTTTTTTTTGTTAGTAAATAGTAGAGGATGTTCACTGATTAATGAAGGTTATTTGTTTTTATTTAACTTTGTACATTTGAACACAGATTTGTATTTTTCTGATAGTTTAGAAGTAATGGTTATTTTTGTGTGTAATCTAAACCATTTGTATAATTCAAAGAATATGTTTGTTTGGGTTTGAAAAAAAAAAAAAGTATGTGTGGTGACCAGAGGAGGAGCTGTGAGCAAGAGAGAGACGGCCACGCTGGGGGTGGAGAGAAGAAGAAAGAAAAACGGGAGAGAGAAGGAGATGACAGCGCAGATAGAGTAAAGACATAAAAAAGAAAAGGAACTCTGTTTACAGTTCCATTTTGGGAGAATACCAACCACACATAAGAGTTAGTGTGATCGTCAGCCCGATGCAGTCGAATGAATGGACTCTGTGTGTGAGTTGGAGGAAGTGTTACGTCAGACCGACGCACGGACATCAGCCGTTAGCATTTAGCATTGCTTGTCCAGCAAAGTAAATACGTGCTACGGCGTCAATCAGCCATCCACCTGACCTGCTCGGGACACGAGCGGAGAAACCAGTCAGGGCTGTGTGAAGAGGACTGCGGCTGTCGGAGAGCGGAGAGGATCGTCAACGTTGGAGGAGCTACCACCACGAGGAGCTAACACCACGAGGAGCGCTGGAATCTGGAACCCACCACGGAGATCAGGCATCTTCCATCAGCGGGAAAGAGAGGAGATTGCTCGAAATACAGGCCTGAACTCATTTTATATTATTTTATATGCCGGCTTTTTGGGGTTTTCTTTCGTTTTATTTTATTACAGTGGGCCCACATACTGTTCTTTGTTTTCATTGGAAAAATAGTGAATGTGTTTTATGATTGGTTGATTCAGAAGGACTAAAACAAAACGTTTCATATAAAGAACTATTACTCCTTACTTCTGGTAGTTATTATTGGTGGTTAGTTGAATGTGTTTTCCTTGTGTTAGGTTATAGTAGGTTATTGGTAGTTGTATATGCTAATTTAGAAATCAATATCCTTTATTAAAGAGTCCCAGGGCCTTGCTCGACATAATTAGAGGGAGCAAGCGCGCTACATAAATGGAGGCACCACTGGGATATTGCTTCTAAAAATTGTTATAGTCTTTCAAAAAAAAAAAAAAAAAAAAAAAATTTAAAATAATAAAAAAAAAAAAAGAAAAAAAAAAGTGAACTGTAATATCGGTACCTGAAGTAAGATGGAGGCTCACTCTGTACTAGTTAGTGAAATGAGGAACTGGTGCAGAGGAGAATGAATCCCCGAGGACCATGCAGTGATGGTGATTGTGCCTGAAACTACAGAAATATCAGGCATTGAAGAAACTCTGCAGACCATTAAAGTTCTCGGACGAGTCCGAGTAAGAGGGAGGATGTTCAATGCGAAGCATGCTGGTTTACTGGTATTGTGTGAGTGCAAAGAGAAGGTTAATGCGGATACCATTCCCCCTGAGGTGCACAATGAAGAAGAGCAAAAACCTTGGCCATTGATCATCATTAATGAAACCACAACTGCAGATGAAGATTTTGGTGTAAAGTTGACTGCTTTACTGCATGCAGAAGGAAAAACGGTGGAAGATATGCAGGCTCTTTTTGCTGGAGAGAGCACCGCTCCATCGTCCACTGAAGCTATTTTACGTGCTGTTGGGGATTTGCTCGAAAAGACTTCCAAACCAGTTGCTGAGAGTGGAAGCTATCGCCGACTCCGCCTTTTTTCCGGAGTAGTGCCAATCCCGGTAGGAGAAGAATGCTTTGAATATTGGCTAGAACAGGCACACATGATGGTGGCTGAGAGTGACTGTCCTGAAAAAGAAAAAAGAAGGCGGCTCATCGAAAGTGTTAAAGGCCCAGCAATGGAGATACTCAAAGCAGTTCGTATAGCTGATCCTGACGTCAGCCCAGAACGCTGCTTAGAGGCTCTAGAAAGTGCATTTGGGACAGCGGAGACTGGAGAGGACCTTTATTTTTCTTTCCGTCTCATGCAGCAAAAATCAGGTGAAAAGCTCTCTGAATTTTTAAAGAGAATGGAACGCTCATTGACCAAAGTTGTTGAGAGGGGTGGATTGTCAGCCCATCAAATGGATCGGGCTCGAGTGGAACAGCTTCTCCGGGGCACTGTAACATCAGATCTCATGTTAATCCAGCTCAGACTAAGAGAGAGAAAAAACAACCCCCCTAATTTTCTGGAACTGCTAAGTGAGATCCGCAGTGAGGAAGAATATGAAGCATCTCGCGCCAAATTGAATCCATCTGTGCATGCTATGCGTGTAAATCCGGAGGTTGACTTGAAACGAGCGGAAATACAGACTTTGAGAGCAGAAGTCAAAGAAATAAAGTCAATGTTTGCAGGCATGACCACAAAGATTCAACCAACAGAGAGTGAAAGAGATAAAGTGGCTACAGAGGTATGGAACAACCCAGAGAAGAGTACAGACTCTGAAGTTTGTGCATTGCAAAAACAAGTGAAAAGATTACAACAAAAGCTCAACAATAAAAGGAGTAGCCCAACAGATACTTCGGCTGCTGTTTTGCCCATCGAGACATCGGTTCCAGTTGCTCAGAATCAAAGAAAGTTGCAAAATAACACAGAGGAGTATTTTTGTTATAAATGTGGTGAAGCTGGACACATAGCTGGCCGATGTAGAAATGCTGAAAATCAAAGCAAAGTTATCCAAAAGCTAATTCAGTCTCTTAAAAAAGCAAAAGAAGCTCGTCAGAATACCATAGGAGACGTAGCATCGGGAAATGTTGCCTGTAATGCAAAGAAAAGTGCAGTTGACTCATGTAGATCTCGAAATATCCCACTAGGTTTAATAGGGCCCCCATCCTTAGAGCCAGTGAAGGTGAATGGAAATATTTGTGATGCTCTGTTAGACAGTGGGTCACAGGTGACCATAATCTTTGAGCAGTGGTATGATAAACACCTGGCTGATGTTCCCATCTACCCAGTCGAGGGCTTGGATATTTGGGGCTTAAGTGACTCCGAGTCTACCTACCCTTACAGAGGTTATGTTGTGGTAGAAATGGAGTTCCCACAGAAAGTGAGGGGCACTCCAGCAACAATCTCAGTGTTAGCTTTGATCTGCCCTACTCCAAGAGGCCCAGACCAAACCCCCATCATTGTCGGCACAAATGCTAAGGCAAGTCTTCACAAACGTTTAGCAAGGCTGTGTGATGAGAAAACTGAAGAGGTTGTGCCACCTACACTGAACAGGCAGGCTACTGTTACTGTCGAGCAGGTCGAGTTCAGTAGTCTAGATGTGGCAGAGGAAGATCAGGAGGTGGGACATGTGGGATGGTTAGGGTCGGGACCCTTAACTCTACCCCCAAGGGCTAGTCAGCCTGTGACTGCTAGTGTTACATTTAAGCAGCCAGTAGAAAAAAAAATCTTGATGCTTGATGTTTCCCTAGCTCACCCTCTTCCAGCAGGCGTACTACTGCAGCCTATGGTTGTGCCGAGTTATGCGATGGAGTCTAACCAAATTGTTCTCTTGTTGCAGAATGAGTCTATGACCGAGAGAGTCATCACATCCAGGACCCTTTTAAGGTTATCTTTTTGCGACTGATGTCGTAACCACCATCCCCAAAGCTGATACCCCAACAGAGCCATTTGATGAGAGCCAAATTGTGATTGGTGACTCTCCAATACCAGAAAGTTGGAAGGTGAGACTTAGAACAAAATTAGCGCAGAGAGCTGATGTTTTTTCACTCCATGAATGGGACGTGGGGTTAGCTAAAGGCGTTGAGCATAGTATAAGGCTTTCCGAGGACCGACCTTTCCGTGAGCGGTCGCGACGTCTCGCCCCAGCGGACATTGATGATGTCAGACGACACATCCAAGAGTTGGTAGTGGCCGGTATTATAAAAGAGTCTAGAAGTCCCTATGCATCCCCAATCGTGATTGCTAGGAAGAGAAATGGAAAAGTAAGAATGTGCATTGATTATCGCACTCTAAATAGACGAACTATTCCAGATCAGTATACTACACCTCGAATTGAGGATGCTCTCGACTGCCTTTCTGGAAGCTGCTGGTTCACTGTGTTAGATTAAAGGAGTGGGTATTATCAGATCCCGATGAAAGAGGAAGATAAAGAAAAGACAGCTTTTATATGCCCACTGGGGTTTTACCAGTTTGAGAGGATGCCACAGGGCATCACTGGGGCCCCTGCAACCTTTCAGCGGTTGATGGAAAGGGCAGTGGGAGACATGAACCTCCTTCAGGTGTTGGTGTACTTGGACGATCTCATTGTTTTTGGGAGGACATTAGAGGAACATGAGGAAAGACTATTGAAGGTCCTTGATAGATTATGCGAAGTTGGACTGAAGGTTGCCATGGATAAATGTCAGTTTTGTCAATCCCGCGTTAAGTATATCGGACACATAATCTCAGCCGAAGGGGTTGCGACCGATCCGGCTAAGATTGAGGCAGTCACCTCTTGGCCACAGCCGACAGATTTGAAATCTTTGAGATCCTTTCTTGGATTCTGCGGTTATTACCGTAGATTCATAGAAAATTATTCATCTATCGTCAGACCCCTGACCGATCTCACAAAAGGCTATGCCCCAAAACAGTTTGGAAAGAAATTTACTCGAGACAAAAACACCTATTTCAAAGAGGCGGAACCATTTGGTGAGAGGTGGGATCAGGAGTGCAAAGACGCATTTCACAAGATAGTTTACTGCCTCACCCATGCCCCCGTGTTGGCCTTTGCGGATACTAATAAGCCTTATGTATTACATGTTGATGCTTGTCAGTCCGGACTAGGTGCAGTTCTTTACCAGGATTATCCAGAGGGGTTGAGGCCGGTAGCATTCGCGAGTAGGAAGTTGACGAGCTCAGAAAAGAACTATGCCATACATCAGCTAGAGTTTTTGGCACTAAAATGGGCGGTCGTTGATAAATTCCATGACTACCTATATGGTGCAAGATTCACGGTACGTACTGACAACAATCCACTTACGTATGTACTTACCACCGCAAAGCTCAATGCCACTGGACATCGCTGGTTATCCTCTTTGTCCACTTACGATTTTGACGTCCAATACCGACCAGGACAACACAACATTGACGCAGACTTACTATCCAGACAGGAGACAGCAGAATGGGAGACCATACCACTGGCCGGCGTTCAGTCCATCTGTAAACGTGTGGTACTGCAGAATGAAACCTCTACCTCACCCAGATATGTAGATCAGCTTGGAGCCAGTCCTGAGTGTATTCCAGAGATTTTCGCTTGTCCCACTCGCTTAGAGGTATGTACCATGGGTCAATTGTCCCGCAAAGAACTCATAACTGCTCAAACCAAGGACACAGTTATTCAGTCAGTAATGCGTGCTTTGAAAGAGGGTTGTTGGTCTCTTGAAGTGGCGGCAGACACAGAGTTGGCATTGCTTAAAAAGGAGATGGGAAAATTAGTAATGAAAGATGGTTTACTACATCGCTTAACCAAGAAATCAGCAGGTGAGGTTTATCAACTTGTTCTCCCTGCTGAATTCAGAGCTATTGTGCTAAGATCCATGCATGATGAATCTGGGCATTTAGGTGTGGAGAGAACAGTTGATTTGATCAGAACCCGTTTCTATTGGCCCAAGATGGCTTCAGATGTAGAGCAATACATAAAAAATTGTGGAGCATGCATCATTCGTAAAACTCCGCGTCAGAGAGCTGCTCCATTGCACCAGATAGTTAGCAATGGCCCCATGGATTTGGTCTGCATTGATTTTCTTTCATTAGAACCAGATTCTAAAGGAATAAGTAATGTGTTAGTCATCACAGATCATTTCACAAGATATGCACAAGCATTTCCATCAAGAGACCAAAAAGCACCCACTGTAGCTAAGATCCTCATGGAGAAATTCTTTGTACATTATGGTCTACCAGCTAGAATTCACTCTGACCAGGGGAGAGATTTTGAAAGTCGGCTAATCAAAGAGATGTTGAAGATGATGGGAGTACGGAAGTCACGAACCACCCCGTATCACCCTCAAGGTGACCCTCAGCCTGAGAGGTTTAATCGCACACTTGTCTCCATGCTAGGCATCCTCAGTTACGATAAAAGACAACAATGGAGCCGTCACATCCCCTACTTAGTGCATGCATACAACAGTACAAAGTGTGATGCCACGGGATTCTCTCCTTATTTTCTGATGTTCGGAAGAGAAGCACGACTTCCAGTGGATCTTTGTTTTGGCACGTCACCTGATGGAAGACCCGTGGGTCACCACCTTAAGTATGTGGAACGGTTAAAAGAAGACCTGCAGAAAGCTTTTCAACTGGCTTCAGCAGTGGCAGACAAGGCACATCAGCGAAACAAGAAGTCCCACGATAAGAGAGTTGTTCCACAACCTTTAGGTGCTGGTGACAGAGTGTTACTTAATAATCTTGGCCTCAAAGGGAAACACAAACTTCAAAGTCGTTGGAGTAACGTCCCTTATGAAGTGGTTGAAAAACTTCCCAACTTACCAGTATACCGGGTAAGGCAAGAAAATGGCGAAGGCGGTATGAAAACCCTCCATAGGGATCATCTCCTGCCTATTGGTCAACTTGTGCGAATGCCAAATATGGAGAGAGATATCATCATGCATAAAAGCTCCAATGTAAAAGCTAAAACACGAAAAAGACAAACCAAAGTGTTTCAACCCCCTATTCCTGAGCAGGAAGACTGTGACCAGTCTTGTGATTCCTCTGAGTCTTGTGTTCTAAGACCACATAGAACATACAACCCGTGTGTAGATGACTTTTTAAGAAAAATAATTCCCAGAAATAGTCCTTGTCTCAATGAACAAGATACACAGGTTAGGGAAGACTTTGTGAGGAATGAACGAAACAGTGAGAACAGAGAGGCTCGAGAACAAAGCTCAGAGGCAGAGACTACAAATCCTGAGTCAGAGTCGGACAGCAGTGCCGAACTTGGTGACAGTTCGGACACAGGAGAGCTGCCTGAACCACAAATCCGGACAAAGAGAAGAGTGAAGCCAGTCATCCGACTCACTTATGATGAGCCTGGCAAGGCGAGGGATCAACCTATAACTATTGTACATAGGGGTGTCATGATCAAAATAGGTAAATAGATTCGAGCATTCAATGGTAATAAAAGGGTGACATCATATAGTGTTCAAAGTGGTGAATAAGGACATTCAAACATTTAAACTGGGGGAGGATGTAGCCCAGTAGGAAAAACAGTTTTTTTTGTTAGTAAATAGTAGAGGATGTTCACTGATTAATGAAGGTTATTTGTTTTTATTTAACTTTGTACATTTGAACACAGATTTGTATTTTTCTGATAGTTTAGAAGTAATGGTTATTTTTGTGTGTAATCTAAACCATTTGTATAATTCAAAGAATATGTTTGTTTGGGTTTGAAAAAAAAAAAAAAGTATGTGTGGTGACCAGAGGAGGAGCTGTGAGCAAGAGAGAGACGGCCACGCTGGGGGTGGAGAGAAGAAGAAAGAAAAACGGGAGAGAGAAGGAGATGACAGCGCAGATAGAGTAAAGACATAAAAAAGAAAAGGAACTCTGTTTACAGTTCCATTTTGGGAGAATACCAACCACACATAAGAGTTAGTGTGATCGTCAGCCCGATGCAGTCGAATGAATGGACTCTGTGTGTGAGTTGGAGGAAGTGTTACGTCAGACCGACGCACGGACATCAGCCGTTAGCATTTAGCATTGCTTGTCCAGCAAAGTAAATACGTGCTACGGCGTCATTCAGCCATCTACCTGACCTGCTCGGGACACGAGCGGAGAAACCAGTCAGGGCTGTGTGAAGAGGACTGCGGCTGTCGGAGAGCGGAGAGGAGCGTGAACGTTGGAGGAGCTACCACCACGAGGAGCTAACACCACGAGGAGCGCTGGAATCTGGAACCCACCACGGAGATCAGTCATCTTCCATCAGCGGGAAAGAGAGGAGATCGCCCGAAATACAGGCCTGAACTCATTTTATATTATTTTATATGCCGGCTTTTTGGGGTTTTCTTTCATTTTATTTTATTACAGTGGGCCCACATACTGTTCTTTGTTTTCATTGGAAAAATAGTGAATGTGTTTTATGATTGGTTGATTCAGAAGGACTAAAACAAAACGTTTCATATAAAGAACTATTACTCCTTACTTCTGGTAGTTATTATTGGTGGTTAGTTGAATGTGTTTTCCTTGTGTTAGGTTATAGTAGGTTATTGGTAGTTGTATATGCTAATTTAGAAATCAATATCCTTTATTAAAGAGTCCCAGGGCCTTGCTCGACATAATTAGAGGGAGCAAGCGCGCTACATGTAGCAAAGTTTGTTTCTTCGGTTTAGAAATGAAAATGAAGAATTCTATTCATGAGATGACATTAAAATTATGGAGCTTCTTTTGGTGATTCATAGTTAAGAGAATCTGATCTTGGTCTGTTTGTAAATGCATACCATCCTCTGCAGGGGTTTGCCTCTCCAAGTGGGAGTCCGACTACAACACCGAATTCACCAAGCTCAACTCTGGTAGCTCCATTGAATACGGCATCTTTCAGATAAACAGTCGCTACTGGTGCTCTAACGGCAGATCCCCGTACAATAAGTGCAACATAGACTGCAGCGGTCAGTGATGAACCAACACATACCTGAGCTACATCCACCTCTACCTTTCTGCCTTTCACTAAGATTCACCACAGTTTTATCATTTTGAATCACATTTTCTACCATATTAAAATTTCAGGTGGCCAGCATTATTCTACAAGTCATAAACAGGGGTTGTGACAAAATCTGTGAACTGACTAAATGATGGCTCATGTGTCTCCGGCTTGTGGAACTTCAGCCACACACATTTTAAGTGGGAGTTAAGGCCCCTTAGGAGTTAACATGTATTGTATTTCAGCCACCGGAACCACCATTTTGTGAGTTTACAGATTTAATATACTTACAATGGGACTCCAATGACTTTTAAAGAAAATAAGTTGTGTAAACCTCTAGTATTATACAGTGGGTACTTTCCGTGCGCACTGTATAATACTAGAGGTTTACACGACTTATTTTTCACATTTTGTCTCATTGCAGCCATTTTCTAAAATCAAAAAAGTTCATTTTATTTCTCATTAATGTACATTCAGCACCCCATCTTGACAGAAAAAAACAGAAATGTAGAATTTTTTGCAAATGTATTAAAAAAGAAAAACTGAAATATCACATTAGTAGCCAGGTCATAAGTAACATTTTTATCTACCTCCTTTCCAGATCTTTTAATTGAACAGCTCCAAGGATAGACAACAAAAGTAATATCATTTTGATGTGGTTTATTCTCAAGTACCCCCTTTCTCTTATTTCTGAATCTTTGTCCTTTGTCCAACAACAATTTTGCTAAAATGAAAGAGTGATAAAACACATGAACATTCAGTTCATGTTCTAATCAAGATTTACATCATCATTAGTATGATTATCATTATATAACTGAAAAATAAACATAAAACCCCATATTTTTTATGCTTTCGTTTGTTAATTTTCCACTTTCTCAAGTACCCCCTGTAGTGCCATCGCCTATCCCTAGGGGTACACCTAGCCCCATTTGAGAAACATCTGTTTAGTAAGCGAGCGCCCTGTACGGACCCGCAGGCGCCCTGGTTCCCTCACGGATTATGTGGATTAATGGGGTCGCCGGGACGGCTGACCCTTTAGAAGGGGGCTATGTGATGCCGGTGAATCCAGCCTTAATGTTGTTCTGTGTTGCCATGTCTGGGTTGCCACGTTGGGTGTTTCCGTGTGTGTTTGCCGCCCTGAATTAATGTATGTGATTGTGACGTTTCCTTTTGTCACCCAGCTGATGACAGTGACGGGAGAAAAGACGGGGCTCACGGCGAGGAAGCTGCTTCGGGTCCGGGTTGGTGGTCAGGAGGTGGTGCACGAGTTTTGGCTGGCTGACATTAAGGAGCCGTGCATCATCGGCCTGGACTTACTGTCACACTGGGGAGCCTGCATCAACGCCACCAAAGCAAGCATCACACTGGGGGGCGAGACCATCGGGCTGCAACGTGGAAGGAAGGCGGGCATAACCAAGAGAATTAATGCAGCCAGCAGTTCCACGCAAAACACCTGTAAAGCACCAGTGAGGATCCCCTCCACCAGCAACTCCCCCTCCGCGGAATCAACGAGAGCGGTGCAGGAGCTTTTACAACGCAGCTGCAATTGATTAAATCCCCAACAAAAGCAAGATTTGGAGGGCCTCCTAAAAGACTTTGTGGACATTTTCGCTGCCAAGGATGAGGACTGTACACAGACGGGGTTGGTCCAGCACCACATTGACACAGGTTCAGCCCCGCCTGTTCGCTTACGTCATCACAGATTGGCGTTCGCCAAGCGACAGGCAGCAGCAGACATGATCCGTCAGATGGCAGCTGATGGAGTGATTGAGCCGTCTGACAGCCTGTGGGCAGCACCAGCCGTGCTGGTTAAAAAGAAAAATGGGAACTGGCGATTTTGTGTGGATTATCGACGTCTAAATAGTGTCACTAAGAAAGACTCTTATCCCCTCCCCTGGATCGATGACGCACTGGATTGGATTGCTGGTTCCAGTTGGTTCAGCTCCCTCGACCTGCGGAGTGGTTACTGGCAGGTGGAGTTGGCCCCTGACGCTAAACCGAAAACGGCTTTCACCATCGGTCAGGGACTGTGGCAGTTTCGGGTGATGCCGTTTGGGCTCTGCAACGCACCAGCAACGTTGGAAGCTACGAGGGTGCTCTGGCTAACCTACGGGAGGTGTTCACTGCCATTCGCCGAGCCGGACTGAAGTTGAATCCAGCCAAGTGCAGCCTTTTGGATAAAGAGACTGAGTTCCTGGGTCATGTGGTGAGCGCTGACGGGGTAGCCACTGACCCCGCTAAGGCCGCCACTGTCAGAGACTGGCCTGTTCCCACAAATGTCAGCGAGGTGCGGAGCTTCCTGGGACTGGCGTCCTATTATCGGCGTTTCATTCAAGGTTTTGCCACCATAGCCAGCCCTCTTCACCGCCTGACAAATAAAGGTCAGGCCTACCGGTGGGATGAGGCATGTGCTGCCGCATTTAAACAACTCAGAGCAGCTCTAACGGAGGCTCCGGTCCTGGCTTTTCCAGATCCCCGCCGACCTTTCATCCTCGACACGGACGCCAGCAACACGGGGGTTGGAGCGGTCCTGGCCCAGCAAGGAGATGATGGAGAACGCGCAGTTGCTTACTTCAGCCGTGCTCTGAACCGAGCTGAAAGGAATTATTGTGTAACACGACGGGAGCTGTTGGCGGTGGTCTTAGCGGTGCAACACTTCCGATCATACCTGCAGGGCAGCCGTTTCACTCTCCGGACTGACCACGCCTCCCTCACCTGGCTATTGAGCTTTAAACAGCCGGAGGGGCAGGTAGCACGGTGGCTCGAGACTCTGCAAGGTTATGATTTTGACATTCAGCATCGGGCTGGCCGTAACCACGGTAACGCTGATGCACTTTCCCGGTGGCCCTGTGTGACAGTAGAGTGCCGCTACTGTGACCGCCAGGAGGAGAGGGACCAAGTACCAACAGTGGCTGCTGCCGAGGCTACTGGGGAGTTTGTTACGCTGTCCCCGGCAGAGCTGAGACAGCAGCAGGAGAATGACACTACGCTGGCTGCGGTGAGGAGCTGGCTGGAGGCTGGACAGCGACCGGAGTGGGCTGCCATGTCTGCACAAAATCCGGAGCTGAAGTCCTACTATTCCCAATGGAACAGCGTTGAACATCACGATGAGATGCTGTATCGGCGATGGCAGGCTCCGGAGCGAGGAGGCGACATCCTCCAGTTGCTGGTTCCCCGAGCGCTCCGTCCCCAAGTCCTTCGGCTGACCCACGGCTCAACGGCGGCGGGTCATTATGGGAACGCTAAAACTCTTCGTCGTCTCCGAGGACGGTTCTACTGGCCCGGCTGTCGCAGAGATGTTGAGCTGCACGTCCACTGCTGTGACAAGTGCACTGCTCGGAAGGGCCCTTCCCAGCGCTCCCGAGCACCGCTGCAGCAGTACCTGGTGGGAGCCCCGATGGAGCGAGTGGGAGTGGATATCCTCGGCCCGTTTCCCGTGACTGACGCCGGGCACCGCTATGTTCTCGTGGCCATGGATTACTTCACTAAGTGGCCGGAGGCATATGCGGTGCCGGATCAGAGTGCCATTACCACCGCAGAGAAGCTGGTTGAGGAGATGTTCACTCGTTTCGGAGTCCCGGCGGAGCTCCACAGCGATCAGGGCCGAAACTTTGAATCCCAGGTCTTTAACGAGGTCTGTCGGTGGCTCGGGGTACACAAGATCAGAACCACACCTTTTCACCCCCAAAGTGACGGGTTGGTGGAGCGGTTTAACCGCACTCTTGCAACCCAGCTCGCTATTCTGACCAGTCATCATCAGCGGGACTGGGACCGGTATTTGCCGCTGGTCCTCTGGTCGTACCGCACTGTAGTCCAGGAGTCCAGTCAGTGCACACCGGCAGCCCTTATGTTCGGGCGGGAGCTCCGGACAAAGGTGGATTTAGTGTTCGGAGCCCCACCTAAACCGGAGACCACTGGTGGAAAAGAAATGGATTATTATCGGCGGCTGAGGGATCGCCTACACGAGATCCATGATTTCACCCGCCAGGCTCAGACCAGCGCTGGAGTGCGTCAAAAGAGGGCGTATGACACACGGTGCAGGGGTCAGGTGTTTGCTGCGGGAGACAAGGTGTGGGTATACTGTCCCGCGCGGAAGAAGGGAGTTTGCCCTAAACTGAACAGCCAGTGGCAGGGGCCCGGTGAGGTGATGGACAAACTGAATGATGTGGTGTACCGAGTGCGCATGCCGATCAGAAGAGACGAGTCGTGGTGTTGCATCGGGACAGACTTGCACCATACCACCCACAGGCTCCACAGACTGCCCAGGGAGAAGATGGACTGATTTCCACTCTCGCGGGTGAGCCCCACTCAGCGGTGACACCCGAGGAGCGCGAGCGCCCTGTACGGACCCGCAGGCGCCCTGGTTACCTCACGGATTATGTGGATTAATGGGGTCGCCGAATTAATGTATGTGATTGTGACGTTTCCTTTTGTTGTGTCCTCACTCTCGCGTTAGTTCGTGGTTGGCGGGAGTAGAACGAAGATTAGTAAGTGTGGGCGGGAGGAAAAGGAGTGTGTTAGTTCACGTCCTGACAGTGTGGATGGTGTGTAAGAGCACTGTGTGCGATTGTCCTGCTCCTTTGTTCAGAAATAAAAGGCAAATTCTGACAAAACTTCAGTAACCCTTATTTCACGGCTCATCCGCACTACAATACTATTCTTCAGTACTCAAGTTAAAGTATTGATGGTTGCTCCCTTACTTGAGTAAAAGTAAAGTACATGCTACTACAGTAAATGTACTTTACAGTTTGTAGAATCCTCTCTCCACTCCGTTTTGAAACCGAAACCGAAACTCAACCTCCCTTATTGGTATTTTTTTAGTGTTAGTTTGCGTCTGGAAGATGTCTGTATTTCTCCATATCTGTGTGTCTCTCTGTTCTCTGTGCATCTCTCCTTGTTCAAAAACGAGAAAAACACGCAAACCCCTCATTGCACCGTACTAATGAGAAGCTGGTACAGACGCCCACATATCACAGGGCACACCAACTCTGCTTAGCTCACTCGCTGACCTCGAGGTCATGTAAAACAGTGCATCGTTTTGTGTGTGTGTTCAAATCGAACATGTAGAGTTTCGGGGCCTACCAGACAGACATTAAAAAAACACAGAAATAACCTTTTAGTAGTGTAATAAATACAGAATGTCCAGACTGTTTATATGACTTTTTATCTTGTAGCTGCTCAAGCCTGCTTCACTTGTACAGAACACTTTCCGACTTTCCGTAAATAGCCCCTCCCTCTCTTCTTCTGTTATTACTCACAGAGCTTCTGACTGATGATGTCACTGTGGCAATCAACTGCGCCAAACGAGTGGTGAGAGATCCCAATGGCATCAGAGCATGGTAAGTCCTGATCACGGGCCTGACTGATGGTTTGATGCAGTAGTTACCGTATACATGTTGTTTTTGTGATTCTCAGGGTGGCCTGGAAGGAGCACTGTGAGAACAGGGACCTGAGCTCCTATGTGGCCGGTTGTGAAGTGTAACCAGCACTGAAGCAGAACATCAAATCCTTTGAAAGTTGTGTGCTAATAAAAGTTCTTCCAAATCTATTTTATATGTGCTGTGGTCATCTCATTTAAACAGTTAAAACACACAAAAAAATTATATCAAAAGTGGAATTTGAACCCATAGTAGCAGAAGGAAGAATCCTTGAGTGTGGCGCCTTAGACCACTCAGCCATCCTGACATGGTGATAACTGAGGCACATTACACTTATGTAGAAAAGGTCCAGAAACATACCCATAGTCTCGGGGGCTATGGCTACATTAAACGCAGTGCCGCCTCTTAAAAAGAGGAAATATGTCTAAATTTTTCTTTAGACAAAACCCAGTACTGAACCAGGGAATTAGATTCATAGAGCAAATCTACACCTTAATACGCAGCTTTAATAAATCAGAGGAATCAACGATTTCAGTTTAACCTTTTATTTGCAGAATTCAATAAGAAACGAGAACAAAGGCGTGATTAAATCATGAGGAAATGCATTTCTTCATGATTAATAAAAGTTAATAAAAGTGAGGATTATATATATAGTAACATGAATCAATATTTTAAACTGATCTAGACTAAATATTGTAAAATCAAAAAATAAAATCATAAAGCAAGCTCATGAAAACAAAGAGGGAAAGACAGACAGGGGAGAATGGACAAACATATATGAAATGGTGGATGTGTGAAAAATATTGGGGTGTGTGTTTGTAGGAATGGGTGTTTGTATGAGGATGTATTTAAGTGTTGTTTAAGTGAGTCAGTTCTGCTGGTCCAATGTTCACTGGTCCATACCTTGAGGTAGTATAGTAGTATTTCAGAAACCGGTTAATGAATTTTACCAACTTTCGTGATTTTTCTGGTGTTTTAAACACTTTTAAATGATGAAACATTTAAAATAGCTTTCTGTTGGGTATGGTTTTACCTGAAAACACTGGCATAGGACAGACAATATTTGCAATTACAATTCTGGAACACATGACATCATAATATGGTCCTTTGGTGAGTCTTAGGTAGTGTTGTGTTCAAGACCACACTATCTGAGACCAAGACTTGCCCGAGACCAGAATGCACCGAGACCAAGACAAGACCAAGAGTTCCGGGAGCCAAGACCGAGTCAAGACCAAGACCGAGACCAACAGCATTTTTTTTTTTTAATTTAAAAAAATACATAAATAAATATAAAATTATGACAAGGTTCGACAGTTAAATAAAATTCTCTCTTTAATTTTTGTTTCTTTTAAATACATTTGAAGGAGAAAAAAGGTGCCTACAAAAAATTTACTAAAATATTAAAACTACTACTGCTACTGATAAATTCACAATTGTTCTACATATTTGAAAACAAAATTTTTATGTCAGCTGAATGTACAGCAAGTGTTTAAAAGTATTTCTGCCAAAAAAATAACATGGCTTGTCACCTACACACCGCAGAGTGTTTCCTCTTTGCTTGGGTTGGGCATCGTTTGGATTTTAACGATTCTGATTGCGATTCTCAATTTCGATTCCTGTTCTAAACAATTCTCGGTTCCGATTCTTTGAGTTGTGCAGGTCAACATGTCACAGATTTCACAAGATATTTTTTTAGTTTGAAAAAGCCTTTACACAGGCCATTTTTATTAATTCACTCAGTTGATATAGTTTAATTTGGTTGCTGTAATGTAACTAGGATATTCAATTAACAAAGGTTTCCAACTGTAACTGTAAAAGTGAAACTTGCTGAACTAAAACTACAAACAAGTTGTCATCAGTCTAAAAAACATAGAGCTACAGGTAGATGTGAAACTAAATAAAACAAACTCAAACCCTGGAAAAGTCATGTGACAAATCAATCAACAGTTCTAGCTGAGAAAGATTATTATTATTCTGGATACAGTGGAAAGAGAAACTATAAAAAATAGTTATATTATGAACCTGTTTATATTGTAGGGAAGATATTAAATACAAATATGTAATAGGAGTCTAAAGCCACAAAAAACACCACTTTATAAAGAAAATAGACTAATATAAGACCTCTTTACAGTTATTTGAGTCATTCTGCACTTGCGCGACTTGCGGCGATGACGCGCTGGTGACGACATAATCCAGCTGATACTATTTAATAAAAGCCTTAAAAGACATGGTGTTACGTCCTCTTTTGTCGAGGAGCGAAGAAGTAACATAACACCGATGTAAAAGGGTAAACCAAGACAATTTATTATACAGTTTTAACAAAGGGAGCAAAGACAAACTTAAAGCGTCACCTACAAAGAGGGAGGTTAACAAAGGGAGCAAGGACAACTTGTACAGCTAACAAACAACACAGAACCTAATTGAATCCTACAATGCAACAACCTAGTAATTCTAAAACACAACAGAATTGAATTCAACACAGTCTTCTAATCTAATCTAATCTAATGGCTAGCGAAAAAGGCAAATCACAGGAAGAGTCGAAGTGGGGCAACCTGCTAGTCAAATCACCCCCCCTCTTCCCCTTATTATCACATTATAAAAAAAGTTTAAAAATAGCAGGAATTAGTGCTGGTCTCGAACGGTCTTGAGGGAATATCCCGAGTCCCGGCAGCCCGAGTCCGAGACAAGACCGAGACCTTTAAAATTTAAACCGGTCTTGACTACTACAACACTAGTCTTAAGCACAGTTAAGTTCCTTTTGATTGTAATGTAAAAGAGAGCTGATAACAGGAGCAAACTCTTCTTGAATTCTTCTGTTCCTGTTAAAAATCTGGTGTTTTTAACAATAATCCATGTGTGTGTTCTCTGTATCCTGTGTTATGTATCAGTCTGATGGATGTTTTTTTGCATTATGAATAATGGTTGGATGTTGGTCATGTATGTATTTCCCCACACTTCTAGATAGTAAATCAAATATGATAAAACAAGTGTATAATAAAGAGTGTGCAATGCTTTTTGATTAAGAATGAGCCTTGTTTTGTCCAGGAATAGAAAATAATATTAGTTCTTAATAATAATTTAATTTATTCATAAACAAATATAAATTCAAGTAAATGATTTATAATGATATTACAGGATAAACCAACAGATAATATTGTACATGTTGATGTTTGCATAGAATGAATGAATCTAACTGGATTTGTTCTGAGATGAAGACGAGCTGAGCTACAGATGAACCTCCAAATCCAACTCTGAAATGATCAGAAACGTTGTTACCACATAGTTCAATAATATTATTACATGACAATTGTGTAACAATAAGGGAAGTTCTGAATACAAGTTAATGAAATATTGCTGCTGATTTCAGGAATATTAAAGTATTGTTATGTTTCCAAGCTAACCAGCGGCTAACTGGCTAGCCTGCACCACGTTAGACGTAACGTTCATAATATGGATGAGGGAATATTGTAGCAAGTTAATGTTGGTAGTAGTTTAACGACAGGGTGACATAAAAATGACCAGGATTAGTAACAGTTCTACAGGACGAGCTCCTCCGTGGCTGTAGTTCTGTTCGGTCTGTGAGGCTCCGCCCTCTTCCCCTGAACCTCTTCAGACACCCACAGAACCAGGAAACAATGTTCTCCTCCTCTGACCACTGCTCTGTCTTCTTGGACTCACTTTTAAATGTTTTTTGTCCGATTTGCGCTAACATGACCAGCCGCTCGCAAGCTTAAAAAAATGGCTACTTTTCATTTTTGGAGGACCGTCAATAACCCCGCCTACCACCCGCCCACTTCAGAGCAGAGCTGTAGCCCAGAAGCTATGTGGGGCCAGCGTAGCTCTGGTTTTTGGCTCCGAGAGCTGGAGCTATGTTGGTGGAAACAGAATGGCTCGGAGCCAAAATACGCGCTAGCTCCAAGTTAGCTCCAGCTCCTGCCCAGTGGAAAAGCACTATTAGTGGCTGAAGTTGGAGCAGCAGAGCGATGAGCTGCTCCTTAAAGGGACAGTGTCCTGAATGTGGTTTACTTTAAAAACTACTTTCAGCAACTCAGAGCTGCCCTGAAAGAAGCAGCACTACATAATTTAATCACACATTTCAGCCTTAATGAAAAAAATGTCAAAAGTGGCAGAAAATGTTGATATTGTGCTGCTAGTGCATAATAAAAGGGTCTTTGTGGCCTTTTTGTCCACTGACTTTGACCAATTATTGTTCTTCTTGTAAAACTATTTTGAAAAAAATAAATAAATCAAGTTTATATAGCCTATTGCCATTTTGAGAAAAATATTGAGATCTTAATATTGGCCCATATCACCCAGGCCTAAGGTTTTATCTTTTTCCATCCATCCATCCATTTTCATACCCGCTTATTCCCGTTAGCAGGGTTGCGGGGGTCTGCCGGTGCCAATCTCCGGCTCTCATAGGGCGCTGGGCGGGGGTACACCCTGGACAGGGCGCCAGTCCATCACAGGGCAACACAGACACAGACAACCATTCACTCTCTCATTCACTCCTATGGGCAATTTAGAGACTCCAATCAACCTTACGGTCATGTTTTTGGATTGTGGGAGGAAGCCGGAGTACCCGGAGGAAACCCACGCAGCATGGGGAGAACATGCAAACTCCACACAGAAAGGACCCAAGTCCACCCCAGGGCTTGAACCCAGGACCTTCTTGCTGTGAGGCGGACGTGCTAACCACTAAGCCACCGTGCGCCCGTTTTATCTTTTTTATTTAGTTTAATTATTAACATGGGTGTGTTACCTAAAAAACAAATGGAAATCACTAGACTAATATGCGGCCTTGTTATGTCACAAGTGTTGCTAATGTTACACCACTTTAGTTTAACAAAGTAAAAACATTGTGTGACTAAAATAACTTGTCAGCCTTTTTGATTGATGTTAGGCTTATATGAGCTAGCCTTGTGTTTACCACAGAATGTTGTGGAGCAGGTATATGTGCGTGTCGCGGCCTCGCGGGTGTTGCAGTAGATGTTAAACTGGTTACCGGCATGGGGAATCCTAATCTTAGAGGACTGTCGCCGAAAAGTTGAGCAACCCCATAGCACCTGCAAAAGAAAATGTCTGGAGCCGCCCCTGGCTACGTCTCACAACATGGCCAGAGTGAAGAAGTACAAGTCAAAAACAGATAGTGTGGAGGAAGAGTGGGATTGCTGCGGCTCTCATAGCTGCCTTCATGTCCTGGGATTAGGGCTGGAAACATGCTGAATGACGGCTGGGGGGGACCATGGCAACGCCTGGGGACTGAAGCAGGTTGACATCAATCCAAACGGCGGAGGGACATGGGACAGTGAGGAGCGACACCGACAAACTCGTTTATTTCATCAGATCAGCAAAAAGTAAGGAAGGACTACTCCAATGATGTCATTGTCAGGGCTCAGTCGTAGAAGAAAAGGAAGAAAACCCTAATATTTGGTCATTTATGATATATCATGTTTTTTTTCCTCTTTGCTGGTCTAATCGAGGCACAACCACTGACATCAGAGGGGGAGAGGGTGTTTAATTATTCTCCCGAAGAATGAAATGGACACTTCTGCTTATCACATATCTTGCTTCCCTGTCAGTTCTTTTGCAAAATCTTTGAAGAAAATATATTTTAGTCCTAGAATTAAAGGTAAAACAAGGTCATGGTAATGGTATAGTGGTTTCCAAACTGAGGGGATTCATGACACTGGGGCCTGAGGACGGCCTTGCTGAAAATGAGTGTAAAATGAAATAACAATTTAAATTAAATTAAATTCAACTTTATTTATTTAGTGCTAATTACAACAACAGTAATCTCAAAGAGCTATCAAAATATGAAATTTGTAATAAAAAGGAAAAAATTATTATTTTTCAACCTATTTTGTCCTGACATTGTTTTTTGTTTTTTTTTTTCAAAGGTCAGTAGAAAATGTTTGGGAATTAGTGCGTTAATAATAAGGAGCTTTTATTTTTCTTTAGAGGTGTAAATAACTGAAATAAACATTCAGTAGTCTTCATGTAAAAATGTTCTGATATTTATTGTTTTTCAGTTGTTGGACTTTTTTTTTTTTTAATGGTGGAACATTTCTGAGAAACCTGTCCATCAACTCTTCATAAATAGGTCATTTCCCTTTTTTGGCAAGTACAAAGCTTGCTTTCAACACGCCTCTTTGTTCCCCGTGTAGCAAAATGCGTATAAAAGAGGAGCAGATCTGTGACTGAGACCAGGTTTGATTTCTCTTCCATTTTAAGTTCACACAACAAACCACAATGAGAAGTCTGGTGTTTTTACTCCTGGTATCTGTGGCCAGTGCTAAAGTCTTTGAGCGCTGTGAATGGGCCAGAGTGCTGAAGACTAATGGGATGGATGGATACCATGGCGTCAGCCTCGCTAACTGTGAGTAGCAAGTGTTTTGTATTCACTCGTAAAGAACCACTGAAGCAAACATGCAAGAAAGAGGAAGAGGAACCACAAGATTTTTGGTGCACACGATTTCAATCACAATGCAGGAAACAAAGAATTTTGCAGCAGATTCTGCACATAATGATCACTTAAAATGCTGAATTTACTAAATTCTGTCAGAAAGTAAATGAAGCAGCAGTGTTAATTTTATTTTTATTATTTATTTTTAATGACAATCACTAGACTATGACGATTTTTTAAAGAATACATGTGGATGAAAACTGTATAAAAATATATTGCTATTTTTGTTGATAAACTATAATTTTGTCACATGGGGTGAAATCCAATGAGAACTCTTATGATCATTTGATCTTATGCATTGATCACATGAAATGTTTCTGTATGTATTCACAAACATTAATACCGTCCCACTTCAGGTTGATAAATGCTGGTTGAATCTTGTTTTCATTTTTTAAATTTTGGCACATTTTAGTCAACTTTCAGTCCTAAAATAGCTGATGCCTATACTTTCAGTTCAAAAAATGACTCGCCCCAATCCGAACCGAAATAAATTGATAATTTTTTCACCCACACCGCCCCAACCCGAGTGTTACCCACTGACCCGCGCATCACTAGTGTGCATGTATATATGTATGTTTATGTATGTGTGTATGTTTGTTTATATGTCTATCTGTGTATATGCATGTATGAATTTATGTGTTGTGTGTGTGTGTATATACAGTATACACATACATATATATATATATTAGGCTGAACGATTTTGGAAAATAATCTATTCGTGATTTTTTTTTCCCTGAATATTGTGATTACCGTGGCCCAAAAACCCTGATGCATACCGAAACCGTGGGGAAACTGTACCGTTGCATCCCGAGTGTTTGATAAAGAATACTATCTCATGCATCTGATTCTGTAAGATAAAATCTATGAATTAATTAATAAAGCCTAAGATGTTTTTGAGAGAGCTGCTGTTTGATTGATAATATGTACTTAGCAAAGTTTGTTTCTTAGGTTTAGAAATGAAAATGAAGAATTCTACTTATGAGATGACATTAAGATTATGGAGCTTCTTTTGGTGATTCATAGTTAAGAGAATCTGATCCTGATCTCTTTGTACATGCATACCATCCTCTTTTTACTAACTCTCTGCAGGGGTTTGCCTCTGCAACTGGGAGTCCAATTACAACACCCAAACCATCAACCACAACACTGACAACTCCACTGACTACGGCATCTTTCAGATAAACAGTCACTACTGGTGCTCTGATGGCAGCCGCACGCACAATGCGTGCAACATAAAATGCAGCGGTCAGTGACTAACCAACACATACCTGAGCTACATCCACCTATAACTTTCTACCTTTAACTTTCAATCATGTTATTCAAAAATTCATCACAGTTTTATCATTTTGAATCACATTTTCAAGAATATTTTAATTCCAGGTGGCTGCCATTATTCTACAAGTCATAAACAGGAGTTGTGACAGAATCTGTGAATCGACTAAATGATGACTCATGTGTCTCCGGCTTGTGGAACTTCAGCCACGCACATTTTAAGTGGGAGTTAAGGCCCCTTAGGAGTAAACATGTTCTGTATTTCAGCCGCCGGAACCACCATTTTGTCAGTTTACAGATTTTGTCACATCATCTACCTACAATGGGACTCCAATGAATTTTAAAGAAAATAAGTCGCGTAAACCTCTAGTATTATACAATCTTTTGATAGAGCATGCATTTAAAATTCACTTTAGGTATTTTTTAAATGAATGGATCTTCTTTCTTGTACTTTGAACAATTTCAGAAGTGTTTTAATGCGATTAAAACACTTTGTGAAAATGATCAGCAGTAAACTGTAATATTAATGAAGATTTCAAAAATATTTAAAGATATGAAACACTTGGATTACATGAAGTCTAAAAAAGAAAAAAACGGCTTTCATCTGCCAACTCCATCACAACAGAAAGTTATGTTATGTGTCAGCGTAATGCGCCTCTAACGAGGTTTGTGAGCGTTATATCATAGAGTAGATGCATTTACAGAGAAGTTTAAGGTATTCCCTCATCTGGGTCGCAGCACCAAATTTGTAACATTTTTATTTACCTCCTTCCCAGATCTTTTAATTGAACAGCTCCAAGGAGGGGCAACAAGAGTCATATCATTTCGATGTGGTTTATTCACAAGCAAAGTTTAGTAGTGTTTCTCAAACCTTTTTGGCTCAAGTACCCCCTTTCTCTTATTTCTGAATCCAAGTACCAACAATTTTGCTCAGATTAATGTGTGATAAAACACTTTTTTTTTTAAATAATCATATTGTAAATAAGTGGAATGATGAAACAGTATTTAGTGCCTCCTGAATGGGTTTATTTCAGCACTTTTTATCATTTCCGGTCATCTCACGGCTGGTGTGGGACCAAGACTGACCCTTTTTATTTTCGGTTCATGTTCTAATCAAGACATATATCATCATTAGTATGATTATCATTTTCAACTAAAAGTAAACATAAAACCCCAGATTTGTTTTATGCTTTTACGCTGTAGTGCCATTGCCTATCCCTAGGGGTACACGTACCCCTATTTGAGAAACACCGGTTTAGTAGACTAAGCCCAAAGGTGGCAAAAATACTAGTCTTCAGTACTCAAGTTAAAGTATTGACAGTTGCTCCCTTACTTGAGTAAAACGTTGTTTTTCTTTTTTTTTTTAAAGTACGTGCTACTAAATGTACTTAAAGCTGCAGTTTGTAGAAACCGAAACTCAACCTCCCTAACCGGTTTTTATTGTGAATGCTCTTAGCAACTGTTTGTGACTTTAAACTGTTGCTTCTCCACCTTGATCTGCCTTTTTCCACTTGATTTGTTGTGTAACTGTTGTGCCTAACTGTTGAAAGATCTCTGATTGGCTGACATCCAGATTCCAGGAGAAGGAGAATGGATTCACTGTCCACTACGAACACTTTGGATTACAATCTGCTCAAAGATGATTATGGATTTTTGACCAAAAATAGAAGAATACTGTTACATAGAAATACATTTAATCTGTTACCATTGAACATCTGGAGAATTTAGCACTCATTATAGATCAAATTTGTAAATAAAATGTGTCAAAAAAAAAAAAAGTGAAAATGCTGAACAAAACTCAGAGCAGCCTTGAGTTTAACATTTTTAAAAACTTGAAAATGTTAACTATAAAACTAAGGAACATGCCGAATAAAACAAAATCTCAAACTGCCAACATTTTTCATTTAGCTTCAAGAGAATCGTGTTCTCCAGGTTTCTGGAATAGAGATGTGTTCTTTTTGGTGTGAAAATGAGTCCCCTTGTGCTAAAAAGCCTTTTAAAGTCAGCTTTGCGGGTGTTAGTTTGCGTCTGGAAGATGTCTGTATTTCTCCATATCTGTGTGTCTCTCTGTTCTCTGTGCATCTCTCCTTGTTCAAAAACGAGAAAAACAAGCAAACCCCTCATTGCACCGTACTAATGAGAAGCTGGTACAGACGCCCACATATCACAGGGCACACCAACTCTGCTTAGCTCACTCGCTGACCTCGAGGTCATGTAAAACAGTGCATCGTTTTGTGTGTGTTCAAATCGAACATGTAGAGTTTCAGGGCCTACCAGACAGACATTAAAAAAACACAGAAATAACCTTTTAGTAGTGTAATAAATACAGAATGTCCAGACTGTTTATATGACTTTTTATCTTGTAGCTGCTCAAGCCTGCTTCACTTGTACAGAACACTTTCCGACGTTCCGTAAATAGCCCCTCCCTCTCTTCTTCTGTTATTACTCACAGAGCTTCTGACTGATGATGTCACTGTGGCAATCACCTGCGCCAAACGGGTGGTGAGAGATCCCAATGGCATCAGAGCATGGTAAGTCCTGATCACGGGCCTGACTGATGGTTTGATGCAGTAGTTACCGTACATGTTGTTGTTGTGATTCTCAGGGTGGCCTGGAGGAAGCACTGTGAGAACAGGGACGTGAGCTCCTATGTGGCAGGATGTGGAGTTTTAACCAGCACTGAAGCAAAACATCAAATCCTTTGAAAGTTGTGTGCTAATAAAAGTTCTTCCATATCTATTTTATTTGTGCAGAGGTCATCTCATTTAAACAGTTAAAAAACATAACAAATCATTTTCAGGACTGAGTATAAATTGAGCTATTCAAGGCATTTTGTTCTTTGCAGTCATTTTCTTTGCTTACACTCATACACTGTGCTGTCAGAACTTTTATTTTGAAAAGTGTTAATTGTTTTACTCTTAGTAGAAATTAATGTAGTAATCGCATGTCTGTTAAATTCGTGTCATCCTAAAATTATGGAAAAGGTTATAAGATTGAAAAAGTTTGCAGACTTTCCAAATACAGTAAGTCACTGAATCCCAACCTCTTTTGGATTATGACCCAATTCCTAATTTCATTGTACCTTGTGTATAATGACAATAAAAAACATTCTATTCAATTTTTATAACACAGATTTCCAGTTTTTGATCACGTTTGTTGTCTATGTAGCACATACAAAGTGGCCAGGATTGGTGCACAGAGTGAGAAGATGCACCCTCTCATATACCGTATTTCTTTTCTTTTTCATTTTACTGCATCTTATTTGAACTACAAGTATATAATACATCTGTTGAAGATTGTGAGTTGTGTTTAAATTTGAAAAAGAATAATAATTAGGGACAGGGGTTGGGAACCGGAGGATCGCCGGCTCAAGTCCTGGTGCGGACTAAAAAAAAAAACAAAACTTATTCTGGTATCTGGAGAGGTGCCAAGGCACCTTTCAAGCACTTGAGCAAGGCACCAAACCCCAACACTGCTCCCCTCATTGTAAAGCAACTTTGAGTACCCAGAAAAGCATTATATAAAATTGATGTATAATAATAATAATAATAATAAATATCAGGCGACCCCAAGGTTGAAAAACACTGATACAAGCACTTTAAAAAATAATGAGTTATAGTTACTAAAAAAAAGCGGGTTCTTTCGGCTCCCAAGTGGCTCCTTAAGATTTTTTGGTGCTTAAATTTATTTATTACCAACAATAATGTAAAATTATGCGCAATATGAATTACCAATGTAAAAATACATGCACTGTATATTTATATTTATATATCACATAAAGAGTTATAAAGTATAAAATAGATTAGAAAGTGCAAACACAAATGTTTAACTATTTAGAAATCACCTTAACAAACTTTTAGCTTTTTACTACTGAACACATTTTATATAAAACAACATACAGAAGCTAACATATGAATTAAAATGCAAAAGAAAATGAAAAAAAAAAAAATCGGCATCCAGGTAAAAGTTTTCTCCTTCAGTGAAGTTTGGCATTGACAAAAACCAAGTGCCTCAACTTCGAGGGGTTGATCCCGGTGGGTAAAGTGATTTTGCTACGTGAGCAAGCAGGAAGTAATGTCGAGCATGCATGGAGTTACCAAGAGTGCGTAAAAAGTGACGGCGTATGTTCACGTGTGTGTATTTTGAAACTAATGTAAAACCTTAGCCCCTCCCCCCTCTGCTCAGCCCACGACACACACATATTGACCAATCAAATGTAGCGTGAAGAGAAAAAAAAGAGAACGAGATCCCGTCGTTCACGTCAAAGATCCGGCTCCGGTTCGTTGGCGACTGACACATCGCTACATGGGCCATGGGACAGTGAGGAGCGACACCGAGAAACTCGTTTATTTCATCAGATCAGCAAAAAAATGAGAAAGGACGACTCCAATGATGTCATTGTCAGGGCTCACTCGTAGAAGAAAAAGAAGAAAACCCTGACATTTGGTCATTTTTTTTCCTTTTTGCTTTTTGGTCTAATGGAGGCACAACCACTGACATCAGAGGGAGAGAGGGTGTTTTATTATTATTCTCCCACTTTATCACAGCTTATCACATCTGCAGTTCAAACTCCATCATCTCATAATGAAAGTAAAAGCAGGCCCACCAACTGTAACTTTATTACATCATTGTGAACAACACAAATTTATTTCTCTCAAAGAATTAAAAGAAGCTTCTGAATCCCCTTATTCTTATCCTAAAATAATTGACTTCTTTAAAGGGGTAAAATAATGAGGAAATGCTGACAAAAATAAATAGTGTACAACACAAACCATCTTGGATATTTGTATTCATATTGGGCCCTATTTCACCTGCTGCTCCGCGCCTCTCTCCTGCGTGTATTTCCTGACACGCCTACTGCGTAAAAATTGACCAAAAGTGCGTATTCTGTGACCGAAGGAGGTTTGAGGATGTCATTTTTTTTTTTTGGGCTGTCCAGAAATCACGGAACATGGAGTTGTCCTTATGCTTGTAAATGTCATTGAAATCTGTGAAAATGATAAAGCGCGCTTTTAATTTGAAACGCCTTTGTTGATAAACAATACAACAGGTTGATCAGATTACTGCAGGGTGAAAATCGGACACATTTTTCTGTTGGAGCCACAGTTAAAATCTCTCTTTTTCCCCATATTAACACTAGATTTTGTTTGAAAGTCTGATTTTATGAACTTCTTACATTCCTGCATTCAGAAATGATCAATGCGCAATAATTCAATTCAATTCAGTCCAGTGTTGTTCTTTCTGTGCAGCCAAATGTCTATGTTTATTTGTAGAGTGTCTTGTGATAAGACCTTTGTGTTTCCCAGTTTTACATCAACACAAATAATTATCACATATCTTGCTTCCCTGTCAGTTCTTTTGCAAAATCTTTGAAGAAAATGTATTTTAGTCCTAGAGTTAAAGGTAAACCAAGGTCATACAATGGTATAGTGGTTTCCAAACTGAGGGTATTCATGACACTGGGGCCTGAGGACGGCCTTGCTGAAAATGAGTGAAAAATTAAATAAAAAAAATAAATTAAATTCCACTTTATTTATATTGCGTTAATTACAACGTCAAAATACTGAAATTGTTTTTTTTTTTTTTTTTTTCAAAGGGCAGCACAAAATGTTTGGGAACCAGTGCATTAATAATAAGGAGCTTTTTTTTTTTTTGTGGAGCTTTTTTTTAATGGTGGAGCATTTTTGAGAAACCTGTCCATCATCTCTTGATCAATGCACAACGGCAAACGGTAGTATTTTCGGTAAGTTTCCCCCTCACAAAACCTTTTCAAAACATTGTGCAGCTGTGAGAGCAGCACATTGTTCAGGTTCAGTGCCATGCGCTGCTCATGCCGCCTTCAGAGCCAATTAGAACATCCCTAAATTTCCTAGGAGCCAATCAGCACTCTGCATGCAAATGTTGAGGAGCGCTGAGAACCCCCTTTTTGAGAAACCTGCCCATCGTCTCTTGATAGATTTCTCTTGATACCCTTTTTTGGTAATCACAAAGGTTGCTTTCAACACGCCTCTTTTTCCCCTTGTAGCAAAACGTGTATAAAAAGAGGAGCAGATCTTTGGCTTAGACCAGGTTTGATTTTTCTTCCATTTTAAGGCAGAGTTCACGCAACAAACCACAATGAGAAGTCTGGTGTTTTTACTCCTGGTATCTGTGGCCAGTGCTAAAGTCTTCGAGAAATGTGAATGGGCCAGAGTGCTGAAGGATAATGAGATGGATGGATACCATGGCGTCAGCCTCGCTGACTGTGAGTAGCAAGTGTTTTGTATTCACTAGTAAAAAACCAGAACTGAAGCAAACATGCAAGAAAGAGGAAGTTTAGCAACCACAAGATTTTTGGTGCACACGATTTCAATCACAATGCAGGAAACAAAGAATTTTGCAGCAGATTCTGCACATAATGATCACTTAAAATGCTGAATTCACTCAATTCTGTCAGACTGTAAATGAAGCAGCAGTGTTATTTTTATTTACTATTTTTTTTTTTTTTTTTAATGACAATCACTGGACTATGACTATGTTTTAAAGAATACATGTGGATGAAAACTGTCTAAAAATGTATTGTTATTTTCGTCGACAAAAACCAAACTATAATTTTGATCATTTGATCTTATGCATTGATCACATGAAATGTTTCCGTGTGTATTCACAAACATTAATACCGTCCCACTTCAGGTTGATAAATGCTGGTTGAAACTTTCACCCTGTACATTTTAGTCAAGCTGCAACAGATTCAGTCGACTAAAATATTAATGTCATTTAGTTGACTAAAACTATAGACTATAACTGAAATAGTCCTGATGACTAAATTTTGACTCAGACTACGTTGAATTTTAGTCAAAAGACTAAAACTAAATCTATGTAAAGCAAAGGTCAAATGGGTAAAACCTAAACTTGGACTAATTTCATATGAATCATTATTAAAATCCCAACACGTATGGCTGATGCAGCTGTCCAATGTTGGATAAATAAATCATATCAGACTATGTGGCAGGTCATTAATAAAATGTTATTTTATTTCATCCTATTTTCTATTTATGTTTTGTATTTTAATGTTATAACTTCAAAAAATTACCCGCCCCCTGATGCATACCGAACCAAGGGAAAACGGTACCGTTGCATCCCTAGTGTTTGATATAGAATACTATCTCATGCATCTGATTCTGTAAGATAAAATCTATGAATGAATTAATAAAGTCTAAGATGTTTTTGAGAGAACTGCTGTTTGATTGATAATATGTACTTAGCAAAGTTTGTTTCTTAGGTTTAGAAATGAAAATGAAGAATTCTATATTAAGATTATGGAGCTTCTTTTGGTGATTCATAGTTAAGAGAATCTGATCCTGATCTGTTTTTACATGCATACCATCCTCTTTTTTTACTAACTCTCTGCAGGGGTTTGCCTCTCACAGAGGGAGTCCGACTACAACACCACAGCCATCAAACGCAACAA
This sequence comes from Gouania willdenowi, assembly GCF_900634775.1. NCBI lineage: Eukaryota > Metazoa > Chordata > Actinopteri > Blenniiformes > Gobiesocidae > Gouania > Gouania willdenowi. The sequence continues at coordinate 9,721,762 of NC_041055.1, read as the reverse complement.
AAACGGCTCCACTGACTACGGCATCTTTCAGATAAACAGTCGCTACTGGTGCTCTGACGGCAGCCCCACGGACAATATGTGCAACATAGAATGCAGCAGTCAGTGACTAACCAACACATACCTGAGCTACATCCACCTCTAACTTTCTACCTTTAACTTTCAATCATGTTATTCAAAGATTCATCACAGTTTTATCATGTGACTCATGTGTCTCTGGCTTGTGGAACTTCAGCCACGCACATTTTAAGTGGGAGTTAAGGCCCCTTAGGAGTTAACATGTTCTGTATTTCAGCCACCGGAACCACCATTTTGTCAGTTTACAGATTTTGTCACATCATCTACCTACAATGGGACTCCAATGAATTTTAAAGAAAATAAGCCACGTAAACCTCCGGTTATATATATGATCGTTTAATAGAGCATGCAATTAAAATTGACTTTAGGTACACTTTAAATTAATGGATCTTCTTACTTGTACTTTGAACAATTTCAGAAGTGTTTTAATGTGATTAATGTGATTAAAACACTTTGTGAAAATGATCAGCAGTAAACTGTAATATTAATAAAGATTTCAAAAATATTTAAAGATATAAAACACGGATTACATAAAGTCTAAAAAAGAAAAAAACTGCTTTCATCTGCCAACTCCATCACAACAGAAAGTTTTGTTATGTGTCAGCGTAATGCTCTTCTAACGAGGTTTGTGAGCGTTATATCATACAGTAAACGTATTTACAGAGAAGTTTAAGGTATTCTTTCATCTGGGTCACGGCACCAAAGCCCGAAACGTTACACGATTTTTTGGTGTAAATTAAAACTGAAATTGGGAGCTAACCTAACTTTTTTCTTAACATCTTTGGACCTTTCGATTATGGAAGCCCATTTCCCCCACTAAAAAAAAAAAAAAAATCCCCAAGGAAAGTCATAATTATGAGATAGAAAGTCATAATTATGAGAAAGAAAGTCATAATTATGAGATAGAAAGTCATAATTATGAGAAAGAAAGTCATAATTATGAGATAGAAAGTCATAATTATGAGAAAGAAAGTCATAATTATGAGATAGAAAGCCATAATTATGAGATACTTAAACACATTTACAGCAGCTTGTTCATGTGGTGAGTAGCTGATACTGAGAGATGCTGATAAGACTATCAAAGACTACTTTAGACGGGGCTTTACAAATGATGAAATACTTTGTTTGCTTGCAAATTCACATAGAAATATGCTGAGTAAACACACCCTTGAAAAGATACTAAGCTAAAAGAGGCTCTGGTGTCAAAAGGATAAAACTGATGTGGCTGAAGTAGAGCATGGTTTATTGAACAACAAATGGAGATTTCTGGTCAGTGCCATGGGTACAGATGGATGTACCAAAAATGTTTCTATCTCATAATTATGACTTTACTAACTCATAATTATGACTTTACTAACTCATAATTATGACTTTACTAACTCATAATTATGACTTTCTTTCTCATAATTATGACTTTCTTTCTCATAATTATGACTTTCTTTCTCATAATTATGACTTCACTAACTCATAATTATGACTTTCTTTCTCATAATTATGACTTTACTAACTCATAATTATGACTTTCTTTCTCATAATTATGACTTTACTAACTCATAATTATGACTTTCTTTCTCATCATTATGACTTTACTAACTCATAATTATGACTTTCCTTGGTGATTTTTTATTTTTTTTTGTGGCGGAAACGGGCTTCCGTATTCAAGCCAGCACACTGCCTCAAAAAAAAAAAAAAAAAAGGGAAGTACGTGTTTTTTGATTGTGCTATAGAGACTAGAGACCTGCCACCTGTTCATGGTTCTCTCTGATCCTGTGTGTTTTCTCACACATACAGTACCAAAACCACCCCATAAAATGTAAGATCTCCATTTCCTGCATGATAGACCCCTAATTACTTTACAATAGTTCAGGCTCAGGTTTGGAAGGCTGATGATAATGTCAAATGAGCCATAATTCATAGACAGGGACATTAACGCTGTCTGTGGTACCAGCCCGTAGCTCATTTCTTAATGTTTTTGTGAGAACAGAAACCAGTGAACCACCAGCGGTGATTCCTCCAACGTTCTTACTGTTTCTCTTCTTCTGTTATTACTCACAGAGCTTCTGACTGATGATGTCACTGTGGCAATCAACTGCGCCAAACGAGTGGTGAGAGATCCCAATGGCATCAGAGCATGGTAAGTCCTGATCACGGGCCTGACTGATGGTTTGATGCAGTAGTTACCGTACATGTTGTTGTTGTGATTCTCAGGGTGGCCTGGAGGAATCACTGTGCGAACCAGGACCTGCGCTCCTATGTGGCAGGTTGTGGAGTGTAACCAGCACTGAAGCAGAACCCACAACAACCCCAAATCAAATCCTTTGAAAGTTGTGTGATAATAAAAGTTCTTCCATATCTGTTTTATTTGTGCAGAGGTCATCTCATTTAAACAGTTAAAACACATAATCACATTTTCAGGTCTGAATATAAATTGAGCTATTCAAGGCATTTTTTTCTTTGCAGTCATTTTCTTACCTTACACTCATACACTCTGCTCTCAGAACTTTTATTTTGGAAGGTTTTTGTTGTTTTACTCTTATTAGAGATAAATGTAGTAATTGCATGTCTGTTTAATCTGTGTCATTGTAAAATTATGGAAAAGGTTATAAGATTGAAAAAGTTGGCAGACTTTCCATATACAATAACCGGGGGTTTCCACTGGATACGTCTTCAGACACAATCCGTTTTTTTCCCGCTGACCGACGTCCAGCAATTCCCACCGGTTGCGTTTTGAGTGCGCCACGGTGCACTTCGGTTGGACTGTGACTTCACCAGACAGAGGAGTTCTCACGCAGTTTAATGTGTGTTATAAACGCAACAATAAACAGGTCAGTGTTCCTAACGAAGGAGAACAAGAAGGTTGGACTCTGGATTTGTCATTGCCACATTTTTTAGCAACAGCCAACAGAGAAGAGATAAAACTGCACCAGTAAAACATGAACTAAATCAAAGTTACTGCAGTTTACAGTGTAGTTACAGTATGAGAGGAAACAATATAGTAAATGTGATTTTGTTTTTACACATTATGACATTTTGGTGATGTAGTTACTTGAAATATAATCTGAAGTGTTTTATTTTGAAAAGTAAACCCGATATTTTAATGCGGAATACGTGCCTAATTTCCTGTTTAGTTTATTTTGCTCTGTGCTGATTGATGCGTCGTGCCCCGGTGTCCGCCAGAAATTGGCGGAGGGCACCGGACTACCGCGTCTGGGAAGGAGCAGACACGCGCCACAGTGGACCTGTTGGAAATGAACACATACAGAGGAGCCAGGATTGGTGCACAAAGTGACAAGATACACCTTCTCATATATTTTTATACCGTATTTCTTTTCTTTTTCTTTACACTGCATTTTATGTGAACTATATATGTGAAGTATATAATACAGCTGTTGAAGATTGTGTGTTGCGTTTAAATTTGAAAAAGAATAATAATTAGATTTTTTTTCAAAAATATATATACATATATACATATATATGTATATATATATATATATATATGTATAGTCAACTCAGACCGTGACTCCGGCCTTGTCACACTCTGTGATGCACGCCACCTTCTGTTGAGGCAGAGGTACTGGCTGACTCACCTCATGCTTAAGTGCTGTTTTATGTCAAATCAATAAGAGAAAATATGTAATAAACACACATGAAATGCATTACTATTTCTATGGAAAGTGAGGACGTATAATGAAAGTGCCTACTGACATTACATTGGTGACAAACAGTCAGAAAGCAAAAGGCATAAGCTCCACCCAGTTTGTGAGCAATCTGAGATGAGGCTTTCGATCATAAAAATGATTGAAATGTTTTGGAATCATATTACATTTATTGCACAGATCAGTAGAAAAATATTTATATATTTTTTTTATTTGATCATTAATAGTTTTTTTACTTTTTGCAATGAGGCTCTGCCTCACCTGACTGCACGTCTCTGGTTCTGATCAAATACACACACACACACACACACACACACACACACACACACACACACACACACACACACACACACTCACTCATAATTGTGGTAATGTGATGGATTCCTTAAACTTTCTGCTTAAAGCTGCTCTGATGGACATTTATGTTTTACTGATGGTGAGCTATAATGCATATGCTGCTCAGCGATCCTCGGTGTTAGGAGGTGTTTTAGCTGCCTTCTTGATCTCATTACTATTTCTGTCTTACTTCCAGGGCAAACACGCAGCTGTTTCCAGTAAAAGTGATAAGAGGAACCAGAACCTGCTCTGCTGCCAACAGCACACACACTTATTATTAATTTAAGGCTTCATTTGAGGTGAAAGCAAAGCTTACTGGAACGTTCAAAGTTAGGAGACAAGGAGGAGGCAATGTGCCCAAAATTAGAGTAGGAGGGGAAATGATATGGTATATAGTGTACCCCCTTTAGTTTTACCCCTAGAATCATTTAAAACTTTAGCACAAGTATAAGTTAATCAACAGTTAGTAAAGCAGATCAGAGGTAACGCAGCCATTTACTTAGACTAAGCTCAACGTTCAACACGAAAAAACTGCAACAATCTCCCAACTCGGTGACGTCACAAACCTGCAAAGTTCCAGGAATGTTTTTCGCTGCCTGTGACTAAATGAACTGAAACACTTTTTGGATTAAAAGGTTGTGTTTATTGTTCCATGTGTCATACTAATGACATTTTGATCAGTCATTTATTCTTGGAACACATCCGGATGTTTTTCAATTTGGAAACAATCCAGTTATTATTGTAATGAGTAAATGTCAGGGAAAAAAGTAACAATTGCTAATATTGTCCCCCTCCTTAAATGTTTAAAATGGTTTAGTTAGTAAGTAAGTCAGTAAAGAATTTATTTCAAACCTGCACACAACACAATACAACTTACAGGCATACAAACAAGTGCATGGTTTGAAAAGGGGATGGATGAAGCAGACACTTTTATAATTCCAATCCCCCCCACTCACCCTCCACAGACACTACATCACAAAATACAATAATAATACAAAAACAATATAATACAATAAAAAAAAAAAAATGAAAAGCATGTTAAAACACTTTAATAAAAATAAATGAAACAAAAATAATAAAAAGAATCAAAGTTTGTACTTTTTGAATCAGTGAAAAATGAAAGCATTTATTTTCTTATAATATAGAGTGTGCACGGCTTTTTAGCCAGGACATTGTTGTTTTACAAAAATTAGTGTATTTCTTAATGCTACTTTGGTTTCGACATGAGCAATGCGCAACTTTCGGTCGACATCAAATTTTACCTTTTATTTATAAAAATAAAAAAAGTAAGAAGTTTATCACAATGAAAAAAATTAGACACCATGTGGCGTGGTTATTATTATTATTATTGGTTATTATTTAGTTAATATTTCCATTTTGCATGTCCAGGGCCGTGCGTTTGAATCCTCGTCAAGTAGGGATAGGAATTGATAGGAATTTAGCCATTCCGATTCCATAATCATACTGCTTGCTGATTCTCATTGAGTGACAGAATTAAATAATACAAATGGATTTGTTTGCTTTAACTCTTTATTATATCATTTTTGTCTCTTTAATTTCGTGCAGGGACATCAGCTCTCTTTTAATCCACCAGGTATAGATTCACTGGATAATAATATATACAAAGTGCTACATAAAATTGATGAATTATTATTATTATTATTATTATTATTATTATTATTACAACAGATGACACATTTTAGCTACAAACATTTGAGAAAATTTACAGTGCTCTGTTTGAACTTGAACAACTTGATCCAAAACTAATTCAGAAATAAAACAAACAACTATTCTGTAAAAAAAAAAACCATATTAACCAAAAGTACAGCTGCACTTATTGTTATGTATTTAAATGATAAAGCTTCAGTTTAGCCTTTGTTTACATTTCTATAAATGGACCTTCAGAGACGCCGTCCCCGTTGTTACATGTGACGTCATCAGCTGTGTGTGTGTGTGTGTGTGTGTGCGTGTGTGCGTGTGCGTGTGCGTGTGCGTGTGCGTGTGCGTGTGTGCGTGTGCGTGTGTGTGTGTGTGTGTGCGTGTGTGTGCGTGTGTGTGTGTGTGTGTGTGTGTGTAAACCAGTGTGAAAGAGTAAACTAAAGACAATGATCAGTACCAGTCCATGTCCCGTGTCTGATTACTTGTTATGACGACATAAACTGGCGAAGAGGTGTGTGTTCTTGCGGAAGTTTGTTGTTTTCAGAAGAAAAGTCAGTGCAAGAAGCATTTTTTGCGCGAGTGTACAGAACCCGGAAGTGAGTAGCGTAGCAACAGAGACGCTACAAACACAGCACGAAGGACAGCACAGCTGCGAGAGGAGGAAGTGGATTCTCCGTGGTGGACAGCAAACTATATGGTGGAAGGAGCTTCACTTGGTGCTAGCATAAACACACAATATACAGGACCTGAAGGAGTTTATTGTTACGCATTTGCGATGTAAGAGGAACCGATAAGCGGAATTGACAGACAAGCAAACAAACGATTCCTAGGAATTGGAATACTGGGAACCGGTTCTCAGACAGAACCGGTTTTTGATTCCTATCCCTATGGTCAGGTTTGATTTCAGATGATTATTTTAGTCAATCGTTTTTTTCAAAAAGACGGACAATTTATCGTGCGACAAAATATCACAACATTAGAACGTCACAGGATGTATTGTCGAGGGTGGACGGGGGAGTCAGATAAAAATGATCCACACAATCAACTACGCACCAGGTTGTTATGGTTTGTTCTTTTTTGATATATTCCTATTAAGTTGAAAAGGTTATACCAACAGTTTTTGGATAAAACAGACAACCATTTGAACCTGATCACATAAAACGATAGTAAAGATCACTTGTGTACATGTAGTTTAACAGGTTGCATTTGTTTTCTGTAAAATGGTTCTCCAAATGTAGATAACAGAGATTAAGTATGTAAAAAAGATTTTGTTTTGCCAAAAGCTAAATTTAAGATGTGATGTCATCTCCATTACATTAGAGTGTCAGACTTTGCTCCTTATTTGCTAAAATAATTTCTTTTAAACACTTGTTTAATTAGCCGACCTATATTTGTGGCTCTTGCATGATGTTTTAAAGGTAAAGTTCTTACAGTTATGTAACATTCAGCTCCTATCACACTGTAGCAAACACAGATGTCCAAAAAGGCTGCTTGGTCGTGAGCGTGTCTGTTCCACCTCCTGAGCACTTATCAGAAGCTCTAAACCTGATGACCTCGTCCACCTGGGCTTGGCACATTCGATCTGTTTCTCCACTCCACTCAGCACCTCCTCACAGAGGCGATCTACCTAAAACACGCTGGAGTCTGTGCTTTCAATATGAACAAGTTACCTACCGAGTTCACAAGTTCACTAGAATCTAGTGCTGCAGCTACTTTCTCCTTTTGTTATCTTTTTAATTGTTTTGCCCAGGGCTGATTATTGTAGCGCAGCTATATAAGTTTGAATACAGTCTACTCTCTCTGAAATGGTTTGTGTTATCGTCATGAATAAAAAGTACTTGGGAAAAACTACATATTTGTCTTTATTTCATTCTTAAGGCTGTTACTTAGTCTTTGTTTTTGGTTTTTTGGAGCTGTTAATATTGTTGCTCTTTATTACGCCTCATTGCTGTTGCTGATATCTGTCTTTGGTTTGTTCAAGCAATGCCTACTGCCTGTAGCGTTTGAGAGAGCAGCTCCTGTGTGTGTGTGTGTGTCTCACTGTTGTACTTTTACCACATTTGTTATTTCAATTGCATTATTCACACAAAACTCATTCATAAAAACACTGAGAGCAATGAATCTGTTATGTAAGAAGTTCTCTGATTGGGGGCTTTAGGGTATACACACAAACACACCCTCGCCCTGTGGTCATGCTCTAATTCATTGTCTAAAAAGATTCTCAGCCAATTAGGAGATATTTTTCTCTCTTTTTTTTTTTTTTTTTTTTACGCCTGAGTTTCTTTGCCATTTTGGATGAATTTAATTTGAGACCTAACCATTCTGGTTGTCGCTGGAGGTTTTGTTTAGATACTACTTTCATCAGCATTTTTCCTACTTTTCTTTTGAGCAACTCTTCTTTTTGCGAAAAGCAAGTTTTCTCACCGACACCAGTAGTAACCAACTGAACTTCCACGAGTTAGAATGGAGCATTTGACGCCACCGTCACAACACAGCGGTAGGTCGAGAGGGAAGTAAACGTAAACAAACGTAAACAAGCTCGTCCACTATGTTGATATTTCCAGAGCTCGTTAGTGTTTTAATAGTGTTTATATTATTAATATTACACATATTTGGACTCGAGGAGGCGTCCAGGGTTTATCACTGTTTCCGATTTCGGCAGATCCGGGCACTTCTAAAAACGGATTATTATTGAAGCAAGGCAGTCCCCTTGCTTAATGAAACCGCCGACTACCTTGGCCTCCAGCGCGCGGATTAGGACCCGGGAATGATGCACGTATCCGAGCACTTTTGTAAAACCGATGAGAGAAGCCTTATCAAAGCGACAGACCTTCTGTTTCCACACTCCTTTTTGATTGTTATGTATTATTCTGTATTTACTTTATTGTAGTTGTTTTAACAACTGTAAAGTGTTTTAGAGTTTTTGAAATGTATTATTATTATTATTATTATTGATGGGGCAAGCGAGATTTTTGAGTGTGAAAAGGACAGTATGAGTTCTCACTTTGAAAAGGTAATTTTACGAGGTACGCCATTCACTAACCAGTTCCATGATTATTTTCTTTTACGTATTATATTAATTACATTTACAAATTTGAAAGAAGTGCACAAGATGGAGAGGTCGATAAGTAACGCCATCAGCTGAAACAGTTTGAAAAGTCATGAAAAACAGAATTTCCTGCTAGTGTGCAGCAATAGCTTTAGCAGCATTAGCTTTAGCAGCTCAACTCTTTCTGCCTCGGAGAATGATACCACGTTTACGCAAAAACCTTTCAAGGAACCAGCGCTGAAACGGGTAAAATATTCTAAATCTCTGTCAGACTCGCTTCCTACACCATCACCGACCTTTGACCTAATGCGGAAGAACTGAACCAGTGCAAGAGTGTGAAAAGGTGTCATGTTCTGTTGGTTAAGTTTAGTTATTCTGTGTCTTTGTTTATTTTGAGTCTAGTCTTGTTAACTCTTGTCTGTGTTTCAGGGATTCCTGCTTGTGGCTCCACCCCCCAGTGATGTCTGTGTGCTTGGTTGGTGATTGATTAGGTCCCTCATGTTTTCACCCAGGTGTGGTCCATACCTAATCAGGCCTCCTCCACTATTTAACTGTGTGCTTGGTCACAGTGTGGTTGCTGGTTCGTCGTCTCTCCCTTCGTGTGCAGTTGTGTCTAGTCTTGCTCCCTGTTCCTGCTCCCCTGTTTTTTGAGTTTGGATTTTGAATAAGTTTGTTTGAGGAATAAACATGGACTGGTTCCACGAACGTTACTCCTCTATCCTGCCTATCATAATGGTTTCATTAACTTATGCTTGTGACAAATTTATAAATGACACTTTTTTTGTTAACGTGTTACCTGATTAGATCTCTGAACCAACAAAAATAACCTACAATCTAGTTGAATATGAATCATAAACATTCTAAAATACTAACTGTGAACACTCATTTATAAGGTGGCACCCCCATTTTCATTGACTCTAATATTAATTATCAACTACTTAATCCCTCTTCTATACCTGTAATATCCCCAAATACTGACAAAATTATGTTTTAGCCGGTTTTGTTGATTGTTGTATATATATATCATATTTGTACTTTTTGTATTGTAATGTGTGCACTTGTATTTAATCCTTAGACTTAATTATGTAAGTTTTTCTTTCTTTTTTTCTTTGTTTAGTGTAACTTGTTCTTTTTATTTGTAATATTTCTTGAGCCTTTGTAACACAAGTAATTTCCCGCTGGGATAAATAAGGTATTTCTGCTTCTGCTTCCTTCTCTGCAAATGAAGTGACGCCTGCACGCCCTTGAATATTTGTGAATGGCTGTTATTTACAGGAAAAGATGATCATTCTACCTCCTGTTTGCAATGTACCAATGTGTCACAGTCACCTATTTTTCTCTCTTGTTGCTTTGCATAACTGAAAGTTGTGGGTTTCTGAGTGAGCATGTAAGGTGGCTGGGTTTTTTTTTTCTGCTGAGGGTAAAAATGTAAACACTGATACTCAGTATGCGTTCTCTACTATCCATGTTTTTGCTCAGCAGTGGAAAAACAGAGGGTTAATTACAATCTCAGGTAAAAATATAACATGAATCATAAGGATTTGATGTTAGTTTTGTTGGAAGTTACCTAATTTACCTAAGAAGGTTTCAATTTTGAAGTGTGCGGCTCACACGAGGGCAGATAATCCTGTCTCGTGCGGAAATGCTCTTGCGGATGCTGCTGCAAAGCTTGCAGCTCAGGAAATGGTTTCTTCCTTTTTGAGTGAAAAACTACAGAAACGGATGTTAAGTTTTTGAACAATCAGATTTTGAAAGACATGCAACAATTTTCTACAAAACGGGAGTTTGAATTTTGGATTAAAAAAGGGGCTACTCTAAATTCAGAAGGTATTCATCAGTGACCAGAGAAAAAGCTTCTTTTGCCTAAGAATCTTTTTAGATATTGTACTTTAGTGAGTCATGGCTTGAGCCAAGTCTCATGGGGTGGTATGATAAGGCTTATTGATAAGACCTTTACAACTTTTGTTTGTGCTACATGTCTGATTTGTGCCAAACACAATGTTCAGGGTGAGTATAGGCCAAACGTGGAAGGTTTCCTAAGCCTTTCAGCACATTTGCATGGATTTTATTGAACTAAACTAAATTGAAGGAAAGAAATACTGTTTAGTTAATATTGATCAGTTTTCTAAATGGGTTGAAACATTTCCAACTTCCTCTCCTGATGCTTTAACAGTTGCAAAAGCCTTGGTGAAAGACATTATTCCTAGGTTTGGGAATCCTGAAAGAATTTACAGTGATCACTTTGGTGATGAAGTGATTAAGAATCTGGGAGAGCATTTTAGGATAAACCAGACACAAGTGGCTTTTCTGTTTTCCAATTGTAACATTGAGCATGAGAATTATCATATGAGTGTGGTCTTTCTCTTTTTTTTTACTAACCCTAACCACTACAGCCTCCACTTCCTGGCTAAATTTGAGGTTTGTCGCTTCTGTACATAAATATATAAATGTTGATTTAAAAAAAAAACCCAAAAAAAAAAAAAAAAGCAATTTCATTCCGCTTGTCAAATCTCTGAAAACATTGAAAAATTAGTCTGCACTGAAACTCTGTACACTGTGAGAGCAATTTATGTTAATATAATTTCACTTGTGTCCTGACCCTGGTACGCTAATATTGATATGTTATTGGTGTCATGTCCACTGGTGGTACACATCACCTCCTTAGAGCAGCCACAGGTCTCTGTTGTATTACTCTCATGGATGTCAAAGGGCTCCGTGATGTCAACAATGACACAGTCCTCTCCTAGGTGTGTTGGGAGTTGATTTTGTCAGAATAAGATGAGAAAAACATCAATTACAATGTCAAACATATATTAAAAAATACATAATCAGTGAAATATTTAATAAGACAAACAACAGAAATGGATTCTTACCAGGATGAGGGAAGATGCTAGTTGTGCCTGAAACGCTCTCCTATTCAGTCATCCTCATCATCATCAACTGGGCAATCAATGGGTGTCTGATTCTGTTTATCCACTGGACCAGCATCCTCGTCCACCTCCTCTTCACTTGATTCGCTGGAGTCTGATTCCATTTCAAAGTCACCCTCTTCGTTTTGGATAGCTTCAATGGTGTCTTTCACAGTGTGAAAACATTTCCTTGCTGGCAGCATTCTGAAATAGAAATAATAGTGGTAAGAGTTAGCGAGTGCTATAGTCTAAATCATTTCAATGCAAATGAGTGCTAATTATGTGATGCATTCCACTCAAGTCACACAATGCTGTCTAGATGAGCCTGATGTGCTCTTTAGTAAACACACTAAAAGGAACCTCCAGAACAATGCACCATACTTACAACCCCCCAGACCACTTACATCCCCCCAGTCAAGAACATTCACACCTGTCCCCACACAGTAACCATCCTACACAGACAGCGTCTGGCTTTAGATATTTGAGCAAACAAACAAAGCTGTATATGTATTTTTACAGATAAAGTTTAGCCACAGTTTCAAATACTGCTACTGGAAGGGCTTGAATACCACAACAAGAAATCATGTTTTCATTCAGAATTACTCAAATATGGTCTAAACAGATTAAAAACATTTAGAACTTGCAAATACTCAAATAGATGATATTTCTAGTAGTAATAAGTAAGTATTTTTCACAATATGTAAACTTTTGAGAAGTGCTATGTCCCCATGTATTGTGCAAGGTGCATATGCCATTTTGACTACCACCCTCACCCAACAATGTAAAACTACAACAAAAACATAACAAGCTGCAAATCTAAGTTGGTGCATGCATTCAACAATAATTTGGTAATTACATTATCTAGACATTCTAATAATCACAAATATATATATATATATATATATATATATATATATATATATATTCATGGATTTGACCTACTTTAGTGTTGAAATATCCACTTCAGTGAAAGAGGGAGATGTGCATCCAGAAAAGTTTGCAAGTTGTATGACTTCATGGCCTGATGTTCAGACATATTTACACATTTACTATCCAATCACATTGCAAGGCTAAACAATAAGACCTAATGACTATGTAAATATGTTTGTAAGTTTGTTTTTGGGACACCTAAATGTGATGTTGTAATTTTGTAACAGTGGGCCTTATACACCATTTGACAAAACAATGTAAACTAGTGATGGTGAGATGAAGCCTCATGATGCATCGTACTACTTGAGCCAGTTGGTTTGAGAAAGGGTTCGTTTCTTGAAGCTTCATGTGCACACAAAACCACCTACTGGCCTGGTTTATTATCACATGCAGCTGTGTCTTCTTCACCTCATAAATTGTGATGCATTGAAATTTTGTGTCTGTTGGGAAGTTTTTTCCTCACCTTAAGAAGATGGCAAGCGCTTGTTGAAAGTACTTCTTGAAGAAGACGGAAGAAGTCACTGAATGCATGTGTAACTTGCTGACAAAAAAAACAAGAATTAACAGTGCTGAATTGTGAGACATACAGTAATGTCTCATTTCATGCATACATCTAATCTCATTTTCTCTCATCACTCCAAAACCTTCCGACTCTCTCCCCCTCTAAACTTTATAAACTATATCTAAACTCTCAAAACACTCTGCAGAATCTGGCAAGCCTCGATGCGCTCTTTGGGGAAACGCCCGTTACGCGACACAAGCTTCGTAGCCTCGGCACATCTCATAACATCACTAATGTAAACTAAACTAGATACATTGTAATGTCTAAACACAATATTATCAATATAATAACAAATTGTGTGGTGTTAACTGTAAGTGACTGCAAATAAAAATAACTGAGCAGGAGATTGTAATGTCGATGAGCAGCTTAACTTTCAATGTGTGCCTGTGGCCATCACAGCACGAGCCATTTGGTTTACTTTATGCAAATTGTCATGTTTTGCTCTTCCTCTAGACGGTGGGCTATTTGGATTGAATTTTACTCTGCCAAGTTGGTCTCTGGTGGACTCGCTCTGTGTTGAAAGCATGAAATATATCTTTGTATGAATAAAGATAAGGTATGCTTTTGTGATTTTCATTCTGAATATATACTCCTGTGCATTACACTACCTCCTTCTATCCATTCTGATCTGAACAACTGCTCCTTTCCCAGCCAAAGTCATTCGTTGTTTTTTGTTAACCTTTAAGTGAGTTCAACGAGAAGACGCATTTTTCAAAAGCTCCCTAAAGAGCTCTTTTTTACTCACCAAAACCGTGTAACTGTTTCCTTGAATGTCCGTGTTCTGTAACTATGTTGGGGGTATGATCACGTCTCTGCTGCCAGGTTTTAACATCTGGCATCTGTTGCGGCAGAAGTTTAATGGTTTTCCGATTGGCACATTCATGGCTGTAATGTCAGAGTGTAAATACCGCATGCAAGCTTCGTCACAACCAACAGAAGCATCAACAGCACCAGCATTCCGATGTCAGCCTGCACTCTCCGATGCCGACCACGAACAAAGCTGCTGGTACAAGATGGAAGCGAGTGGTATCTCTGAACAAGAGAGAGAGGAGAGAGGAGAGAGAGAGAGAGGAGCATCTGGCACCGAAGCAGGAATTCAAATGTGTGGTTGCAGTGATCAGAAACTGGCATCAGAGGACCATTAGTGGAAGCAAATGAGGGCCGAATTGGCAGGCTGCTTTGTCTCACTCTTGTTTTAATATGCAGACACACAAACATCATGCACTGAGCCCACATGCTATCGTATATACGGAGTTCGACATCTGGACTGTGAACAGTTTGAGCCAAATGTTCGACAGAACAAACTACAAAGTTATTACCGCCATCAGTCTCAGCAGTAATTGAGAACTAAAGTGTTAAACAGGTTCCAGACACCTACAGGTTCTACGTTAACAGCTTTGGGTTCATTGGTAAGAAAATGAATCGGTGTGGTTCTGATTTCTAGGTTTAGAACAAACAATACAACATCAACAATTTATAATGTAATAAAAGCAAAGAAGAGTCATTTAGGATAGTCTGTGATTCCAATGAGCGCAGAAAGGCTGATAGTTTCACCACATGAATTTGGCTCAGTGTGTGTTTACGATGCTCTTTTGGAATCGCTCCAAGCTACTTGGAAAATCTGATGCAGTTACATGAGTTGCTCATTTGGGGCGCTGTTACTAAAGTAGAGAACTTCTCAGGAAGGAAAATAGCAAAGGAGAAGAAGAAGCCTGGCTCAGCAAGCAGAATATATGAACTTCTGACCTCTTTTTTGCTCCAGGCTGTGGACAAAAAAACAAAGCCTACAGCAGCAAAAACACTTCAAATCTTCTGCAGCATTCCCAAATGTTACATCCTCAAATTTATGAACAGAATTCCACGCAAATATTAACATTTAGGACACTACAACAACTTTGGATTTTGACGATACAGGTTCAAGTTATTAAAGGACTGCAGGGAGTGCTGGTATGTTCATTTTGAATACCAGTTATTTATATACAGTATATCATGTTTTTTTTTTTTTTTTTTAATATAGGCTACCGTATGAGTTTGTTGATACTGAAATGTTTGTACAACACTCTGTGGTTTTTACCTGTGAAAAGCTTACTTACTACTTATAACGTTGGGAAAGCAGAGCAGTGGAGAATAGCTGCAGGACTTTGAGCGGGAACTGTTTTGCAGTTGCCCTAAAGCAGTGGTTCTCAAACTCTTCCCATACGCCTTCAGACATTTAACCTGAAGCTATGTACTCCCTACTCCTGCACACTTAAAACACACAATAATGTAGTGTCAGATACATTGTAGCCCTACAGTGAAATTGGACCTTTTCTGATAATAATAATAATAATAATAATAATAATAATAATAATAATAATAATAATAATCTGGAAGCACACAAGAAAACATCTTATTCAGAATCATCACTTTATTTATATAATTAATTAGCCTCCTGGCATTTTCATCTTTTTTTTTTGAAATCTACCAAACATTTGTTGATTGAACATATACTAATACAGCATATTCATCACCCTGAAACTGTAAAATACAACTCACTGCAACTTTAAAGAGAATGAAGATCAAGACAACAACTCAGAACAGGTTCAGGTGGGCGGAGCCAGGTAGAAACCCAGGGTTTCTTTGAAAAAACCTGCCAGCGACCAGGTTTAGTTCACGGACAATGTTGCCAGGGTAACAGACTCAGAGAAGAACATACCTCGCGTTTAGGAATGGGATACTCAGAGTTTCCCTCATTTGAGCCTGAACATACTCAGAGTTTGAACATAACCTGCTTTATGGAACACCCCTCTGAACACAGAGGAAGATCCAATCCGCTATGGCTTCATTGGCTGCAATAGTAAACTGCTCACTTCTGGGGAACGATTGAGGCTCCACGAGCCGCCACTGCTGTAAAAGAAAAAAAAAAAAAACATTGGAGTGAACGGATTTGTCGCGACCCTCTCTCTATACGGCTCTGCCCGACACTATTCACATCCGTGCGTGCACATCTAGAATGAGCTGAGGCCAGTTTCGTAATCAGTTTTATTTTTCGAGCCGCTCGTTTTGCATACAACTATAAACATGACAAGTAGCTTCATGTGCCGCCACATGCTACGTAGTGGTTTTCTTCTGCTGTAAAGCATGTGGTCACATTGCTGTAACACACCCAGCTCAGAGAGCTGCTCTCTATTATGTGCATATTTGACTGCACGCAGCCCCAGAGTGAGTCGTTTATGCATTTTTTAACATCTTTTATCAATGTGCCAGAGGACAGCCATCCATTCACCTCCTTAGCATCCAAATCAAAATCGAAACACATCATCTGACCGTTGATTTACCGTGCAGCATCCGAGCTGAGCTCAACCAGAGCATGTGTGACAAAGATAGAAATAAGCCTGACCCCGGGTTTGGGCCAATATTTAAAGCTCTAAGGAGGAGTGCAGCACTGGGATTCTGTCACGGTAATCTGATGCAGGCATGAAATACGTCTCCTCTGATCCAAGAGATGGTGAAGTAAATCAACACTTTGTTGGAGAAGTACAGTTCAGTTCCAAAAAGGGAGTCCAGATTCAGATTCAGAAAACTTACGTTGTCCCCAAGGAACAATTCAGTTTCAGTTACAACCAAGAAACATGAAAGACAATAACATGTCACATGGGGGGGCAGGTATGGGAGTACTGGGGAGCAGCCACAAGAGCAGTGGTCCATTTCTTAGATGAGAAATATGAAACAATGGGTAAGAAGAAGAGGTAAAAAAAAAAAAAAAAAGGCAAAAACCAAACTGGGCCACTCTGCATGCATGACCGTGACACAGTTTACACGGAGACAGAGAGGGAAGCATTTTCACAAACTTTCACTCTGGAGCCTTATCCGAAATGTTCCGTTTTCAATCAAAAAAGCACCGTTGCCATGTAAACGGACAGCAAAAACGCAACGGAACTTTTGCATTTTCACTTGAAAACGTTGTTGTTGTCAATAGAAATGTGTATTTTGTAGGTGCTCTGAGCGATTCGTTGATGACAGACTACCTACATTAATTCAGCATTCCTGCAAACGTTCCAGAGTTCAGAATTAGCCCAAAGGCTAGTTTTCATCTGCAGTCTCTTGAATAACAATCAGCAAACATGCACAGACACATTTTCATTGATCAGGGCGTGTAACACGCCAATTAAAACAATGTTTCAAACCAAAACATTTGTGCTATAAAAAAAAAAGACAAATGGCAGTGATATCAGTTTTTTTTTTTTTTTTTAATTGATTAAATAAGGTTGATACTCTAATAATTACTGATAGAGTTCCACTCCTGTACAGTCTTGACTGAAAATGCAGATTTGTCTCCCCAAATATTCCACATACCACGTACGTGCGTGCGTGCGTGAGCAGATAATGAAACAGATGACGGTGCCAGGTCAGAAGATTGCATGTTTCCCAGCAGCAGGATCCTCAACCCACCAGCCCAACTACAGCCTTCCAACAGCACATGATTAGTTCCAACCTGAGCAAAGCACACGTCAGGCGGCCTGAACACAAACACAGCCCTCCAATAGTTTATGAGCAGCAGAAAGGAAGATGTCAGACTGGACCTCTGCGATGGTGTTTCAGAGAAACAATAAAGATAGCTGATGGGTTTTTATAAAAATGTCTTAATAGGAATGCTTCAATTGTGTCTTGTATTTCCTGTAATGATGCTGCAAACTGGAATATATCCCAGAGCCAGCTCAGTTAATGATTTACACCGACTTTTACATTTTACGCCAAATGATAAAGAAAGTCTGAGTAAGACGTGTGTAAAGAACTGTTTAAATTTTACTCTAAAAAGCTAGAAAGCATGGTTGCTCAATGTATGAATGAATTGAAAAATGGAGAGTTTTTGTGATATATTTAGAAAAAAATAAATAAATAAAAAATAAATTTCCTATTTCCCACTTTGAAAGAAAATTCCACCAATTTCTACAGCAATGGATTCACCTCATAACAGATTAAGCTCACAAAGCCATGGTAACTTTAGAATGGTTTTCATACCTTAGAAAAACTAAGTTTATTCTTTATATTTAATTCTTTTCATTGACTAAAAAAATATGAATTAAACTACTTTTGAAGCAACATACATACACTACAATAACATATTGAGACACAATATTATCTTTTTCTTTGCACAAAAAACGGAAGAAAAAAGTTAAAAAAAATGTATTTTTTGAAATACAAGAGATACGAGGAAACCCTGTACGAGTACAAGGAAAATGTTCTATTATTAGTGTGTATTTGATCTTAATCTAGTTTTCATCATGGTAAAAAATTATTATTAGTTTAAATTAGAGAAAGTTATTTTTAAAAAATGTTAAGGTGAGACTGCTGCAAGTTCTCAGTTTGTTTCTCATAATTCTGACTTTCTATTGCATAATTGTGACTTTCTTTCTCATAATCATGACTTTTCATCTCATAATTATGACTTTCTTTCTCATAATTATGACTTTCTTTCTCATAATTATGACTTTTCATCTCATAATTATGACTTTCTTTCTCATAATTATGACTTTCTGTCTCATAATTATGACTTTTTATCTAATAATTGACTTCTTTTCTCATAATTATGACTTTTCATCTAATAATTATGACTTCTTTTCTCATAATTATGACTTTCTTTCTCATAATTATGACTTGCCATGGGGATTTTTTTTTTGGCATCTCATACTTATGACTTAACTAACTTATAATTATGACTTTTTATCCCATAATTATGACTTTTTTTCCCATAATTATGACTTTCTTTCTCATAATTATGACTTTTCATCTCATAAGTATGACTTTTCATCTCATAATTATGACTTTTTTTCTCATAATTATGACTTGCCATGGGGATTTTTTTTATAATTTTATAAACAGGCTTCCATACTTCCCTGTTTTAATTGTTGTCATATTTCTCACTGCCTGGTTTCTTCATTTAATTGCCGGTACTTTTTTTAATAGTCACATTCCTATTTTTTTTTTATGTATCCATGGTTTCAAAACAAAAAC
The DNA here is from genome assembly GCF_900634775.1 of Gouania willdenowi. Lineage (NCBI taxonomy): Eukaryota > Metazoa > Chordata > Actinopteri > Blenniiformes > Gobiesocidae > Gouania > Gouania willdenowi. The sequence continues at coordinate 9,702,592 of NC_041055.1, read as the reverse complement.
CTGTCGTTTTAACAAATGTGCCAACATTTTATGGCCACTGTATTTTACAGGATTTTCCACAGTCTAAGTTTCAAAGTTTCCACTTTCACTCACAGTGAGTTTTTCACTGCGAGGCGGCTTTTGTCACAGGTGTTTACCAATAAACATAGTTGTCCACATTTATGAAAAAAAAATATAATAAAATAAAATTTGAAATGACTTTACTCAATCTTTTGATTCCTTTAAATAAAACCAATGTGAAGCAGCCATTTCCAGTGTCCACGTTGATTCAAGGGGAGTCGTTTTCATTCCACTACCTTCTTTCATCCTTATTTATGTTTTTTTAGAGCTTTTAGCCACAGTTTATTCTTTAATATCATTTATATTTGTCACGACAGAGACACAAGGATGTGTGTTGGAGGTTCCTTTGTTGCTTCTGGACAGTGTGAATTTTGTCAACTAAAGATTTTTTAGATGTTTTTTTGGCTTAATTTAATTTAGTTTAGTTTTGTTTATTTTGAACATGTAAAAAAAAAAAAAAAAAAAAAAAATAGGAAAAAGAGAGAAAGCAAAATATTAGAAAGTAGTATGGACAAACAATGAATGAGATCACACAAACAAGCTCTCAAATGATTTCTTTATAAATGTAATGTACAAAAGGAGGGGAAGAAGTATAAACTTATTTGATCCCAGCCCTTCTCCATGAATTCATACATATTTTATGATTCTAAGTTTTTACCGAATGTATGTTTTATATGAAATATTTATTTTACAAAACGGTTGTACCGTATTCCTATATACATACAGTATATACAAGAAACAACATATTATGCACACGTGCGTGCGCAAACACCCACATACACGTTTTTAAATACTGTAAATAAATATGTAAGCAATAATTTCTGTAAACACCTGGTGATTTTCATCCCTGTACCCGTTAAAATCATATTTTCATCACCCTTTTAAAACAGTTTCATGTCTGGACATTCCATACTCCACAGTTTCACTCCACTTATGGACATAAAAAAGCTTTTTGTGGTTGTCCGTACACTAATGTTACAAAGTGAGATTATCTCTTATCGCGCAAACTTCCAGGTTTTAATCAGTGTGTGCGGCACTACGGAGCCATGGAAACTTATGCTGAACGGCTCGCCTGGTCACAAGCAGGTTTTAGCGAGTGATAAAGTCCCGCCTCCTGACCAATCAGTTCTCTTAGAAGGCGAGCTGTCCAATAAAAGACAGCTGTCAGATCAAGACAGCATCAATGTCTAAATATTCTTCCTTCTAGAGAGAATATTTAGACATCAATGCAATCCTTTCATTTACCGATGACATCCTTTAGAAAAGATATAGATTTTTATCTGATGGTCTGATCTATAGACAGCTGATGAACCTGTGTCTCAATCGTATGTGCGGATGGGTGAAATCATTCGTTCAATTAATTATTAAATATATGACTTCACTCGTCTGCGCCTACGGATCGTGGCAGGCTTCATCAGCTGACTCTGTGAATGCGTAAAAGCTTCACATTATTTATGATATTAATCCCTTGAATGGGATATCCAATCCAATGGATTAATATTATGAATAATATCACGCTTTTACACATTGACAGTGTCAGCAGCTTCCTGTCTGGGTTCTTTCATTCCTGCCTTTTCTGTAACAACAGTGTTGTTTTTGGTCTGAATTATGGATTTTAATTATTCATACTTTTAAACTGAAGCAACACCTAACCGGTCGGGACCAAGTTATGAAGTGGATCAGGTCTGAGCGAGGATAAAAGCTCCGCCTCCTGGTGCGCTGCACTACTGTTGCCCTTCGCTGTCATCATGGATTTAAATGAATGATATTTGTTTAAAATCATAAGCTGTTCCTCCCGTGAAGACGCTCGCTCTGCCAAGTTTCTCCATTGTAATCATTGGTCAGACGCTGCAATCTCCACCCCTTTCATGTGAACGCACGCGTGCCAAGGCTGAAAATACTTCAATTAGCGTGTTGTGACTGTCGTGAGACACAGATTAATCCAGGAAATATTTATCTAGATTTGTAACATAGGCCCTAAAGTGTTTTGAAGTTAAAATCCAGAAAGTCACGTTATGATTTTCAAATAATATATTTGTACATTCTTGAGTAAAATAAGTATATATACCTACAAACAAGCCAGAATTCCTGCTCTCACAGAAGTGTAACTTCTTCTTTAAGAGGCTCCTCTGTCCTCCACTCGTTACCTGTATTAATGGCACCTGTTTGAACTGGTTATCAGTATAAAAGACACCTGTCCACAACCTCAGACAGTCACACTCCAAACACCACTTGGGGCAACACCAAAAAGCTGGACACCAGGGACAAAAACAATTAGAATATATTAATTAATGATGCATATCAGGTTGATCAATGGTAATTGAATATCTAAAAAATGCATCAACTCTTATCCTGTATTTTTGACTTTTCTCGTCATTTTTACTTCCTCCTGAGGGCCATATTGGACGCTCTAAAGCAGGGGTCTGCGACCTTTATTCTCAAAAGAGCCATTTTGCCTCATCTCACCTGGATTAAAGTCCTTCCGGAGTCAAAAAAAAAAAAAAAAAAACTTTTTAATGAAGACAACATAGTGTAAAACTTCTGTACAGTTAAAATTGTATAGAATAATGTTATGTAAAGAATATTTTTTCAGATAATGTATTTGAAGGGCTAAAAAAAAAATTTGAATTTGATGACACATAATGTCAGTTAACTCATGCTAATTGCTACATTCTTGCCACACATACAGTAACGCATGCATATTTAGCTGGCATGTTGGCAGTTAAATGAATTTGTCCCCACACAATTAAAATGTATATTTACTTCCAGAATAGACTTTTAGTTGATTGAGTTATCTTACCAGGGATTTAAAACTTAAGGTTAATCACAGGTGTAGGAGAAGTTAGTGGTCTGTAGATGTTTCAGGAGGTGACAGAGCTATTGCACAATGTGATGTATTTTCAGGTTGACAAATCATTGTCCCGTGATTTTATTTGGTGTCAAAATCATTAATCATTAATACCTTCTGTAAGAAAATAATTACTTATTTTAAAATTTTTCAAAGCTATAGGGAGCCATTGCATAAGAGTCAAAGAGCCACATGAGGCTCCAGAGCCACAGGTTGCAGACCCCTGCTCTAAAGGGTCAGATTGGGCCCCTGGGCTTTGAGTTTGACACATGGTCTATTGATTAACCAATCTGTGTATTATTTCATTTCATTCCATTTTAAACAAATTGATTTCAGATGTTTCCACAGACTTTAGTTTGGCCAATCGTGTGAAGTCACAGCCTTGTTTTAAAGCCAATGGTGGCTTGAGTTTACAGATGTTTAACAGCACGTCTGTCTGTGTTTAATGTTTATAGGATATAGTCAATATCATGTCTGCTAGAAAGGCTGTTTGAAGTGCTCACAGTTCTGCCTTAGAGCATGTTTCTGAACGTCTAATCAGAGCTAGTCTTTTATTATCCTTTTATGGCCCTTTGAATATTATCTTCTGATTTCCCTCCAATGGCTTCAAAATAATTGTTTGCACAAGCATTAGTCCAGATTCAGCTGATTATTTACTGAGGTCGTTTCGTTTATAGAGTCAGTGTTCATTTTGTTGACTTTGTCATAGTTTTCATTGGCTACATTTTTTTTTAAAGTGACAATAACTAGATTATGAGTAATTAAAAAAATGTCACGTGAACAAAAATGAAATCCAAATAGGCATATATTGATATTTTTCGTCAACTAATAAAAATCTAACTATAATTTTGTCTCGTGGGACGAAATCCAATCAGAAATCATGTGATCGCATCAAATCTCTGCGTATATTTACAAACATTAATACCATCCCACACCAGGTTGGTCAATGGTAATTTAATCTGTATATTTTAGTCGATTATAACTGCAACAGACTACATTTTGACTAAAAAAAAAGTTATATTCAACTAAACTAAATCTAATTTTGCTGTCAAAATTAACACCGCCTAATGGCAATTCATGTCTGCATTTTCCATCTCAGGTTGATGCTACATGTCGTGTAATCCTTTCCCGACAAACATGCATTTTTTTTCTGTGAAAAAAATAAACTAATAATATTGCTTATTGTGATCATCACTCGGTCTCCCTTATAGGGAACATCCCTGATGCTTGTATATCCTCCTCCTGTGTTAATCCCTGTTTTCTATTCCATCCAAATGTAAACAGTATAAAAATAAATGTCACTAAATAATAAATGAATTGGTAAACAATAGACAAAATAAGTAAGAAAAGTTACAAAAAGAGCAGATTGGAGAGATGGAAACCAGCCGATGCAGAAGCGTGGTTGCCAGGTTGGGTTCAGAGTTTTTAAACGTGGAGGATAAATGAGATAAGATATTAAATGAGCCCATTGTTTTGATATCTTTAGAAGCACAGAATACATATCTGAGCTGGTGTCAGTGAGCTAATGGGTGAAAATGTTGATGTGATTTCATAACAAAACAGATTGAAGGAATAACAATGTGGTGTTGGTACACAATGGCCCTCATTTATCAACTACTACGTTCAGATCTGAGCGTGTGGCGCACGTAAGGCCATATTCATGCACGCTCCGATAGTTATCAATTCTGACGCGATCGTACGCTATTATCAGATCTCACATCAGGTCTGACTTTTTGTACGCAAATCTGAGTGTGTGGATTTTGTGGTTCAGCACATGACAATCTGACTGAGACTGTAAATAAAGTATTAAACAAGCCTCGGCTATCATTTAGGATAAAAGACACATTAGGAACAGATCAAAATTGATTATTAAAACGAATTAAACTAAATAAAAAATTTTTTTTTTTTTAAAAAAAACCACATTATTACAGATACCACTTTTTTGGTTTTTCTTTTACAAATTATTGTATAACCCCGCTGGTAAACTCTGCTACTGCAGGAGCGCACGCACACACACATAAAACACACACAGTTCCTTAAACTTTTACAAATGCGCTGCAGTAATCGGTAATGTAATAAATGATCAGTGAAATTGGCTGAAGTCATAATAAACAAAAACAAGGGACATTTAGTAAGTTTAAGGTTTTTTAATAAGTGTTTTGATCTTTAATTTCTTTAAATGTGATATTTATTGCCTAAATCGTCATATCTCCAGGATATGACAACATGACGTTGTGAACTTGCTCGCAGCGCACACAGGGGGGCAGACGTCACCTGATCAGTAGCTGATCCTCTACCACAGAGCATTCAAATGCGCTTCTTTAATTCCAGTTTTGCACTGTCAAAAAGCAAATCTTCCTTTGGCTCTACCTCTGATGTGAAGATGCCAAATTTGTTCTTTTCTTTTTTGACCTCAGGGGGGCGGGACCTCCAAATCCAGAGGGCGTAACAGCCCAGATCATTTCTACGCTGGGATGGGTCAAATACAAATGTTTCATGAATCACACGTTGGTCCTGTCGTACGACCAAATGTGCACTCAGATTTTTGATGCAAGGTTGATAAATGAGGGCCCGTGTGTCTGACAGCATTCAGAAACGGTGACACGGGTCTATTAGCAAAAGGGACAATGCTAATTGCATTGATTGTTAATGTCAAATATCAATCAAAATACATGCTACTATGATGTGAAGTACTTATATATTACAATACCAACACAAAGCACAGCACCAAACATGACAGTGTTATCATTTATTAACTGCAGTCATTCCAAGAAATTTACACGTATCTTCTCTGAAGGTATAAAATTTGTCTTAAATTAAGAGTTGTGCTATTTCATAGTGATGGGAATGAAGACTTGGCTAAAGGGAAATCTGACACACCACAACAAAAAGTTAGTTAAGTTAATAGAATAGAGTTAGCAAGAGCCGTCCAGCAGTTTGCAACCTGAATTAGGGTTCATGAGTGTGGCTCTGTGTGAATTATTACATTTAAATAATAATAATAATAATAATAATAATAATAATAATAATAATAATAATAATAATAATAATGCATTGGATCTATATAGCGCATTATTTTGGTCACTCAAAGCACTTTACATGGTATTATTCATTCACTCCACACTTAGTGGTGATAACTTCTTAAGCTTCATTCGAGAAAATAATGACAGATCTGTGAAAATAGAAAGTGGGGGTGAATGTTTTTTAGGCGATTAATGATGCAGGATTCAAGGCTTGGGTGACTGAGCTGGTGGATTCTCAACACGTTGCTCTGTGTGTTGTTACAGATGATGCATTTATTGCTGTTTTTTTTCCATAGTGCAGCTGTCATCCTGAAGACTTCACTGTAAGGACCATGTTCCAGGTAGAGGTTACTGTGGAAAAGGCTTCTGTAGCAGGAGGGCGGGGCAGTCTTTCACTGAGGCATCGCGATACGGATCAGTGCAGAACGTTTCCGTCTGCTGTTTTGGTTTTGCCGTCTGGATATTTGGATAATGATAACCCTGAGGCTGGTAGACAGAGGGCTCCTACAAGGAGAGACACAAACACATCCAATTATGTCACTGTTAATATCCTCATGTTTCAAAAGAGACACTGACAAACTCACGAGTTGTGCATCATAAACAGGTTCAATGGTGAGAGATGAACCTGTCCTGCTTTGAAATTTCACACACAACGGTCCATTTCCGTGTTGTTCAAAGTGATAGATCTTTTGAAAGATAAATTCCGTTGTGACAGCACCTTATCTCCTAGTTCACAGAACAGAATTAAGCCTGAGTACAACTCAACTCATGTTTTTCTCCCTTTGACAGACTTTTTTCATTTCAGTTCATCACTTCTTTTTTATTATTTCTGTGCCAATGGATTTAGTGTCGTTTAACCAGGTTGAGACTGTTTTTAACCTCATTCTCAGCCACATGATACCTTACACCAGTGGTTCCCAAACTTGTTCTGCTGGGTCCCCCTCTGAAGAATGAAAAACTCTCAGGGCCCCCTCATCGCTACTCAATAATATATATATATATATATATATTTTTTGTTTTTGAAAACAATAAAAATTTTGACTTTTCTTCAAATCAAATCAAATAAATAAAGTGCAACCTGTTGGACTGTGTGAAAACACTTTCAGTGTTTACATCACGTGTGCCAATCATGAGCTTCTCATGCGCATTATTTTACCAATCTGCCTCCAAAAAACACATGCATCAGTGAAACTCTAAGCTAACGCTGCGTTGGTGGACGTGAGGGAAGCCTCTGCACTGAAACAACAGCGTATGGATTGTAACGGACTGTGACTGTTATCCAGGGACAGATCAGCCAAACTATTGCACGGTATGTTGTTGTAAATATGCAGCCTGACGCTACTGTGGAGTCACCGCTAACAGCAACTTGTTAGCCTGATACGTTTTGCATTGTGTAGCAGAATGTGCACTTGGAATATGCACAGCTTACTTTACATTACTGTGCTAAGGTTGAAAAATTGCCGTTTTAATTTTTGAGCAGTTTTGTAAAGGAGAGTTTGTCAAAATGTATTCCCAATGTTAATTCAGATAGCTTTCATTTTTATTTATGTTGTACATTGTTGCTAGTTTTTGTACTTAAGCTGAATGGCAACATTCTCAGGGCTAAACACAACCGTTTATATGATGTTGATCTTTTTAATCTTTGATTCTAAATAATAATAATATTCAGGTGGTTTTGTCTTATTTATTTCACCATTACTTGTAATGGTGAACCAGTTTCTGCTGGTCGCAGGTAAATAAACTGGCATTGAAAGAATATTTAGTGTTTCAGTCAGATTGGTGTTTGTAAAGACTAACACTGTAAATGATTAGAAACTGTAGGGTTGGATACAATAACATTTCATTTATCAGAGGCTTTCATCCAAAGCAATGTTAACACAGGAGCAGTAGGGGTAGGAGGGATTCAAACCACTGACCCTCTGATTACAAGCCAGCATCCTTAACCACTATTCCTCCACCGCAGAGTTGATCAACAGTGGATTATTTTCTGATACAGCTGTACGGGCACTAATGACCCAAAAAATTACGCAATTATTTAATTCTAAGTAACTCAAAAGTTACTTTTTCCAGTAAGGCATTACTTTTTGATATAAGTAATCAAAAAAATAACTGCGTTCCTTTGTGAATGAAGTAACTAGTAACGGTAGCTAGTTACTTTTTTTCAGTAACTAGCACAACACTGACCACATGTAGTGGAATCTTTCTGACAACTATGGATGTTGCTGTTTCGTTTTTGCTTTTCACTTTAAGTATATACAGAATAAATGTACATTTACACATAAAAAAGGAAACAATTTCTATCTTAGGAGAAGCACATCCCTATCCCCTGTGTATATATGTGTATGTGGTGCAATAACTCCGGAGGGTGGAGATGGTGGGTGGTGTGTTGAGGTGTGATTAGAATTGGAGGAATTGGTAGGGCAAATTGAGGTGGGAGTGCCGCCCCCGCGCCACTACTTAGTAGCACTAGCGGTGTTATTATTATTATATGTACAGCGCCATCTACCGAAGTGGAGGTGCAGAAGTGGCACCATTTTCAAGGTTTTTATGTAGGAACAGGAGCTGGTCAACATGCATGCAATAGAAAACACATGGCCACGAAAATGTGAAAAATACAATCAGAAAAATATTAATTAAAAATATTTTTTTTTAAAAATCTATTTTAAAAAAAAAAAAAAAATTAAAATTGGCACCCAAAAAAAAATGCGATATATTGTGAAATAGTTTTCTTCACACCCCTACTTGTGATGATGATTCTGATCTGTTTTTGATGCTCAAAAATGGGCTAAATCTTCTTTTATGCTTCCATAATGATTCCACCCGATACACATTCATCACCATGTGTAATGTGTGCCATGCCTGCTGCATGTGGTGTATGAAAGCAGAGGAAGACATGAACTAAAACCTGGAGTAGGAAGCCATCAAATTCTGTGTACAACCACATTACAACATTAAAGGCACTTAATAAATAAAGTACTGAAACTCTGTGAAAAGCATGTCTGATTGACTTTTTCCTCACTTCAAACACTGATCTGGATAGAGTCACCATGAGAGACGCAAACCAGTGTGTGTGTGTGTGTGTGCGTGTGTGTGTGAATCTTCCATTAAACTCAAACTGATTCTATAAACTTGTCTCCTCAATCCCTCCGAGCTGCTCGTCTCAGCTGTCTCTCTCACCTCCTGCAGAACAATAAATATCTGTCTCCAGACAAAAAAACCATAAATGAGTGTGGAGATCCTCCATGCTAATCATTAGCTTCTCCATTAACCCCTTGACACCTCCTCCTTCATCCTGCATTAACAAGGGGGGCGGGACTATAATTAGTATGGCTTGTGTACAGAAGCCCCTTGCCTGCACGGAAAACATTTTAATTATGTATAAAACACCAGAGAGACACACACACACACACACACACACACAAACACAGCAGGGGAGAAGGAATGATATTTAGAATTAGCCTAATTTTCTCATCCTCCTCCTCCTCCTCCGCCTCCTAACAAATGTTAACCAGAAAAGCATTTCAGTCGTCATGAAACAAACCAGATAACAGCCTGCACATCCTTCTACTGAAAACTTAAAAATTCCATTTTTATCTTTTTTTTTTTTAACACCATTTTTCATTTAATTCCACCATTTAGTCGCCATTAAATACATCATTTAGTATTCTCCATCTGTCGAGACCCTCAACCTATAACCTTGTCAAATTACTGGTACAGTTCACTACGCGTGTACACTTAAACAGTAATCTCTTCATCCTCAGCTCTCATTCTTACATTTATTCAGGAGCAAACAAACTGTTGACACATTAGCAAAGAGCTCTCTATTGTTTTCAACAATAAGCTGGTAATATAACAAATAATGTGTTTAACCATATAAAAGTAGTAGCGCGTAGATAGAGTAATCTTAAAAACTAGTGAAATCATTAAATTAGTTCATAAGTATGCCGTTGTGTTGACAGCTAAATAGAAATCTACTGAGCATCTCTATCAGAGATCACAGTGGGGCTACAAAAAGGGTTTTTGAAGTTGTTCTGTGTACTTCTCTGTAATTCTTGCACATTTTTCTTGTCGTCTAGCGGGTTTTTGTTGGTTTTTGTTTTGTGTGCTTTTTGGAGTCATTTTGTGGGTTTTTGTGTTCATTTGGTGTATTTTTCTGTCATTCTGTATATTTTGTTTTATTTGTTACGAGTCATTTTCTATTTTATTGTATTTTTTGTAATCTTGTGTGTTTTTCATGTCGTTTTGCATATGTGGCCAAACCAGCCTGTCACTGCCTGATCTCCTGGTTAGTAGTTGGATGGGAGACCACTGAGGTGCACCATGGCAGCCTCGCTTCCGTCAGTGTGGCGACTAAGTGTGGAGTGAAAGAATGATCCCTTAATTCTGTAAAGCAACTTCGAGTGTCCAAAAAAGTGCTGTATAAAATTGATGTAATATTATTATTTTTGAGTGTTTTTCTGCCATTTTGTGTGTTTTTTAGGTTATTTTGCTCACTTACTTTGTGGGCCGCACAAAATTAGACAGAGGGCCACATGTAGATTTGGGTCAGGGACTGACCACCCCTGGCTGGGTCACCTGAAGGATGGTGTCTGAGGTTAAGACTCAAAATGCCAAATGTCCTTCACTGCCCATGTGTCCAGGTTACACTTAGTCATCACATATATGAAGACTCACCCTCAATAATGAATATGAATCTATTTCTGCTCAGAACAAAGCCTGATAGTGAGCTAGTCCAATTCAATTCATTTGAGTGCTTTAGCAGAAGGACATCTAAGACATCAAGAAATCAAGGATTGGAGTTTGAGAGCCCTGATTCTGGAGGTCAGAAATACATTTAGGTTAAAAGGCCTATGTTAAGCAAAATGAACTTTTCTGTGCTTTAAACATCATAAAGTGCTATATGGGCTTCATACACATGCCCAAAGTGTTTTTTTCATTGATTCCCTCAATAGTTAGACGGTGATTTGCTCCTTTCTTACTGCAGGGTGAGCACAAACACCTCGTTCCAATTTGATGACGCGTTCCCACTTTGATGACGATTTTGACACGGCACTGAGCTGGAGAAGCCACGCCTCCAGGAAGCTCTCTGCCGTATTTGACATGTAAACAGACACGCCCACGAAGGTGAGCATTTCAGCGTTGTTCTCTCAGTGCTATGTATGTATTTTCTACAGTCTATGTATGTACCGGTTAACGCCCCGCCCCCACGCTCTGTCTAGTGTTTATAAAACAGTATGAGCTCGGCTACGGAGTGGGTGGGAGGAGGGGGGCCGTTCTCTGGCCTTATGTCACCGTGCGGGGAGGAGGAAGTCAGTGTCCCATCTATTAATACGCCCACTCATGGATATGTAGACCGCAAATCAGCCTGTTTGTGTTGTTCAGAAAGTAACTTTTCAGAGGCTAAATCTCTGGAAAACTGGTAAGTTTGGAGAAAATAAACCTCAAACACTATGTTTTTTTGGGTTCTTAGAACAAATGGAGACGGGTGAAAAATAGCATGACATGGGACCTTTAATGTGGTAGAAATGTTTGTGGCAGAAATGTGTTCCTACAGTCAGTTGGTAAATGTGTTTGCTTGGAAGCTTTCTTTGAATGCTGATATGAAGCTATTTTGCAGTGATGCACTGCCGTTTGCTCAGTTAGTGGCTCTGTTTTACAGTGCGAGGCCTGTAAACAAACAGTTCAAATAAATTTTACTTTCACAAGTCAACGCATACATCCATCATCTCTCCCTTTTCAGGCTGGTGTCGCCATAGCAACAGGACAGCAGAGTCCACTCGAGAAAGCCTGTGATAAAAAGTTTGCATAGATTGGAATCTATTTACATTTTTGAATGAAATTGAGGTTCATAGGTAAAAGAAAAAAGGAACATTTGCTGCCTGGATCTACAGGTCCTACTGCATTCATGTAACAACATGTTTTTTAATAATAAAAAAAAAACTCAGCAAAACATTGCACTTAACATCCTCAACAACAAAAGCACAAACAAATGTCTTCATTGTTGGAACATTATAAAAAAAAAATGAGTATTGCTGCTTGGCATCATTTCATCTCACAGAGTTTGTGAAACTGACACAAAAATGACTTGTGTCTCCTCCTCCCAGTGATGTCAGAGTGCGTGGGTTGTGAGTGATTAGCTGCCTCTGTTTTGCACCCAGGTGTGGCCCGTTCCCAATCAAGCCTCCCTCACTATTTAGCTGAATGTTTGGACACTGAATCATTTCTGGTTCAGTGTCAATGTCATGCCCTTTGTGTGCTGCGGCATAATTGTTCCCTGCTTCTAGTTTTCCTAGTGCCTCTTTGAGATTTGGGTTTCTGAAGTTTGTTAAATAAACATGGACTGGTTCTATGAACGCTACACCTGTCTGCTGCCAACACCCACCGGGTGTGACATTTTTAATTCGGTCTTCAAAGTGAAACTAAATCACCAGGTTTTGGTTGACCTGCGACGAGAGGGGAAATTAAAAAAACTATAAAATCACTAAAGAACAATCTCAATCCAACCCACGCACCACAGATGGTTTTATAGGAGGGGCGGGGCTAACAGTGCTGGTTTGTGATGCAAGATGGTCCCCAAGGGCCTATACTATGGGACTTATACTACGAAGCTAGATAATTACTGTATATCCTGGATTTATCTCCTAACCAAACACTGTCAGTCAGACAAAAGCTGTCCTATGAATCTAGATATCAACTCGCTAAGAGTTGATTTCAGCCTGGCTACGTGCGCTCTTATACAACCAATCACAACCACAGAGGAACTGTTGATAAACATCACAATTGAGGAATAATAATCTTTGAAAAATATCGAGAATTAAAATCCATAATTCAGACCAAAATCGACTCTGTTGCTGCAGTAAAAGCAGCAAGTAATTAATGCAGGAATGAATTACTGCATTGTTGATGAGTGCCAAAACTTAAGAATAAACAGACGCGTAAATCATAATATTGTATATTATCTTACAGGACTGAGGCGTCACCCCAGAATACATGAATGAATGAATGAATTTATCGGTCTGAAAGCGTCTGATGCACACAGGCTTTATCAGCTGACTTATTTTACCTTATCAGTTAATCAGATAAAAATCTCTATTTCCTATAGGATGTCATCGATAAATGAAAGGATTGCATCGCTGTTTAAATATTCTCTCTCCTTTATACCAAATACATATGTATTCAGTTGAAAATAGTAGTTTCGGGGTTTAGTTACTCTTTAAGGATGCAAATTGTAATTTTTTTGTTTTGTTTAATTTGGTCCAAAATCCATAATCATCTTATTATATTGTATTGCATATTGTAATCAAAATGAGTGTACAGTAAATCTCTTCTCCTTCTCCTGGCTCTGTAAATGAGCTTTAGAAATCCAGGAACGTGATGCTGGACTTCAGCCAATCCATGAGCTGTTTTCAGCATTACTATTGGCTGCTCAAGCTGCTCGCCAAAAGTCAATGCGCGTTCCCAATCTCAGAGTAGGGAACGTCCCATGGCTTTATATTCAAGCTGAAGTCTCTAACGTGGCTTTTGGCAACAGCGGTTCCACGGCAAAGCAAGAGGGAAAGGAAGATCGAGGTGGAGAAGCAACAGAATAAAGGCACAAATGTGTGGGAGGTCCCTCTGACTCGGTATGCGGCGGACTGCGCCGAGTCAGAGGGAGACAGTGATAACAGACGGAATAAATAGCTTATAAAACTATTTGAGAAACATCATATAAGGTGGAGCTAGAGAACAGATCCATTTCATTTGCAGTGTGGAGTGTGTCTGCTCTGATTAGCTGGGATCAGGAGGCAGAGGAGCGGCTGCTTGTGTGTGAGGAGCAGCTGTGAGCATCTTACTGTCCTCAAACCACAAAGCAGCGAGCGATGCATTCATTCATCTAGGGCTGCTCAACGAATCAAAATACAATTACGATTTTGATTATTACACCCAACGATTACAAAAAGAGCACTATTTCGATCATCTACAAATAATAGAGTTTGGCACACGTTATTAATACTAACTTTTACTGTAAGCTCCTCCCCTCCGTCCCGCCCCTCTCAACGCCAAAGCTGGCCTGCAGGCCAACACGAGGAAAGTTGTTGCTAGTGGTCTTGAAACATGGCAGCAAAAACACTTGGTAAACAAGTGGCAAGTCAAATTGTCTTCAATGGGAACACTTTGGGTCTGATGATGAAGATCTAAAGCAAAGACACATCACGTGCAAGAAGTGTTTTGTTTGTTGTTGATTTTAGTGTTTGAAGGAATTTATTTATGTTTAAAGAATATAATTTATGTTTTTTTTTTGTAAAAAAAGTAAATAACCTTTTGGTTGACAAATAATCATTTGAATAATCATGATTTCAATTGTGACTAAAATAATCGTGATTATTATTTTTTCTATAATCGAGCAGCCCTACATTCATGTTTCTAAAACATCAGAATTCTCTCCAATAACACAAGATAAAGTCCCAACAACACTATTCTCTATGGAGAAAACAGTCGCAAAATGTTCCACAGCGTTCCCAAGAACACCGCTGAGTTTTTCAGGATGGGAGGGGAAACGTAGAGCGCCTCACAATTCTACAAACTGCAGCTTTATCTTTGACCACTCCCTCACTCCTACTTGATGGAGTTATTGTTGGCTAATTAGGCTGTTTAATGGTTATTCACCTGAATCTGTCGGCCTGTCCTGAAGGCTCATTATGACATCATCAAACCTTTTTTAATTACTTTTTCATTTCATAATTTAGATGCACCTGAAGGCAGGGGAAAAAGGGCATGTGTTAAATAGGTAAAAATAAATTTAATGAGTAGTACATTAATGATGGAGCAGTGAGGTATAAAGTTGACCTTACATTCATTGGAGCTTCACACAGCTAAAGCTACAGCAGTTTTACTAAATCTATAAGGTACATCGTCATTTCTCAATCCACACGAGTGAAATTTATACAAGCCACTGTTGCAATCCAATGTTTGTGTGTGTGTGTGTTTGCAGCTTCTCCTCACAGAAGACAGATAAGGAGGTGCTTTTTTAAGCACATTTGTTTTCGGGGAAGGGAAAATCATTCATTAATGTAGATTTATGCAGATTGGCTGGTTGGAAGTCGTTTGGGCGAAAAGAGCCACTGAGGGTCGAGGAGTGATTGCTAATGGCTTTTTATGGCTGGACCACAGAGAGGGAAGTGACAGACTCTCTCTCTCTCCTTGAGTACACTTGTATGTGTTTGTGTGTATTTGGAAATGTCTCTCCTGGGCAAACAACAAGCTGTTAAGACAATTGGTTTAAATCTTCACTCAACTTTTAGAATATTCAGTTTGTTTCCTGCTGCTGCGAATGTCTCTCGGTTTGATTTCTGATTGTATCGGTGTCTTTTATTGTTCTATTGAATTTCAAAACTTGAGAAACATTAGAAGGCGTCATTGTGTTGGTCGCTTCCAGCTAAACATCTAAAAAGGTTCTTCAAAACTTGTGGATAATCTTTGAGTGCAGCAAAGTAGGGTATATTTAGGTACGACAAAGAGACAGTAGTACAATGTCTTAGTCATGCATTGTCACAAACAAGAGTTACAAAGGTGCATTGTACAAAAAAAGATGGACACACATGTAAAAGATTAGTATTTATTTACAGGATGCCTACTAGGGGTGTGTTTTGCCTGGCATCTAGCGATACGATTCGTATCCCTATACATAGGTCACGACACGATCAGATATATCTCAATATTAAAGTATAAGGCGATTATTGCGATTTTTTTTTTTCAATATATGACTTAAGAAACAACTACTGTAATCTGTAAATTTGTACACCGTCATCAGAACATTATGTATGAAATATATTTTGGCATATTTTACTCTCCAAACATTGGCTTTAACATGCCATGTGCCAACATGACTTTAGTGCAACCTAACTGAGGTATATGCCGAGAACAACAAATAAATGCAGATAGCAAACTGCTTCTCTCGTCTCCTTTTTCGGCATGTACAAAAAAAAAAAAAAAAAAAAAAGAATAACAAAACTTCTGTGAATGCAACCATGTCAGAAAATAACTGAATAAATAAATAAAAAATAAAATAAATAAAGTTAGTTTTTAGATTTTATTGTAAAAACACAAGCTGGTCAACATGACCAGATTTCAGCGAACTTCTTTGTGCAGTTACAATGTCTCCTGCAGTGGAAAAAACTTTCCTTGGTAAATAAAGATAAAAAATAAAAACAATTTTAGAAAAAAATCCATATACATGCATTTTGAATTGATCCGAGAATTGCGCGACATAATATCGCAATATATCGCCAAATCAATTTTTTTCAACACCCCTAATGCCTACCATACTGTCTATCCATCATATACAGTATGAAGCCAATATGTTTTAATAAACCCATTTGAATTAGGCTTGAATAATACCTTACTGTAAGAAGTGGGTTACTGTAGATTACAGCTTAATGCCATCATTGAACCTTTAATTTCCTGAAATTCATTTAATCTAAATAAAAAACTCATTCTTTGCTTTAGTGTCTGTCTGTCCCCAAAACTGGATTACAGATATGATGAGTTTGAGAACAAACAGGAGGGTTTTGAAAGAAAAATGTCTCACAATGTATCACATGTTTTTTGTGACAATAGTAAAAATCCATATTCATTTTCTTTTTCCCCATGTCTACATATTTGGTCATAAATGAACACTATAAATGTAGTGTCTTACACATTCATGTGCAGATTAAATAAATGTCAGAGCGACTGACTGGTTTGTGTTGTGTATTGTTTTTTGGAACTATGACTCTCATTGTTTATAGAAATGCATGATTCAATATTTATTTTTTAAAAATAAGGAAATAAAATTGCAATAATTGTTACTATCGAATTGCAATACTTGCCTTGAATCAGAATCGCAATACATATCGAATCGGCACCCAAGTATTGTGATAAAATCCCAGCCCTAGTGAATTTGCATTGCATGGATTTCTCTGTGCATAGGTGTTTTTTGTCCAGGTCATCCGTTCCCTAACTACTGTCTAAAAGTATGTGTTTTCAAAGTTTTGGGATGAACCAGTACAGGCTGAACGTCCCTGTTCAGGCTCCTCTTCAGGTGACGGACAAAGTCTCAGACACAACGGCGATTGATTCTCTGACAACGCCAAACTCACACAACAAACAAAACTTAAACAGATTGATGTCAACTGATAACAGCTCAGACCCACAGCTGAACGCACCTGCCCAACTCCATTGTAACACACACTCCTTGCGACACGGCGACCAATACAGACTGGGAACAGGGATGTAGAGACAAACAAGGAGACAGACACAAAGACAGAGGCATACCGTAATGATCATACTCCCACAAACATATGCACTTTTCACATATCAGTAGCTCTACAATTGGTTTAAAAGTGTGGAGAAAATGTAAGAAGCCATATGATTGGCTGAAAGCAAACACATCTGATTGGCTGATGAATCTGTCAATCAGTTTTATCAGCCAATGGTGACGTTTGTTGACCCGCGACGTCGGGGCAGTCTCAAAATTCACCGCAGAGATTTCTCTCACAAATACACAGAAGTTTCACAGCACAGAAGCGGTTTGTACATGCACATTCAGCAATTTGCATTATCTGTGGATTTATATTACAAGTGTGCCTCAAAATCATATTTGTGAAACAGATCGTGTGCATTTGTGAATCTGAAATACAACTGTGAAACAAAGCATGTGCATTTGTGAAAAACCCTGCAAGAGTTCATTCATTATGATACTGTTCTGATTCCATAGTATTCCTCTTCGCTCCCACTTTCCCTCCCTACCTCTCCCTGCTGTTATGTCTGCTGTCTCTGTCTTATGGATCTAATAGGAGCCTCTCACTGCATTTATCCTACCAAAATTAAGGAATCAGTTCAGCTGGTCTCTCTACTCTATTGGTCGAATTTCTCAACAAGGAGAGCAGGCAATGGGAGAGCCCATAAGTCCTGAAAATGTGGAAGACGTCGACCAGACCAAATGTGATTTATGATAACAGGACTTCTGCTGATTGGAACTGGCATTTTCCTGATTTATCGCAAATTCGAATTACAACGGCAGCATCATTGGAAGCCGCTAGTCATCGATGGAGGGGGCCGAACTCTCAGAACTCTCAGATGGAATCCACCGTGGAACCTTAAGGATTAGTGGAGAGTTTGGGTCAAGGGAAACGGCCACACTATTGGATTATTGAATGACCAGGGACAATAGGGCTGGTAGTCAAATGTTGTAACAAGCCCGTCTGAAAACAACTATCTTCTCATCATCAGCCCCCCTGAGAACAGCCTGCTCAAGGTTGTCTCAATCTCAACCTTGGATGTATGCGGATCTGATGCTCCGTCCCCGTTCTTCTCTGCACCATCTGGTTTTTTCCTGGTTCTGTACTTTGTTCTCTTTTAGGGAATTCAGTTCATAATCTGCTTTTTCTCCTCACCTCTCCTTTTCTTGTTTTCACGTTTTCATCTAAATACAAGGTGCCTCCAATGCCTTTGGCGACCCACAGTTCTCCCATTCTTGTCTCCCTTGTTATCTGACTGTTCTTCCATGTTCTTTTTGTAAAGCACTTTGTGGTTTCTACCTGTGAAAAGCGCTCAATCAATAAAAATTACTTACAGACTTAGATACAAGACCTTCTCAGTACCACCCAGCTGAAGAGGAAGAGACAGAAAGCCTCAAACACTTGGAGGGAAGCTATCACCGACACTTATGCATTTCTTCTTCTCCTTTGTGTAACGATGTTCACCTCCATTTTTTCTGGTTTATTTTTTCTCACGTGTCTCTCACCCCCTAAAAAACTCTTGTGCCCTCAGCCCTATACTAAAGTACTTATATGATAAAGTATGTTACATAAATAAATAACAGTACAGAGACTGCCCCCTGCTGGGCTACGTAAAAACACTTGTGTTTCAAAAGACCTTTGAGTCAGAAGAAACAGGTATGGAGTGAATGTTTGTTCAAGTAGATGACTTTTGTACACTTAACTGTGTTGTGTGGCTAATCGATCAAAGAGTGATGAAAGCAATGTCAACAAGCTTCACCACATTCACTACATCTCTTCCACGTGAGCAGACGGCTCCTTTAAATCTGCACATGGCCGTTTTTATCAGATCGAGACGAAAGATTCATACTGCTGGCTGGGAAAAGACTGTGGCAGGTTGATAAAGACACGCCTAAGTGTGCATGTGTGTGTGTGTGTGTGTGTGTGTGGAACAGCTGATTCAGACTCTGCAGCGTTTTTCAGCTGCTGCTAATTAGTGGATGTGCCGACATTGCCTGGTGTATGACTTTGAAGCCAATCATTCAGATAACTGTGTGTGCTTCTGCGTGTGTAGGTGTGTCAGTCCGATGAATTGTCTCGTTTAAGCAGCAGATTATCTGGGTTTTCTAATTATTATGGAGTAATTAGGACTGAACTGCAGATTATCACACAGAGACATGAAAATACAGAAGCTCCGAAGGATGAAACATTTTAATAAAAAAAAAAAAAACATTCACATGCTGAGACAATAAAACAATACAGCAGTTGAGTCTGGATTTAACTACACCTGCTGTGGACTGGAGAAAAAAAGACACTTTAATATAGAAGATGAAGACGTTGAGACTAGGGGTGCACCCCCTCTCACCCGCCCCCTGCAGCCCATCAGCTTCCCTACCCACTGCATTGCACTTTAAAAAATAAAGAATCTGAATGTAAACTACATTTTTTTTTTTTACTTGTACTTATATTTTTTAAAGAGCAATGCGTAGATCTATGGTTTGAATTTGATATAGCAACCCCTCTATATTAACTGTTCCGCGTCACATGGGCAGCATTGATTAGATTCTCACGCTGAGGTTGCATACTAACGTACTGCTCATACTAAGTCTGACGCCAAAATGATTATGTAGTGCGTTCACATTACTAATGGAAGGATTGAGTAACTGAGAAAAACCTGACTATATACTATATCTGGACATTTCTTAAGTATGCACAGTGGGCACACTAGTCATACTCAACTAGGGTTGGGCATCGTTTGGATTTTAACAATTCTAATTCCGATTCTCAATTTCTATTCCTGTTCTAAACGATTCTCGATTCCGATTCTTTGAGTTGTGCAGGTCAACAGGTCACAGATTTCAAAGGGGAATTTTTTCATTTGAAAAAGCCTTTACGCAGCCTATTTCTTTATTAATTCACTTAGTTGATACAGTTTAATTTGGTTGCTGAAACTGTAAAACTGAAAGTTGCTGAAATAAAACTACAAACAAGTTGTCAGCAGTCTAAAAAACAAAGAGCAACAGGTAGACGTGAAACAAAATAAAACAAACTCAAACCCTGGAGCAGTCATGTGACAAATCAATCAACAGTTCTTGTTGAGAAAGATTATTGTTATTCTGGATACAGTGGAAACAGAAACTATCAAAATAGTTATATTTTGAACTTGTTTATATTGTTGGGAATATATTATATACATAAATGTAATTGGAGCATCAAGCCACAAAAATTGTACTGTTTTAAAAAGAAAATAGACTAATATAAGACAAAAGGTCAGTGGAAACTTTGGACATTTTTGAATTCTTAAATCTGTTTATTAAAGTAAAAGTACCCCGAGTATTTTTTCTTTATGTACATATGTAAATTTGACTGTAAATAAATTATGTTTTATATAATTTTATATATTGTAATTCCGAGGCAACAGCAGAGTCTGTCCTACACTTCCTCATTTAGCGGGGAATACGCCTACATTAAGGAAGAACTCATCCTTTAGTAACTCCATAAGTTGATTATTTAAACCGCTCTCTCAATCCCCTGTCAGCCTATGGTCAGCGGCTCCGCAGGCAAACACACACACACACACAAACTGCAGTCGCTACAGTCGTGTTCTGAGCGCACCTTATACAAACCCAGCGTAAACACACAGCAAGCCGTGGAAACAAACTCGTGCGGGCCTTTAGGAATCAAAAAAACAAATCGAAATTCAAACATCTTTGTAACGGTTCCGGAACCGGACGTTAGGAACCGGTTCCTAATTGGAACTGGTTCTCGGTGCCCAACCCTATACTCAACCGCCCCATGATGCATTGTAAGTGGAACTTAACATCATCCTGGCACTGGCTTCAAGCTAAAAGTCAAACATTCCCTTTTAAAAACAAAAGCATCTCTTCTTGTCTTCCATTAGTTTTTGGAAATAGAGGTCATGTTTTCAAGTTAACCAGAAGTTTTGTCAATAGCACAATGGCAGGTCTCTGAAAATCTCAGAAATGTCGGCATGAAATGTTTCAGCAAGTTTTCTGGATGAAATGAGCACATGTTGATATTCTACTTGGTCACTTCGCTTTTTATCGTTGTAGGTTTGAAATGCATCTTGGGAAACTTGGAAGTATACTTCAGTGGGAAATATCATCCAAATAATACTATATAGTAGACAGTATATACTCACCGATAGTGTAGTGTGTAGTAGGGGTTGAACCAGCTAGTCGACTTTAGTGTTGTCATGTTGTCTTGTGACGTCGACTAGTCGCAGTACCTGACTTTTGCCCAAAATGGCAGCGCAACGCAGCAAACGAGGGTCCTTTTCACCCCTGCACTGCAAGGCAGCACAACATCAAGCGTTTATCGCTCCTTCCTGGTTTGTGCTAAAACTGCAGCTAGTAGGCAGATACTACAGCTAATATACATGCTAATGTTAGCTGTCTGTGTATTAAGCAGATCTGCAAAACAGCAGCGCAGGACGAAGGCTCCGTTAGCGGGAAAAGATCGCTGTTGTGCCAAAATCTGTGACCGGAGGTGGCGACAATTCCAACCCCTGTGGCTTCTGGGTGGACATGTTTGTAATTCTTCTCCAGTCTGCATTTACTTCACCCCCCAGAGCGTCATGTTTAAGGGGGAGTAAATAGCTCCTTAATAGCTCCGAAGAGGTTTACGCAGTTGACGTAGAACTCTTCTTCTCTACCACCGAGAAACCACAGCGGTCACAGATTTTTTCGGGTCACAGATGGCTCTTGGTGATGTCATCGACTAGTCGACGTCGACTCAACTAGTATGCACTTAAAGTCGACCTTTAAAATTATGAAGTCGTTCAACCCCTGGTGCGTAGTGTTAGTATGCGATTTCAAACACAGCCTATGTCTTTGTGGCCAGCAACCAAATCGTCCATGAACCAGTACTGGTCACCACTGATTTGTATATTAGCATTTACTTTCTTCACTACTCACTTTTAGCTGTAAGTTCATTATTTATTTTAAGATCATTGCCCAAAATAAGATAAATTGCAATTTAAAAACAACTGACAATATTTTGTGTGGTTTTTATGAGTTGGATTTTAAAGCCTGGGCTTCGTAAGATGTACAGTAAGATCTCAAATCAATTGAGTAACATTGTAAGTTAACAACTCGTCGGTTGGAAAATAATTCCCACTGTGAATGTTGGTGGAATCCAGCTGGTAACATTTTATAGACATTAAAACAGTAATTCCCTTTGATAAAGAGATCTATGGTCCACCATCTTCTTATTTGATGTTGATACAACTTTTTTATTCAACAACATGTTTTGGTCACAACAAACGCACAAAATATGTTCCACCTCTACACTACACACATCTTTCCTTCCCCTCTTCTCATATTTCTTTTTCGACTGTTGTGCATCTCATTCCATCTGCCCAAGAAGAGACCGAGTTACCATAACAACTCGCTAATGTCAGCGGTCTTCTGTGATCCCATATGCAGGTTATCTGCACATATGAAAATGACTTTCTACACATCTCACCTCTCCGTCTTCAGGCTGCTTTTCCCTCCCGCAGCTCGCGTGTGTTTTCAGCGACCCGCGCCAAACCGTCGGCCATCAGCGCCTCCTCGAGACTTCTTCTGGCCTGGTATACTTTAATTTCCTGCTCTCTGGAAAAGAAAAAAAAAACACACACACATGCATTAGTGTTTCATATTTGATAATATGTTGGTTAAATTGAGCTTAAATGTTGCATGAGGCCTGAATATTTAAAAATATCTGTACACTTTGGGCTTCTTAAAAGATCAACCATGGACCACTGAGAAAAAAAAAAGAAATGTTTTCTCAGGAAATGAGAGGGGAAAAAAGAAATTAGCCCCCTGGCTACTATCCCATGTATTTACATGAAATCGTTTTATATTATATATATATATTTAAAAAAAACTCTTATCTAATTACAAGTTTCCATTAGATGCTCCACTTAACTCCCTGTTTACAAAGGACATAACATTCCAGCATCCACAACCGTTACAGCAGCGCTATCAAGCTCATTATCATTCAGAATGCAGATTTTGGGCAAAGAAAAGGGGGAAATTCCAATGTGTTTGTGCCCTAGTATGTATTTCCACACATATAACAGGCAGTATGTGAGGCAATAAATGATAAATATCAGTCCCGGCAGGATCTTCACTTCAAAATTCCTTGATGTTGTGAGTGATTTTTGTGCAATTTCAAGAGATTTTTGAGGAATTGCAAGGATTTAGAAAAATTGGGAGTTCTTTCAACAATTAGTAGTTGCAAATGACTGCAGTTGTGTATTATAAGCAGGGAAAAATAGCGAGTCCCTGCAAATATTATGGAGTTTCAATAAATTTCTGAATTTGAAGGGACTGGAATATCTACAACTGAATTATTCAGTAATTTACACAATGATTCATGTTTTCTTTGTTATTTTTCCCTTTCTCCAACAAGACATAACAAATGCTCTAAAGGGCCGGATTTGGCCCCCGGGCCTTGAGTCTGACTCGTGCCCTACAGCATGTTCTCTATAAATCTTGTCTGAGAGGAAATGTCTCAGAATCAAAGGGCTGTGTTGGGGGGTTAAGTGAAGAGGTGGGGCAGCGCCTTTGCTCTTTGCTGATGATGCAAGAGCTCCATCCAATTAAAGCCTCTTGTTGGCTCGGGATCGGTTCAGAGTGTGAAGAGGTTGGAATTTGAATGAAGGATTGTCTTCCATCCCCAGGTGTGGGAAAAAGACTGACCCAGGTGAACGAGTTCAAGTATTCACCACGGATAGAAGGATTGTCAGATTGATAGCAGGCGTGGACAAGTGTTCAGTGAGCTGTGGCAGACAGACGGACATCAAATGTTTCTATAAGGATCTACGGCGCTGTCCTCAATGATGGACATTAGCTTATTTTTAAAAGGAGTCATCGGAGAGTCGAAAATGGAAGAGCCTCAACTCCGCGGATGGATGGATGGATGTTGGCGTTAAAGAGATCATCTACTGTTTTTACAAATGTGTCCTAAAATCTTTTAAATAAACTCATGCCAAACAAAACACATTATTTTGCACCACATTTTGAAAATGGTACATTTCCATTTTAAAACCTGTATTCCACCATCTTGAAATCACCTGATTGAAGACGTCACACACACCCATCTCGTTTTCCAGTTCTCTATTGGAGCAAAGCATTCAGCCTGCTTTTTAGATCATTTAGCAGCTTTTTCAGTCAAAAAGACAATTTTGTGCTACTTTTGGTTGCTTTAAATCACATGTGTCAAACTCAAGGCCCGGGGGCCAAATCTGGCCCTTTTGCGCATCCAATTTGGCCTGCAGGAGAAAGTAAAAATGACAGAAAACACGAATTATTGTGTGAATTACCAAATAATCCAATTGTATATATCTCAAATTTACCAATTTCATGAAACACAAAATCTTTAGGGGCTAGCAGTTTTTTTGTTTATATCACATGAATGCAGCCATTTTTAATTGCACATTGTGAAAAACTTAATTTTTACCCACACATTTAGCAATTTCTTACAAGCATTTGCATATGATTCCTCCAAATTACACACAAATTGGTAACAATTGATGTTAAAATTGTATTTTTTGCCCCACCTAAAAACTGCGGCCCACTTCAGATCCAACTGGTCCATATTTGGCCTCTGAACAAAACAAGCTTGACATCCCTGCTCTAAATAATGAGGAAAGGTTAAAGATGTCGATGTAACCCTCTTTGGTTTACCAAAAGAGGATAAAAACAGTCATGACCCAAAACATAATCTATGACCGCAGGGAGTGCCAGTTCCCACTCTGCGGTTTGGTAGTAGACAATGAAGAGGTCAGTGTGCTGACACGCTCTGGCGGCTGAAGTTAGCGAGTAAATCACGGACTGTTGAAGGACTCCCAAAAGGACTTCTATTCTCAGGGTTTGTATGTCTTTAACAGTCCGTGATTACTCGCTAACTTCAATCAGGTGATTTCAAGATGGCGGAATACAGGTTTTAAAACAGTAAAGTAGTCCCGTTTTTTTAAAAGTTAATAAAATGAATATGGTGCAAAATAATGTGTCTCACTATAGGCATAGATCTTCTAATACAGTGGTTCTCGAAGTTTTGGGGGTAAAGTACCCCCTTTCTCTTATTTCTGAATCAATGTACCCCCTTTGTCCAACTGCAACATTTTGCTTAGAAGACAATTTAAAAACTACAGATTATAATGATGGAATGAACAAGTGATAACACACATTTTAAAGAATCTCATTTTGTAAATAAGTGAAACAAAACAGTATTTCGTGCAGCTCAGAAATATTTTTTTTATTACTACATTTTAGTTTAACTACATTTATATTTTACAAAGTGAAAGTATAGAAATACCGTTGTTTAAAATTGTGTTGTTTTAATAAAAAATAAATTTAAAAAAAAAATAATAATAATTTTAAAATTCTCTTTTAAATTTTCAGAAATTTCAGGTGACCCCATTTGAACTCCAGGCAATCCCACATGGTGCTCCGACCCCAAGGTTGAAAAACACTGATTTAGTAGCTCCTGAATAGATTTATTTCTGTAGTTTGTATCATTTGCAAGACTGACACTTTATTTGGTAGTTTTCCACTCTCTAATTCTCAAGTAGTGCCATTGTGTACCCCTAGGGGCACACATACCCCCGTTTGAGAAACACTTCTAATAAGTACATTTCAAAGGTTTTAGGCCACATTGTGGGCGATCTCATGAAGACGTTTTTCGGTATACAAAAATAATCACAATTATATATATATGTATTTAGTTTGATTGGAATGGGAAAGAAAAAAACAGACAGAGATGTGAGTTATAGGGGAAAAAAGGAAAAGAACAAAAAATGAAGAAGGGGAGAAGAATGAGAGCGATTTAGGATGACAGGCACATCCAACTGGAGGGAGAGAGGGGAAGAGGAGAGAATGGGGAATTAATGGAGGGGAGAGATAAGAAAAGGAGGAGGAGGGTTAGAGGAAATATAAGAGAAGGTAGAAGGGGGGAGGCAGGGAATGAAAATGGAAAAAGACAGAGAGATGCTAAACAAGAGGAGGGAAACAGACACACTCCTGATGGAGGATGGAGGATAAGAGCTGAAAAAGGAATTAAAATAATTCAGGAGCGTGCCTGCAAAAGACAAGGAAAGACGGGGTGATACATGGAGATCAGGAAATAGGCAGGGCCTAAAGACAAGACAGAGGGAGAGGAGGGGAAAGGTGGATGATAAGGGAATGGAGATGAAAAAAAGAAATGAAATGAGGAGAGGAGAGGACATGAGGCTGGAGAGGAGGAAAGAGCCACAAGGGAAAGAAAAGTGGGGGGGTTTGGGGAAGGAGAGCAATGGATTTCAGGGATTCTGCTGTAATAGCTCTGGCCAGATGTTCTCAGTGCTCCGTTTTGCACTGGACACACACACACACACACACACAAATACACTGCACAGTCCCATGGTTTGCATGCCCACAGTGCCTCCTGCTGTTATTACAGGAAATGTCTGTGACTTATCCGTCTGATCCAATGCACCGTACGAATACTGGATGGTATTAAGCTCCAACACCTCCAACTCACAGGTCGTTGTGTTCCTAAAGCCGTTTCTGAACCTATGTGGCGTTATGACAGGCTGACACGGGGGAATACTGTTTCCATCAAAGGCTTGACATCAAGGGTGGCGTGATCCGATGTTTCCCCAAGGAACGATGCCCAAAGCCACATACAGTACTGCCTCTGTGAAGTTACCTTCTCCCTAAAGTCCATCCAACCAGACAAGTGATTTAAATGTAAGGCCTCAGATTCTCTGTGATCACAGAAAACGAAATTCACGTTCTAGAAGGGAAAAATCACTCTGACACATTCCTTTTTTTCTCTATATATAGTTAAATTTGGGCTCCAGCATGACTCAGAAATGCCTCACATGCATTTTATGGGACAATATGACACATTAAAACACTGTTTCTCACTGGAAAGTGTGACAAACTGACAAATATCTCAAATTTGGCCCATAATCCCGTTGAAAATCTCTTGCAAGGTGTAACAAATCGAGTAATGATCATGTTATTCCGTGAATTCAGAGCTTCATCTGAAGTGCGTTTTTAACGCACTGTTATGTTATATTATAACTGCATTCAATTCTGGAAAGGCTCTGGTACAAAGACAGGTTTAGCTGATGGTGTATTAGCAGAACTGGTAATAGGTTTACCTGGTGACACGTTCCAGCAGAAGCATTACACCTCCAATCACACGGTTGCGCGGGATTTTGTGCAAAACGTGAGCGTGAATTGCCAGTTGGTGGTAATTAAAGGTTTAACAAATAATGTTTAGGGACCATATCACACATTTCAAAGGGTTTATTTTTCTCATTCTACGGGTGGCTGAGACATAAGCGGAGTTTGAGATTCTTGCCGGGGGGTGGGGCCAAAAGTTAAAAATAAAATTAAATATATAGACTGTCTCGAGATTCACGGCAACCAAAATGTGTGAAACATATGCAATAATGCAAAAATGATTAGTAACATAATTGATAATGTTGACTACAAAAATTTGCATCGAGACATCTTAATATTGTAAATTCATAATAAAATCAGGACGGTAGGCGCTTTCTGCTTCTTTTTTGCTGCAGTACCATACATGAACTTCCCCCCCAACAACCCCCCCACTACGCGTATGGGCTGAAGATGTAGCAGGGTGGCTACGTTGTGTGATTTCAACATACCTTCCCAGTTTAGTAAATCATCTGAAGCACATACAATGTAAAGAGAATATGATGTATGATTTCGGAAAGTTTAATAGCCAGTAAAGTCATCAAAACAGGGAAAGATAATGAATTGGAAAGAAAGAGGAAACGCGTTATGCGATGGGTAAACCCTGAAACGAACGTAGAGAAATTTTGAAACGGAAAATTTGGGGCCCTAACAATGAAACTGAAATCCATTTTCTTTCATTGCTCTGGGGACCCGTTTTGGTTTGTACTTTCGGTGCATGGTCACTTGTTGGCAGTTTAGTGAAACAGTTAACCGGCGTCAACTTACTCTGCAATTTAAAGCTGCAGTATGTAAGTTTCTTTTTGGCGTCATTTGGTCAAAAATCATTAATAATCTCATCAAAGTGTTCTGAGATGAGACTGGACCACTTCACCTTCTCTCGGCTCTATATTCAAGCTTTAGAATACCAAGAATGGGACACTCTCAG
This sequence comes from Gouania willdenowi, assembly GCF_900634775.1. NCBI lineage: Eukaryota > Metazoa > Chordata > Actinopteri > Blenniiformes > Gobiesocidae > Gouania > Gouania willdenowi. Next base: position 9,674,279 of record NC_041055.1, on the reverse strand, counting down.
AAATCTTTTTACAAACAATGTGCTCCATAAGCTGTTTTTGGCATTACTAAGTCAAAGCGCGTTCACGTTCTATCGGTAGTGAAGACATTCCAGCCGTAACAGTCCGTCTCGCGGCGTTAAGCTCAACAGTTATCCGGCAAAGCGTGTAGAAGCAGAATGAAAGAAAGAAACCTGATGCTTTAGAAAGTAATTCTAAGAAATCATTTGCCTGCTCCTGGTCACATGTGCCGCCCAGCTATCCAGTAACACCAAGACAGTGATCACTGACAGCAACGGGTGGACATCACCTTAAGTGTCAACGTCTGCCAACACAGGCAGATTAGAAAGCAGCCTGGGGCTCATTGACTGTGACCGCCTGTGAATCCTTCCTCAGCCTCAGACAGATTCAATGAGAGGAGATGACTGCTGCGTCCCAGGTAGTGGGAGTAATCACAAGTGAGGAGAGCAGAAGATGAGTGGCTGAAGAGAGACGAGGCAGGAGATAACAAATGAAACATGGAGCAGGAGAAAGACAAAGGTGAAATATATAATTCAGAATAACAACGTGGTTGCAGTGCAAAGAGAGGAGGCGTGTCTGGGGTCAGGAATGTTGATTATTTGCACAAAATTTCATTCGTCTGTATATAAGTCACATATGACAGCTTCACCGTAAAATGCCAGATTGTAGACTGATTTACAGGTATTCGCCTCTTGTTGCAAAAGACAGATTTCAGTTTAAAAGTCTAAATAGAACCTGCTTTCTACATCATTTCCATATTCCTGGAGGAAATGCATCTATCTCGCTTCACTTTCAGGGTCCATTGCTGCTGAAGATGACGGAAAACCTTTGAGATGTGAAGCTGGATGAAGATGCTGTGCTTCAAGTGTCAGACTGAGGGCGCTTGCTGTGTGAAAGGACACATTCTGAGTGTAGCATGCATGTTCTCTTTGAGGATGCTTGGGTTTTCTAATGATACAAGACAAAAACATGGTGGGGTGGTAGTTTAAAGATGCTGGAGATGATGCATGTGTAGAACTTGTAGGTCAAAAAATCAAAGATGTAAAAAGTTGAAATTGCTGCTTGAAAATGTGTTTTAATCTCCACTGTATACACTCTCTTTATGACATTGTCAAAAAAGATTTGCACATTGCATTGTGGGATGTGGAGTCCCATAAACGGATGCATATAAGTGTTTTTACTTCATTCTTTCGGTGATTTATTGGGTTTCTTTGCCAGACAAGGAGGACAGTGATTCACTTGAGCCCATTGTTGTTCTAGTTTGTTCCTGGTACTCTGCCTGATGTCACCTTACTCCACAAGACATTCAATTTCTTTCGGATTTGGATATTACCATGTAAACTCCAAAATAAACACCTGTCATTGTGAAAACTCCAGAAATGTGTTGGGAAGTCACTTTGGCAGAGTTTTTGGGAATAAACACAAGAAATCACAGTGAGAATGAAGTAAAAACACTTTTGTGCATCCGTCTACTGGACTCCACGTCCCACAATGCAATATGCAAAACCTTTCCGACGATGTCAATCGGAGCGTTTACAGAAACAATCAAAGTCAACTTACAAGCGGCAATTTCAATCCTTTACATCTTTTTTTGAGCAAATTGTATGTTACACCTTGTATGTTAACCTCATTTCTAATGAAAGACCTGTCCACAATGTGCCTGCCCTAAACATTTTAACTAGGGCCGAGACAACAACAAAAAATACGTCGACGCAAAATGCGCGCGCGGATGCGTCATCCGACCAAAACCAAGATGGCGGAGAGTAACTAACGAGAGTGGCTCCTCCGAGTTTCAAAAGTGCAAGGCAGTGAAGACACGCACTTTTTCATCGAAGGTAGCTGTTCCCCGTAACCATCGTCCTTTATCCCGGGTGTGACTGGACGGCAGCGCGTCGACGCGACAAGGAGGAAACACCCGCCGTGACATCAGCGGCGGCAGCAGCGCGCACACACACACACACACTTCTAAGGTAAAAGGAAAGTTTATTTTTTGTTGGAAAAGCACTTTCTGTATTAGCATTTGGAATTTTGAGTTTAAAAAAAATGTGAGTGGCACAGTGCATTACTTTTAGTTGTTGTTATTTTCATGTGAATGAAGAATTGAAAGATGCACTTTTTTCAGTAAGCTCAGCCAGCACAACATAAATCTTAAATTCTGTTGGTTGAGGAAGGACACCATGACAGGTTGCCTGCTTCACTGCCTTTTTTTTTTTTTTATTGAATGCTACCTCTGACTCTGAATGCATTATTTTGTATTTTTATATTCTTCCTTGAACTTTATTTTGGAATTTTGAGTTGAATAGCAATAAATACACTGTATATTGCAATGTTAAGGAATTCATGTTTTTTTTTTTTCATTTTAGATATGTAAATCAACATGTATAATTTACTTTTAGTCAATTAATGGGGAGATAATCGATAATCGAATCAAATTGAACTGGAAAAATGAATCGTTAGATTAATCGATGCGTCGAAAAAATAATCGCTAGATTATTTGTTTAAAAAGTAATTGTTTATCCCAGCTCTAATTTTAACTTATGATTTCATTAGACCTTTGTCAGACATTAGGTTCCAATCTGTCTTAATCACATCTCTACACACGATCTCTGGAGATTTTTCCATCGCAGGGACAGCAGCTGACATTTCCTCTAAATTGTAGAGTGTTCCTTGTGGGAAACCTCTTCTATGTAGGAATTACAGAGGACACCACAGTCCCATGATGCATCTGACTTTAAAACATTTCAAAAGGGATCAAGAGGAATGAGAAGTAGTCCAGTGGAAATTCATGTATGGCAACAAAATGTCTACATAATTGTTCATGTCTGGTACTTTAGTATGTCCCTTTTAATTGAGGGGTAAATTAATTTGATATTTTGTGATTCTGAGAAAATAAGTAAAGATCAATGTGAAAAGAATGGAAGTTGAATGACTGCAGAAACGTGCTGCAACATAAAAGTGAAAGAGTGAACGTGCGTCTCACCGGATGTGTTCGTCAGTGACGGTGAAGGCTTTGCACAGTGGCTGAGACGTGTTGAGCCAGATGGCCGGATTCTTCTCTGCAGCCACTGACGTCTGGCCTGTGATGGGCACAGAGCTCATGTGTAGCGCGCTCGTGATGGCTGACAGCAATGTGTCCTCGCTGGAGTCTGGACCAAGGCCTACAAACACAAAGCCAGGGATCTCAGGTTAGCGGTCAGGTATGAGCTACAGAGTGTGCTAAGGCTAATTACGCCATGGGCTACAATAACTGTCCGTGCAAACCCCACCCCCTCCTTAAATGTTACCATTGCATTAGTTGGGATGAACTTGTTGTTTTGGCATAAAGTTAAGGGGTACGCTGAAAACTGATTTGGAGTCGATACGTTTTCTAATCCATTTTCTCATGTTTTACATTTTGGTCATATGTGGTCATATGCTCCTTCCAATGAATACAATAAAAATATGGTTTGAATTTTTTATTACATGTAAATGAGCCATGTAACCCTTGTAGATATTTGACGCTGCCAAACATAATAATGGACTCTTGGTTTTCTTTTTGTGTGAAGTCCATATCTCAGGTTGAATCGTAATTACTATATATTACCAGAAACACTAAAACAAAGTTTCTACGACATTAAATCAGTGTATCATTCGTTTTTCATTATGTAACAAAAACATGAAAAACGAAGTGAAGCGTTACACATTCCGAGATATCTTTAGTTCTGCAGCACTTAGGAGTCTCTAAATCCTCCTAAATGTCCGTGAGGAGGTTCTGTGCCCAACACCAGCTAATGCGAAAAGGACACGTTTCGGATGCACAGTTGGAAGCAGCGATCTTGTCATGCCGAACTGCCTTTAGCATAGCCGTTAGCGTTGCATGAGAGTACACTTCCGGGTCACGTACTTTGGCCACTCGGTAATGGAGAAAATGAAGAAAGGTGTTCGTTTTCCGTTTTTCGTTTTCTTTACCGAAGCAAAAGAGCTTGAATTTGAAAAACAAGGCGTTTTCCGTTTTTTCATTTTGGTTTTGGAAACAAATATTAAATAATGAGTGTTTTTTGTTTTTTTTTCTCCCCTTTTTCATGTTTTTGTTACATAATGAAAAACGAATGAATGAATGATACAGGGATTACATTACCTCACAAAGTAATAGAGTAAAATTGAGGTCGTATGTTATAAAATATGACCAGAATTGACACTTGTCGTGATATTTGTTAGCATCCCACATCCTGAACATTGTTGGATTGCTATAACAGTAATAAATATAAAACATATCAACTTCTCTGTAAAGTGTGGAGCACACAGTCATATGCAAGGAAATGAAACATGCAAGTATGTTTCAAGGCTACCCCTAAACTTTATGCCAAAACAACAAGTTCATCCCAACTTATGCAATGTTAACATTTTATTTATTGTACAGAACACCCTAATGCAAGAGAAAAATATGAAATATGGTGTCGGGGGTGCACAGATAGTTATCGTAATCCATGGCCTAAATGCTAAAGGACCTACTCTGCAGTTCTTTGGGCAGGTCCATAGTGCGCAGAACTTGTTCCGTGACATCCGACGATCGCAGGCCTTTCAATCTCTTCTCCCAAAAAAGCTGCAGTTACACAAATGCACAAATACAAGACGTGAACAACAAAAAAACAAACAAGCAAGTGTTCAATTCATTTCCCATAAAACAGCGTTAAGAAAACTTGCAGGAAGAAAGTCTGATGCCTTTTCAAGGTCCCATTTAAAACTGCATTTTTTTACAAGACAGATGAAGACATAGTGTCGGCCTAATAAATCAATAAATCAAAGGTATTTCTTCTGAAAAACAGGAGAATTTACTCACAAATATAGAAGTTGCCCCTCGAAACATTGTTGTTGACACGGGAAGGTTTCAGCAGGAAGTGTTTTTACATCATTCTTACAGTAATTTACTTAACTTCATTTTTAACATCCGCCATCGTTTTGCCAACAACTTTCAATCCGTGAAAACACCAGAAAATGTCACTTTAGCACTTAGCAGTGTTTTTGAGGTCTCACTGGCCTCTTTAGCGAATGACAGCAACTTATGGATGAAATACATTTACAGATTACAAATTACTATTTCATTTCGCAGATGCTTTTATCCAAAGCGACGTACAACACGACCCTCTGAATACTGCTTCCTTAACCGTTACCCCACCTCTGCCTCACATTTAAAACAAATGTGATTTATCGTCCCCAGCAGCTTTAAGGGAATATCAAACATTTGAAAGTGCTTTGCAAAAGAACGCTAAAATCCACATTGCTGGTGCACTGGGACAGGTGATACTCAGAAAAGTGATCACATTTCCATCCTAATCCTAATGTTTAATGAACCACATCCACCCCCTTCTCTGTGTTATCACACCGATAACAGACATCTTTGAATTATGTCCCTTTTTCTGATGGCATGTGAGCCCCATCTTGTGGCTGTAGCCATCATGACATGCTTGAGGTTGGAGAGATGCTCTCCTTCCAAGCTTTCAGCCAGAGGCTACAGTGAAAGCGTGGGGGGGGGGGGGGGGGTGTAACTTCTTGTGTAACAGCCTGATCTTTCACCTCAGGCAATACACAGAGTGTGTGCGTGTATGTGAGTGTCACCTGTCTTGGCTGCTCGATGGCCTGCTGCGTGTCCGTTTTCACCTTGTTGCCGGGGTGACTGGTGACCTTGGTAACAGGCTGTTTAAAGATGGATGCTGTCTGTCTGATAGGCAGGGCGGTGCTCAGGTCCGGTTTTCCTCCCTGGACATGACAACGGGAAAAAAAAGAGGCTTTTGAGTTTCTCTCCTCTCTTCGAGCTAGGGCTGGGCGATATAGACTAAAACTCATATCTCGATATTTTTTCTCCAAATTACAATAAACAATATGATTCTCAGTATTTTTAGCTCAATAAAGTCTTAAAGGAAAGACAATTCAGGGTTAAATTGTCTGATGCAAAATGCCACACAAACACATTTATTAGTTGATCAATTAAGGATACGTTCATCTGGCATGTCTGTGGTAGTAAATGTTCAATGTTAAATATTCACAGGTGGCCGTATTGGATTTTCCAAAATGGTGATGGCAGTCAATTACCGTCAAATAGACATCATAATTACAATCTCTGAGGTACAGAACCTTAGAAATGTGTTTTTAATTTCAACTATGTGACTTTTGGTTGGCTAGTAAGAGAAAAACCTGCTTTTGGGTGGTCACCATTTTGAATTGTCCAATATGGCAACCCCATTGAGAATTGGGCCCGGCTCCCGTCAGATTTGAATTCAGCAGGTCAAAACTGCAAGTATGCCAAATGTCATGCTTGTAAACAATTTTGCACAAATCTTTCCCTAACAGACCACACTACAATAAGAGACAGCACGTATGAGTGAGGGGAAGATCTTGGTTAGGACGCACTCAGAAATCCATCTAATGGTGCACTGTCCATGCTGGCTGCTGATCTAAAAAGTTCATTTAAAGCCCTGGATGCAGCATAGGCCAGGGGTGGCCAATCCTGGTCCTCAAGAGCCACTATCAAGCATGTTTTAGATGTTTCCTTCTTCCAACACACCTGATTGAAATGACCAGGATCATTATCAGGCTTCTGCAGAGCTTGATGATGAGTTCATCATTTGAATCAGGTGTGTTGGAAGAGTCAAACATCTAAAAAAAAAAAACATGCTGGATAGTGGCTCTTGAGGACCAGGATTGGCCACCCCTGGTATAGGCGTTATTGTAATTTTCAATGCCAAAATAGTAAACTCGATATACCTTGAATCACGATATATCGCCTAACTCTATTCTAGCTATACCCTTTCTCATTACTTTCTGTCTTTTGTTTTTTTTTTACTTCCTTTTATTCCTGGATGCCTAAGCTTCCTATCCTCTATTGCTGTCCTCTTTCAGTGTTGGTGGTGAATTTCTTCAGGCAGGCAACCTAATCAGTAAACCTTCTAATGGATTCTCATCCCAAAGGCCAAATAAGTTGTGCCGCATCAGATTACTTTTATGAAGGAGGAAAGGAAGTTAAATTGTTAGCCTCGGGTTAAAGTAAGATCCTTGGACCTTTAAATTGTCCACCTTATGCCTTCTCCATTCGTCACAGTGAGGTGAAGAGTGATTTCACAGCGACTGCTTGATCAGCAGTCAGCAGGCACTTCTGGATAATACACAATACGGTTTTGGGAGGGGCATTATTTCCCTACACACTCAGTTATTGCTTCACACCGACATGTTAAATACAAATCAACACGATATACACAGCGCTCACACATGAGTAATGACAGTGACAGCAGGTGAATGAGCACGTTTACACTTACACCTGACGTCGCTAATATTTTGTGTAGAAACGCATTTTAATGAATGACAGTAAACACGGCTCGGCAAAAGAATTCAATTACCCTGGATGGATATTCAGAGTGCTATTTGACTAATTACAATAAAAACAATGTTATGTCAACCATTTCCTAGATATCCAACAGAATTTTAAAATAATTGCATGAATGATGAGATTAGTTGACCGCCTGTTTTAGCAGTTTGAGACAGGTCAGGCTTCTTCATCATTTAGACGATTTACAAAGTGTCTAATTAACTTTGAATCAGGGGCCATTTACAGCCCAGTTTAATCTTTAGTGGGCCAAACTAGGAAAATACAGATTTCTTTGAGAAAAAAAGCGCAATCAGATCCTTATTGTGCCCCAAGTTGCTCTTCACTTTGAACAATGTATGTGATTCTTCTTAGAACATCCTTAAAGGGCCCATGTTACGCTAAATAAACGTTTCTGTGCTTTAAACATGATAAAAGTGCTATATGGGCTTCATACACATTTTTTTCATTGATTCCCTCAATCGTTAGTTAGAGGGTGATTTGCTCCTTTCTTACTACAGGGTGAGCCCAAACACCTCACTACAATTTGATGACGCGTTCCCACTTTGATGACGAATTTGACGCGGCACTGAGCTGGAGAAGCCTCGCCTCCAGGAAGCTCTCTGCCGTGATTGACATGTAAACAGACACGCCCACAAAGGTGAGCGTGTCAGCGTCCTTCACGCAGTGCTATGTATGTATTTTCTACAGTCTATGTATGTACCAGTGAACGCCCCGCCCCCACGCTCTGTCTCGTGTTTATAAAGCAGCATGAGCTCGGTTACAGAGTGGGTGGGAGGAGGGGGCGTCCTCTGGTCCTACGTCACCGTGCGGGGGGGAGGAAGTCAGTTCCCCGTCTATAGACACGCCCACTCATGAATCTTCATAACTGAGCTGTTCAGAAAGTGACTTTTCAGAGGCTAAAACTCTGGAAAACAGTTGAGTTTGGGAAATTAAACCTCAAATACTATGTTTTTAGGGTTCTTAGAGCAAATGGAGTTGGGTGAAAAATAGCATGATATGGGCCCTTTAAGCGTAACGATATTCATGTCTAGTATTTGAATTTGCATAATTTAAAATTTTAAATAATGGGATTTATTTTCTCCATGAATATTTGTGAGAAATAGTAAGTTTTGAGGCAAAATGTAGTTATACCAAACAATTTGTGATGAAATCCTTAAATAATGAGCATAGAAATATTGCAGGCTTCCATATATGTCAGATAAAATCATTTAATTTGTACATTTATAAGAACATAAATAATTTGCAAATGAACCATCTAGTGATAATGATATGTCGTCTTAAGTAAGCAAATAGGCCGCAGATTATAGGATGGAAAACAAGTTATTTCAATATTTTAATCCTCTAATTTGCACTTCTACATATAAATGATGTAAAGCACCAACAATATCCAAACATTAATTATTGCTTCCAAGATCTGTACTAAAATTTCATTGATTTTGTGACCAATTTTTATTTAATTTGGGGAAATATTGTCAGAAAATTGAACTTTTCAGAAAGAAAAATGCAGGATTGCAGGAAAATTTGAGTTATTTCAACAATTTGAGATTAAAGATGCCATCATGTGGTATAAGTGCGAAAAAACTGTGAGTCCTGTAAATTTTGTGGAGTTTCATTGAATTTGTGTTTTTGGAGAATCTGAAATATCTACATATTAATTAGTTGGTAATTTACACATGACTCATTATTTCTCTGTGATTTTTACTTTTTCCTGCAGGTTAAAATGGAGGCTTTAAAGGACCTTGAGTGTACTAAAGTATAACCACTATCTATGGCTTTTTTTTAAATTTCCTTTATTAAAAAGAATACAAAAATATATAATATTTTTACATTTAACTGTGATTTCATGATTATTTCTACACAGCAAAATGAGAACCCACTATTTATTTACTCTTCTCAAGAGACCATTGGGCAGCAGGGGGCGTGGCCAGCCAGCCAGAACTGTCAAGGTGTCCATGCCCAGAAATAACGGCACATTAAAGCGATCTGAGGAAGACTGGCAGTTGACAGTCAAAACATGTCAGGAGATCAAAGTAAAAAAAAGTTGTCTGAATAAAAGAAAACTTGGGATGCACCGAATATTCAGTAACCAAATATATTCGGCTGAATATTGCAAAAAAAGCCACATTCGGCCTTCGGTGTAGTGAGTTAAAGGCAAGGCCGAATAGTAGCGTGTGACTCAATCAAACAACGTACAGTGATTTTGAGTCAGGAAAGTGTGTGCGCGTTGCTGCAGAACCAGAGCAGCAGCAGCAGCAGCTCCTCCTTTCCGCACACAAACACAGCCAGACTCTCTCCTTTCCGCTTACCGTTCTTCGTCTTCCGTCACCGCGTAAAAGTTGGAAACCGTCCAATTCCACAACTGAGTCCGTTGTAAGCGCTGTCAGCCACGAATCCGTAAACATCCCCATCGTTTCCTGTTCAGTTCACAAGCAATGTCGGGTCTCACTGCATAGGCTGGTGTAGCATTAGCACGGAGTGCTAACAGCTGATGTGTGTAAACAATGGCCGTGGCTCCAAGCAGTGACTCACAACACGATCGGCAGCAGAAAAAGTAGTGCAGTTTGTGCCTCCAGTAGTGCAGTTTGCATTTACATAACTTTTTCAACTTTGGCCTGCTGAATGAGGCTAAAGGGATGTATAACACTGTAGCAAAACCATTATAAAGTGATTTTTTTTTCATCAGACCTCCCCTTTAATGCACTTTAGTTTTTTTGTGGAATGCATGTTTTGTTTTATTTGAAGGGTTAATATAAATGAAAAACTTTGTTGTGCTATTTTTGAAAAGCAAAGGCTACTGAAATATTTAAAAAATGTCAGAATATTCAATAAACATTTACTTTCTTTAAAAAACATGTCTAAAAATGTATTCTAGGCTATTTATGCACTATTTTAAAAAAAATAGTGAAAAATTTAACAAATTCATTCGTTATTCGGCCAAGCGTTTATATTTTATTCGGCTTCGGGCACACATTTTTATTTTGGTGCATCCCTAAAGAAAACTTAAACATATTATTCAAAAAGAATACAAAATTAACTTGCAGTAATTCTGGGAAATCCCTAAACTGTCCCTGACCAGCTGGGGGATATAATCTCTCCATCGTGTCCTGGGTCATGGACATACCCAAAATACCTTTCTATAGAGAGGCGTCAGATGCCTGAGCCACTTGAACTGGATCCGCTCCACACAGAGGAGCACCAGCTCTTCCCTGAGAGCCTCCTAAATGTCCGAGCACCTCATTCTGCTTCCTAAGGCTAAGTTCTCCCCACTAGTGGAGATAAACTAATTTTCCATCCATGACACCATTGTTTTGCCCATTCTTCATGCGTATAGGTGAGAGTTAGAGCACAGATTGATCAATAAATCACTTTATCACAACAGATCGAATGCTTGAACCATCTGTCAGAACAAAAAAGTTGAAAACGATATAAGGGAGGGATCAAGAAGAAATGTATAAAAGCTCCAGCAGTGACAAATGCTTTTACCGAGAGAGGAAATCAATGGTAGGGAAAGGTGGAGCATGCAGGAGCTGTGGGAGAGCATTCAAGCTAATGTTTACCTCAGAGAATCTCACATGCAGAGCGAGCTACTAAGGGTGTAAGAAAAAATCAATTTGGTGATATATTGCAATATTTCACAGCACGATTAGCGTATCAATCCAAAAACTGTCCTAATTGTTTTTTTTAAAATCATGTTTTTGAACAATAAAACCATTTAATTGCGCTAACATATGCATAGCACGTAAACGCTCGGTCACTAGGTGTCAGTGAACCACATCAGACCTTGTTAAACTACCTCACTCCTCAATGCATTTTAGTTTGGAAGCTGATTGCATCTTATTTTCATAAAACATACTGGACACTTTTATAGACGTATGTGGTTGCTTTTTTTTTCTTCAAGAATTTAGGAACTTAGAATTATAATCTGTTGTAGGAGCAATAGTTAAACTTTTAGAAAAATTTAATTTGACAGTTTAATAAATATACCACTTGTTTTTTTTTATATTGGTACTTGAATTACAGTTAGTTACCATTTACTTCTACTCGCAAGTTTAAAGAAAACAAAATTGTATATCATACCATTTTGTACTTGTAAAGATGAAATCTGTAATTATTGATATCACAATATATGGTGGTGTAACGATTCACTCAACTCCCGATACGATTCGATTCACGATACTGGGTTCACGATACGATTCTCTCACGATTTATTTTACAAAATGGGGCCGTAAACAAATGATGACTGAAAAATATTCCTTTATTTTTTTTGGGAAAAACATGAGAAAATACTGTACTATTTTCCTTTTACTTTTCATTGTCAAAATAATAATTTGATAAACTATTCAAAACAATGATATTTAACTAAAAATAAATCTTGAATAAAATAAATAATATACAAATGAAGAAGAAGCCTATTATTTAAATTCTGGTTCTATAGTAAACAATGCAAAACTTCATAATAGTTCTTTTTCTTTTTAAAAGTGCAACTAAAAATGTCATTGCATTGCATTTACGTCAGCTATTTGTTTGGAACAGCAGAGGGCGCTGGTAACCCAGTGGTCAGTTGGCATGCAGTTATTCGAGCAGTGAAAAAGAGATGCTATGCTAGCAGACAGAGCTAATAGAAAAACGTGACTTTTACAGATATTCACATAATATTACAGATATTCTTTCGGTGCTAAAGGGGTAAGGAATCATTTATGAACATGTTTATAAGTAGAAGGCGGCCAGAAAGAAAGTAGTAGGAGATTCCGCCCGCCGCCAACACTTTTAAACAAGAGAAGGATAAATAGATATAGCGCCCTCTGCTGTTTAAAGAAAAGTACTGTGTTTCAATTTTCAGAATATCGATGTGAACTGTGATACCTATGAATCGATGTTTAACTGCCTTACGATTAATCATTACATCCCTAGTGGTGTATATCGTATTGTTTAGTATAGGGATATATTGGAATATATCGTATCGGGACATGCAAATTGTGTGTCGTATCGTCAGATTCATGGCAATGCACATTCCTACTAGCTACATGATAAGAGCTACTATTTCCTCTTTGGCCTGCAGAATAACGTAACAAAAACAAACACTAAAAACGAGAAAGCATCAGATCCTTTAGTATGTCTACTTGTGCTGCTGCCACTTTCTTTATAAAGCTGAGAGGTTTAGTCACACCACAAATAAGATCAAGCACAGTGCGGCACTGATACGATACGGTCTGTATGTTAACATGTATAATCCAAAGCAGAAAAAAGGCAGTATTTAGTCAAGCCAAAGCTAAGTCAGATACACCACAGTCAAATCACATGTAACTTAGAAGGAATCCAAGTCAAAATGGAGCAGAAAAAATCTGGCTCACAGGTTAGATAACTTGAATCGGGGACAAAACTGTTCTGGTCCAAACAATTAACAAGTTTATCTAACTGTGGATAGTTACGTTGAGAATATCTCCATTCACTTATCACTCATCAAATGAAAACTAATATAGACTTCTCCTTTCACTGCGTCACATGCTTCATATGAGCAACTGTTTTTCTACTTGAACTCTACTTCGACTTCACATCAAATCTCTTTTCAAAGCTACTCTTTTCTCACTTTACTTCACTAAAAAATATTTAACCAACAATAAAAGTGTCGGTAATTCAATAAGTTCATAGTTCCAGAGAGATTAATTTTGTTTTCTTGTTTAACAGTGTGTTAAGTTGAGGTTTTGTTTATTCAGACAAGGTTTTTCAGGAAAAAAAACCTCAACTTAACACACTGTTAAAAAAAGAAGACAAAATTCATCTTGCTGGAACTATTACATTGAAGTCAAGGGAAACTTTAAAGGAACCATCAAAGGAATTGCCTCGCAGAACTCCTCTGACGAAGACTGGCAGTTGACAGTCGAAACATGTCAGGAGATTAAAAAAAAAAAAAAAAAAAATATGTTAAAGTTTAAATTATTCAGACAAGCTTGTTCAGGAAATTGACTCCTGACATGTTTTGACTGCCAACTGTCAGTCTTCCTCAGATGCGTCTACTGATCACTTTGATATGTCCTTATAAGTTCCCTCATCCCTGTTGTCAACAGGGTGATAAGGGGCATGGCCAGCCTGAAAAACTGTCAAGTAGGCCACATGCAGAAATAACTCAGGACACATTAAAGCAATCAGCTGATGCCTCTGAGGAAGACTGACAGTTGGATAAAGATCAAAGTAAATTTCCTGAACAAATGGATCTGAATAGATGACAATAAAATATGATAAAAGTGTTTGAATTCATCTGGTGACCATTATAGCTGGTGATCAACTTCTGACGACAATGTCTATAAGTTGTGATTTGTAGTTTGTCTGATAAACAAACCTAAATGTGCAGTTTTTAAACACCTGAAATATCTATGGGCAACTCCTGACTGAGTCAAACGTCACTCAACATAAACAAAACGGTCAACAGTTGAACTGTAACACCCAAGCTTTCTTGACAAGTTTTGATGAACTATGGCCGGGCCCGCAGAATGTCAAATGAAATTGCGCGACATAAACTCGTAATCTACGTTGAATTGCCTTTGAAACGATGAATCACACAACTATGTTCCGATAAATTTAGAAATTACCGGAAAAGAAAAAGGGTTTGACATACGCTCAAAGAATATCCATGTCAAATTACAGCCCGATTCAACAAGCATTAACGGAGGAGTAGTAATTTGAAAAATAGCGCCCCCATGACACGTACGGGGAAATGGGCCCCATTTATATATTGGTATGTGCCAATGATTCGGTACCACCAACCGTCGTACAATTTGACTCTCGAAATCAAATTTCTATTGGTTTTTATTTTGGGGCCCCCCTCGGTGTACACATCAATAGATTATACCAACCAAATTTCAGCCCGATCCTTTCACAAATAACAGAGAAGTAGCGATTTTAACTAGTGTACACAACAACAACAACAACAACAACAACAACAACAACACCAACAAGAAAAAGAAGAAGAACAAAGTGAATAGCATTTTGAGTCTAGTAGCCTGGACAAAAAAGGCTTCTTCATAGTGACTGTCTATGGCCACAGTTACATGATGTTTTTTTAATTTGGAATTAGCTATTCCGAATGAAATCATTAGAAATTAAAGTGTTCTGCTACGTGTTTACATGGTAAAAGTAATTACAAATTGAGGTTTACATGGAAAACAGGTTTATTCGGCTTTATTCAAATCCGCTTTAGGTCTGGGGGTTGGGCAGGGGATTGGGCAGGGGGCGAACGTGACGTATCACGTCTATCGGGAAAAACGCACAACAAACCTTTTATTGTAGGCTATAACACAGAAGACCACACATGATAACTGTTTTTACCTTTATTCTGATTGTAGTTTTGAAGCAACAGCTCGAGAATAAAACACTTTGGTCCACGGAGCGGAAGAGAGATAGGAGCTAATCACCGGTAAATAAAGCCCAGTAAACCTCCAGAAAACAATAACCAGGAATAAATAGTTGCTCCCTGGTAAAGATAGTAGCTCAAACAACTGGTACAATGATAAACTTGTTGATATTACAGCCTGTGCATTCAGTACGGGGACGTATTTACTTCGTCTCTGGGTCTTAGTATCACCCGTCCAATGAAGCCTGTTCCAATTACAGAGGTTCGTGTATGTAATAATTCCATGTGTCCGTGTGAATGTCCGCATGTTTATGCCTCCGTCCATCTACTTTTTTTCATTATATTCATATCTTTTAAGGCTCTTATTAAATGAAAAAAGTGTTTATTTGTACGGTTGCAGTACGGACAACCCCCGGTGCTATTGGGACGGTTACCGAAGTATGTAGTGTCTTAGGGTTAAGATTAGGTTTAGGGTTAGGTTATAACCCAATATCGCCACAATTTTTAGGGTTAGGTTTAGGGAAAGGTTTAGTCTTAGTCACGCGACCTAAACTGGCCAATGACTGACCTATCACGTGACCTAAACTGGCTAAATAGGGGCACTGTGTACGGATAGAATATCGGTATATTGATACGGCAACCGTAAGGATAGCCGCTGCCTTAAATAAATAGTCTCTGCTCTAGTCCGGGCCACCAACTTGGAATATGTCGTCAACCGGCACATCATTGCGCATGCGCAGAATGGAATTAACTTTAATTAACTTAAAGAGGAATTATTTAATTCGGACTTAAAATCAGAATAAACCAATAAAGCCACATAACATTAGGAATTAAGTGTTGACAAGGTCCGTTTAAAGAGCAATTACCTTTTATTCTGCTTTAAAGAAGAATTGACGCTCCAATGTTACATGGGAGTTGTAATGTGTCTATTCAGGCAATAGGAATGATAGGAAAGATCTTTGTAACAAACTCAAACTGAAAAGTGAACTACTACCTTTTCCCATCATTTAAACACTCTTTTGCAATATTTGTCAGTTCTGAATCAGTCATTTGGACTGTCTGAGTCACGAGAGGGATGGCACTAATCTGATTATCTGACAACACATGACAAGCACAGCAAAGCCCCAGCCCCTCCCCCACAGGTGTGCTACCTTAGCCAGGCTCAGTGCATCGTGCCGGGTTTTCTGTTTGCTCTTCTGCAGCTTTCCAGGCATCATCTTCCCTGTGCGGAAGTCGAAACATGCCAGATCCACTTTGTTTCCAAGGTAACGGGACAACTGAGGTTTACTCCTGAACTTCTTCCCTGTTGGACTGCAGGAAATAAAAAAAAATATATGAACACACACAACCAGCATAGGGGGCAATTCAATTTTTCAGTTACAATTACAACTAGACCGCATTCCCTGAAGAGAATGCAAGTAAGGATGCAGGTGCTGGCCCCTGCATTAGGTTAGCAGTAGCATTAGCTTAGCATTAGCAATAGTATTAGCATTAGCCTAATGTTAGTATTAGCCTAACATTAGCATTAGCCTAGCGTTAGCATTAACCTAGCATTAGCATCATCAGTTTGAACATAATTGGAATTCTGTCACTATCGTAATCGCTGTACTTTATTATCTTCTGTCCTACTCACTTTTCAACTTTTTGAACTATTTCACTTTTTTGGAACATTGGTGATGGCGAGCTGCCCCACTATTGTTATCGCTGTACTTTATTATAATAGTTATTCTTCGTCTTCTTCGCAGTACTTAAATATTATAGTTCTTCTTCTTCTTCGTCTATTTCTTTTTACGCCCTACTACTCACTTTTCAACTTTTTAAACTATTTGACTTTTAACTATTAATTTTTCCATTCCATATTGTGGAAATCAGCTGTAAAATACACTAAAAACAATTATCTATCATCTAATTTCTTTCCAATCTCTTGTTTACCTTGTTAGGCTTCCTAATCAATGAAAATATAGGTTTTAATATTTTGGAGTGGGCATCTGAGCCTTTTTTGTCAGTATACTCCTTAATTTCAATTTATTTTAAATGGTAAAATGTGGGAAAACTTGATATTAAACATGTTTCAATAATTGTTAACTACATATGTGTAGAACGGTGCATAGAACTGTAACATGGTTCCCCAGTTTTGCGTGAAATTATAATTTAAAATTACAAAGTCAATTATCTAAACTCAATTACACAACCGTATTACGATTATGACAGCAACTGATTTTTAAATTTACAATTACATCACAATTGTAATTATCAAATATGGAATTACAATTATAATTGACCCCAACCATGCACACAATGCATAAATATTATGGCAGTGAATATATATCAGCCTTTAAATACTCAGCGTAATGCTGCTGTTTAAAGTTAGTGCTTGTTTTGGGGGGATTTTTGACCTTTAATGGTTGCAATGAATGCTTAATAAGACTGATGTCCAATGCGCAACATGAACTTTGCAGAAGATTTTTGCTGATTCGTTGGGTTTATCACCATTGTTCATTTACATCATTTTGGTTAATGATAATTTGTCATTACAAATAACAAGTCAGCATCGCACTTGGCCACCATCCCCAAATATCAATTGTCTATCATTTTCTGGCTCACTGAAAGTTATCTACTCCAACTCTCAACTCCATCCATCTCCATCTCTTCATTCACTACATCCAAAAAACATTTAGTATGTATATAAAAAAAAAAGAAAGCAGCTCCATCTTTAATATTTCAATCTGGCCTCTCAGACCTTCTCTCCAACTCTTCTACTCCAGCTGTTCCTCTGCTGTTCATTCTGGTAACGCCCAGTTAGGATATGCTGATTGCTACTTCCTTTGGTCTTGATGAAGGCAATAACTCCCTGGGAAACATGTTTTGCTGCTACTCTATTATTGTTATCAATTACATCAGTTATCATAGATCACCCAATTAGGATTTGTTTTTTCATAGAGCAAATGTACTTCTGGAATTTGGCAGCACTTTTTGCACACTGAGCAAAGATTATAAAAATAAAAACTGTCTATTGGTAGACTTGGAGTAATTTGTTGCATCAGTTTGATTATCCGTTGTCTAATTATCCTTTTCAGGAGGTGGTTTTAAACTTCTGAATTTTTTTCTAAATCTCTTATATCAAAAAATGAAACTATTGTTTAGAAATATAAAGAGTCTCCGATTTTCAATTTAGAAATTTTCCATTTCAGTGTTCAGCTATTTCCGTGTTTTCTCTCTGTGTTTCTGTTTTGTTTCTGTTTCATCAGTATTCCATAATCAGATGTCATTACAGGCTATTTAACACCCCAAAATTGTGCCAAACATGCTAAATACAGGTAATCCAGTTAGCATTCATTAAGCACGTTTAAACACAAGGTTTGACCAAAATGCTGTACGATATAACATACAAGAAATACAACATTGAACATTAAAAGACAATGGCCACAGTTACATGATGTTTGTTTTTTTTTTTATTCGGAATTAGTTATTCCGAATTAAATTATTCAGAATTAAAGTGTTCGGCTTCATGTTTACATGGAAACAGTAATTCTCGAATTGAGGTTTACACGGAAAACCGGTTTATTTGGCTTTATTCAATTCCGCTTTAGGGTCTGGGGGTATGGAAGGCTCTAATAGGACGGGGGAGAACATGACGTACCACGTCTATTGGATAAAAACACACAACAAACCTTTTATTGATGGCTGTAATGCAGAAGACCACACATGATAACTGTTTTCACTTTTATTTTGATTGTAGTTTTAAAGCAGCAGCTGGACAATAACACACGGTTTTAGTTTGGATTGCGGAGTGGAAGGGAGATAGGAGCTAATCACCGGTAAAGAAAGCCCAATAAAACTCCGGAATAAAATTAGGAGGAATAAATAGTTGCTCCCTGGCAAAGACATAAGCTCTAACAACTGGTACAATGATAAACTTGGTGATATAAAGAGCAATTAAAGCTCCCATGTAAACGTGGCCAATATCAGTGTTAAAAAGCCACAGCAAACAAATGTGTTTTTAAAAGAGATTTAAAAATGCAAAGAAAAGATGCCTCTCATATTTAATGGTAGCTCGTTGGAGCTGCTACAGAGAAGGCCCGATCCCCGATCCCCTCTGAACTTCCTTTTTGTCCTCGGCACGGCCAAGAGCAGCTGGTCGGCTAAGCATGGAGCCCGAGTTGAAGTGTGTGGCTGAAGAAGTTCAGACAGGTAGGATGGACTGAGGCCTTTAGTCTTGTTGTGATAAAAGCATGGATAACAGTCTCCAGTTCTTTCTTACCGAAAACAGGTTAAAGGAGCTCTTTTTTAAAACAGAGTTGACCTGTTTATTAAAAGTAAGTCTAGAGTCAAAGATGACTCCAAGATTGGTAACAGACTCCTTTAAATATTTTTCCATCGAGTCCAGACTGGAGTTGCTGGGACCAAACTGACTCGCCTCAATTTTGGATTCATTAAAACTCAAAAAATTAAAAGACATCCATGCCTTAACCTCATTTAAACGGTTCAAAAGGCGCATGACAGAGCAGGAATCAATGGGTATCAGGGGTATGTAAATCTGACAATCATCAGCATAACAATGAAACAATATGCCATATTTCTTCATTATAGACTCCAGAGGTAGTAGGTACAGGGCAAAAAGAAGGGGCCCAAGAATGGACCCTTGAGGAACACCACAAGACAGATACGCAGAAGCGGATGTAAAACTGTCAATTTTTACATTAAAAGTTCTGTCACACAAACATGAATAAAACCAGTTAAGAGCTGCCCCATTAATCCCATCTGAGTGGCTGGCAGTGAATAAGTTAAGAGCAGAGATTGATTTTGATTTTGAGACCTAATTTTATATACTTAGCGATTTTTTTTCATCTTTCAAATTTGGCTCAGTGGTCAATGACACAAGTTTCTGTGGTGTGACAAACTCATAACACAAATTTAGTTCTGCTTCATACGGACTTTAATGCAATATTACTTTGTGCACCTGTACAGTGGGTACACCGTGTGTGCACGTGTGTGCGCATGTGAAGAGGTTTGACATGATCCTTGTATGGAAAGGTCAAAACGCAACGCAATGATTGTTGTTGACACAAATAATTGGACTTTGTAACCTCAAAAAGGGTCAAAGCTCGAGTATGCACAATACAATTAGTCAAATGACAAGGAGAAAATCAATAGAGTGATCTTGAACAGGGAGGTCGGCTCGTGGGGCTTCTGATGAGTAATCACATTTCTCTACCTGTTCTCATACATGCTGATATCACACATGCAGAAGCAATGACACCACACCACAGCCCCACCCCCCACCCCCACCCCCACCGTGCACAATCACAGCAGGTCATTAACTCATGTCATGAACTGCTCACCTGTATCCATATTCACAAAGCATCCTAAGGCTAAAAGTAGCTCTTAGTGACGTCACTCGAATTTTAAGATTTTTCTTAGAATTTTTCCTTGTTAGGATAAAAGTAATTCACAAAGCCTCTTAGGCCTTAAAAGAGCTCCTAAGGTGAAAAACTGTTAGCAGTTGTAAGGAGGAACTTTATGAAGCTTAAAAGTGTCTTAAACAAAGAGAAACAGAAGACGGCACTATATTATCTGTATGTTTATCAACAGCGATTTAAAAAGACGTTACCGGCTTGTATTTATTTTGATTATTATTATTATTATTATAGTGTTTCTGGTTTGTTTTTTCGCACCATCCACCAAGTCACATTCCTTGTATTGTTTTAAACTCTACTTGGCAATAAATCTATTCTGATTCTGACTTTTCTCACGCAGCGTCACGTAATAGCAGCCTTGTACTGCTGCACGATTCGTTCGATCCCCTTACTTATATGCCGCAATCTCCGCCCTTGCTTTGAGTGTTACATTGGTCAACCTCTAATCTACACCTTTGAGTATAAAATTGCTTTTTAAGATCACATGTGTTGCCAATCAACAGTTGGTGCCATTTCTGACTAAACCGGAGGCCGTAGTAACATACACACCGTGTATGATTTCTAAACAGTTGATACACACTGTTCATAACAAACGACGGAGTTCATAAGCTACACATTATTTTGTGACGAGGATGAAAAGATAGAAACTGCAATAATTCTGGAGGATGCATCTTCCTAGGACATTTTCCAGACAGAATAGGAGTCTGGGGTGTCTGAGAGCAAAATATCGGGATCAAGTGGCAGCTATCGGCCCTTGGTTTAATTTTGTGAAATAAAACAACTCCAAAAACACACAAAATGACAGAAAAATACACAAAAGTACAACAAAAATACAAAAATTACTCTGAAAACACATCAAATCAGAGAAAACTATTCAAAATGAGGAAAAAAAAATACACAAAACAAACTACATTAACAAAAACATACAACATTACCTCAAAGCAATCCTTCCTTTTTATTTCACGTATTAATGCCCAGATTGGTCACGATTCTAAATACTGACATGAATGTTGATAATGTGGCCTCTGATCAGATGATCACATTTCTGTGTTCCCTGCTGTCATAAATACGTGCATGGCCGAGCTGTTTGATCTGTCAGTGACTGCTGTGGCTGTGACAAATGTATTACAGTATGTCAAAAGACACTGCGGCGCATTGAGGCAGCTTGTACATGTGAAGCTGAGCACAGTAACACTGTTACTGTACTGATACAACATTCAATTCTGCCATTTCTTTACATGGCTTCTCTTGCAAACAACTATTTCATTGACAAAACCCTGTTGTTGTTAGGCCAATTTGGATTGTTTTACTTCTAATCCATTGTTATGGTGCAGAGCAAAGGGTGGTGATAAAAGTGTTCAGCTCAATAAAAGCTGGAGTGTTAGCAGGAGGAGCAGTCAGAAGAGAGTGAAGTAAGTCTTTCTGACTGAATGATTCTCATGAGTTTTCACACTAAAACTCTACGTGTAGTTTAAAAGCTGCTGGTCCTCATAGAGGTAGAAGTACGAGAAGTGTGTCTCTTCCACATGAGCAGACGGCTCCTTTAAATGTGTACAACGCCGTTTTTATCAGATCAAGGAAACGAAAGACTTGTACTGCTGGCTGGGAAAAAACTGCAGCAGATTGATAAAGACACGCCTAAGTGTGTGCATGTGCCTGTGCATGCGTGCGTGTGTAAAAACAATCCCCTTTAGGCAGTCTCTGGTGGCTTGGGGATGTTCATCCCTTAATGGAAAAAAAGTCCTGGAGCTTTCTCAGGTTCAATGTGAAAACTCCAGAGGTAACTTAGGCCTGTTCTGATTGGCCCAGCTCCTCTTCTGCACACGAGGGGCATAATCAACGACAACCGTCTCCAACACAATCCACCATCAACACATAGCTCTAATGGGTTGCAATGGGTGAAGTCCAGTCAGACAAGGTTGTGCCAGGTTACACTCAACCCCCCAATTCTAATCCTCGTTGCATACCCATCACACTGCTTACACACCATTTCCACTGATGTCCACACCATACTCATTCTCATTCCACCCATATAGTTTAGCACCAGGTGTTTCCATGCAGGCAGACCTGCTAATACTGTATCATGTTTTTCTGCAGTCTGTGCCTTCTCCCCGCCCTTCTCTCTCTTTTCTGTTTCCGGTATCTTGAAGCTGGAGCTGCCAGTTCCTGATCAATGGTTCCCACCCATTAGTCTGCGACTCTCTGATATTCTATCTCTATCTATCTACCAATTTTTTCTTGATTTCTTTTAGTGTTTCCTAAAGCCAGAACGTTGCCATTTTAAATGACTTTAGTATGGTGACATGTCTGAGCTACTTATTTCCTACAAAATGAAACAACTTGAATGAACATCCTCTAACACTGGTGATGCCATAATTTTTGCCAGGGGTTGTACAATACATCTGGGTTGAAGCGGAACAAGAATGAAGATCACCTGGACTTCAGTGTGCTTCACCTGGCGTTAGCAAAGGCATTGCAGCTCAGCAAGCTAACGTTACAAAACAATGATCCTGTGTGTGTTTGTATGTGTGTGTGTGTGTGTGTGTGTGTGTGTGTGTGTGTGTGTGTGTGTGTGTGTGTGCTCTCTTCCTGCGCATATGAGCTTGTTCACACGTCTGATACAGATAAAGATGTTATTAAATCTGCTGCTAACCTGGTGCTAAATATGAGGCTTGAAAATGTTATTGACTGATTTCTTATTTGATTATTTGTTATTTTTATAGTGTCCATAGTTTAATAATGATTTTTTTTTATGTTGCCCCTGCCTGTTAATATGATTGGCTTTTTATCATCCAAATGTTTTAAACAAAAAAATGCGTTGAAATACCACACACCACTTAGTGGTAGGATTATCCAGTGGGAACCCCTTTTTTTGATATTTATTAACGGGCTGAAACATGTGATTTACCTCCTTTTATGCTTCCACGCAGGAATTCTGATAGATGGATTCTAATTTTTCTAAATTTTCTGAATTCTGTTTCAAAATACTAATTTCTGCATCAGTTTACCCATATACACTAACGGTCAAAAGTTTTATAACACCCTAATTTTTCCAGTTATTTATTGCAATTCAAGTCGTGCAAATCCAATGAATAGCTTGAAATGGTACAAAGGTAAGAACTGAACAGCCAGAGGTAAAAAAACAAAGGTTTGGTTACCCAAAACTGAAAAATAATGTACATTTCAGAATTATACAAATAGGCCTTTTTCAGGGAACACAAAGTGGGTTAACAATTTAAAGCTGTTCTGCAGCAATGGAGGTTGGATCAGCCTTGAAAGCTGGTGTTACTAATTCCTACAAGTGTTCCAACTTTTCCTGGTTACTTTCACTGTACTTTGATGAGTCAAAAGTTTGGCCTATAAATTGATTCCATGATTTCTTTTTCAACTCAAATTGCTTATTTGTTCTATGCTTTCATTTCAGAGTGCAATGACACAATAAACTGAATAATTTTCAATAAAAAACTGGAAAAAGTGTGGTGTTCTAAAACTTTTGACCAGTAGTGTATCTTTCGTTTCATCGTATTTCACTAGTTAGATAACTTTAGAGGTTATTAAACTTACTAAACATGGTAAAAAGGGTTAACCAAGTCAACCACTGCTAATTTCATATTTAAATATTTCAGACTGCTTACAGAAGCTGGAGGATTACCAGTTACGCTGAAATCATGCAAGATTACATTGCAAGAAATTTGATATGTCCATTTCCTAGACTATACCATGAGCATGATATGGTCCCAAAACAAGTAAATGTGGATTTAGTCCATGCCATAGATATTTTAATTTCATTTTTCGGAAAATACCACCAACTGACGAATCACCCTCAAGTTCTGCGCTAAATCCCTTGCAGCCATGTGATTACGTAGTGTGAGATTTTTAATGAAATTATGACAGAAATGTGACATGTTTGTTTGCTACACTTGCTAGACATTCACTCACCATTTTTAGCGGGAAAAACAGCATGTTAATGTATGATATTGTCTTAAAACATGCATGTGAGGTATTTCCATGTCATATCCATGGAAACAGGAATTCTTCATTTTCCACCCATTTTTCCATGATCGTATAAAATCCAAATGCCTATAGTAGAGCTTCTTAGTGAAAGGGTTAGTGCAAGCTGTGAACAGGCACCTGATGAACGTCATGTCTCAAAAGAGGGACTGCATGCATTGTCTGAAAGCTGAGGAACACATCTTCTAGAACATGTGTCAAACTTGAGGCCCGGGGGGGCAAATCCGGCCTTTCAGAGCATCTAATTTGGGCCGCAGGAGAAATTAAAAGCGACAGAGAAAACATTAATCAAATATTACCAAATATTTCAGCGTTAGATATTTCCGTCCCTCCAAATTCACGAATGAATCTCCACAATGTGTGTACAGGATTGCAATTTTCCCGTGCTTTCATCAAATGGCTTCAGTTATTTTTAGTCGCAAATTGTGGAAGAATGTTTTCCAAAATCCTGCAATTCCTTACAAAGTCTCCCACCAAATTCCCGTGAAAATTGCACAAAAATTGGCCACACCATTTCCTGCATTTATCATTTACATGTGGAAAATTGCTCTTTTTATTCCACCTAAAATCTGTGGCTCGTTTGAGACCAAACTGGTCCGTGTTTGGCCCCTGAACTAAAATGAGTTTAACAGCAAGTCGAAAAAAAAAATAAACAGGACAGAAAAAACATTTAATAACGTGTAAATTACCAACTAACTCCATTGTAGATTGATTTGATTATTAAAGACATTACTGTTGATTTTATGTTTTTATTGATTTTTAAACTGTTAAATGTTTTGTGTTGCACTAATTAATCATGCAAAGCACATTGAATTGCCTTGTTTATGAAATGCGCTATACAAATACATAGGGGTGTTCTGATCCGATATTGATATCGGATATCGGTTCAATATCAGCCAGAAAATGAATATCGGATTTTATCGGACTGCATCTAAAATCTCCGATATAATATATATTGGTTTTTTGGATTTATTTTTTCAATATCTTCTAATTTATTTTTTTAATTATTTTATTCAATCATATAATATTCTTATTCTAAAAGGTTAATCATATGTAATCCATTGATTTATAATAAATGGGTCTGTTTTTGTAATAACCAAGCCTTTTCTAACATTCCACACTACAAAATAAGTAATAAAAGTATCAATAATTCGTGCTGTTATCGCATCAGGTCGTTATGGGTATCGGCCAATACGTAAAGCAGCAATATCAGTATCGTATCGGAAGTGAAAAAGTTGTATCGGGACATCCCTACGAATACATCTGCCATGCCTTGCTGTCCCTCCAAATACAGAAATTCAATGAAACTTTACAATACTTGCCAACACTCACAGGATGGCAGTCATTTTAAAACCTAAATTGTTGACAAAATTCAAAAACTCTTTTCAAAATCCTTAATTTTTTTTTCAAAATCCTTACATTTTTCTAAAATCCTTACATTTTACTCAAATTAGTCCACAAAATTTCCCCAAAATTACAATTATTCACAAAATCAAGTACATTTTGTTGAAGATCCTGCAGGGACTGACATCTGTCACTTAATGCTTGGATATTTTCAGTGCCTTACGTACTTTACTTATCATTTAAAGGTGGAAGTGCAAAGTCGGGCATATTATTGATGAAATTTCTTGTTTTCTTGCAGCCCACTTGAGATCAAATTAAAATTAGTTTGACAGGCCTGCTCTAGAACTTGGATTGGAAAGCCTTTAAATTTTGTGTACAACTGCAACACATCTTTATATAGCACTTTGTAAATAAACTCTGTGAAAAGCATGTCTGATAGACTTTTTTGTTCTTTTCATTTAACCAATGATCTAGGTAGAGTCCACATTAGAGACATTAACCTGTGTGTCATATTAAAAAACATATATATATGTATATACACACATACTGTATATATATGGAAACAATCTGAACACAAGACGTAAGCACACAGAGATCATGTGACCTCGGACTGTAATTCCCGTGGGTGAGTGTGATTTCGAGTAATGAAGGAGGGGGTAGCTCCACTTCCAGTAAGCTGACATGCAGACTGGTTTCTTTACTGGAAGTGATGAGTCACACTAACAACCAAACAGAAAAGGGTCGTGCGGCGTTAGGATGTGACCAATCTCTGTTGCTTCTCTGCTGCTTTGAACGAGCTGTGTCTCAGCTGCTAAATCAACAGGAAGTGAACGCAGCCTCTAGACACAGCAACAGGCCCGCGGTGACGCCGCCTCACCACAGACCTGCACTTCCCCTGCCATCTGACAACAGCGGATGACTGAAAAACGTTTCCAACGCGGCTTTGATGAGGAGCTCAACTGCAGACAGAAAACCAACGATGCTCTGCAGCTCTTTCTGAATGCTTCAGTTCTGAGGTTGGGTGGACAGTGTGGTTACAGAGCAAACACGCAGACGTTCAGCCGTTAAGCCGTTCTGTCTCACAGTATTCACCTCAGTCCTAAACCTTCAACAGGAAATGTCAGGTGTCATGGTGACATGGCAGCCATCAGTGAATAAATCAACTTCAAAGGGAATAAACAACAGAAGTAATTTAACTACTATGAGGGCTGAGTGATAAACTGAGAATTTCTTAAGTGATATAGAATAAGAATACAATTTATATCAATAGTTTTATTTTAATAGCAATTCTAGTAAATAACACTAAATTCTATAGCAAGACATACTTCCTACGGGCACTGCACTAGTATAAATAAACAGAGGAACGCTCACAATCAGTTTCACGTTTAGTAGCCGTTATACCGCCTTGTATCACCTTTAAGGGATGATCGGACGTGTTTGTGACCCAATGCGACGCAGCGGTCGGACAAAACAATAGACTATCGTCTTAAATGGACTATTCCTGTGACCAGAAGAGGTGTGGATGAATAGAAACCGGCATAGCAGTGCTTGTGAGTGTTTGAAACAGCTGGCTCAGCTGATAGTTAAGAGTTTACTTCCCAGCGGCAAAGCATGAGCGGTTGCAATCAGTTCCATTTTTAGTAGCCGTTATACCACCTCGTATCACTTTTACGGGATGATCTGACATGTTTGTGACGCAGCGGTCGGACCAATTTTTGTTAATGGTTTACTGTTGTTGCTGCTGCTGTGTGTGAGCAGCATGTATGTATGTATGTTTAGGGTTAAAACACTGGAAAACAGGCAATTTTGGAAAAATAAACCTCAAATACTATGTTGTTGGAGTTCTTAGAACAAATGGAAATGAAAAATAGAATAATACTGGACCTTTAAGATTGACTAATTTCCCTCTTTCTTTCCTGTCTGCCTCACAAACCAACTCTTCCCAGCACTGCCTCTAAAAAAAAAAAACAACATTGTAAAAAGTTGTATTGGGACATCGCTATTTGGTATATGACTGAATAAATGAAAACAACAAATGAGTTTATCTAACAAAATTGTGTTTATTATTTTTTATCACTAAGTGCTAAAACAATGTGCATTATAAATAAAGAATATTGTGCATTGTTCACAAAGCACAAACCTAAATTTAAGTAAGCTATATTCATGTTTTCAGGATTTCATAAACAAATTTATTTTGTCTATTAAAATAAAAAACAGCACTTAGTACAGAACATTCCAGAGAAGTGGAAACTGAACATTGCAAAACAGTTGGCTTGCAATAAATAGTCCGCGCTAACCGCAACATGTTTAGCATTCAGATGCTAGCGGAGGCTACGAAAACTCTTTCTTGCACAATTTGCACATAACTGGGCTTTGCTTTTCCATCCGGTGTTTTTTTAAACTAAAATTAACACCCACGAAGCACCGCAACAACTTCCCCCTCGGGGTCTCCCGTGTCTTATGTTGTAGCCTGTGCATCAATATTATGGGTATTCTGGAAACTCTTGAAATGAGAACGGTTTCGTGCTTAAAAGCAATTAACTGCATTTTTTTTTTTTTTTTTTTTTTTAGTGCATTATTTTTCTCAAATTAGCAGAGATGGCAAAGTACTAGTCTTCAGTAATCAAGTAAAAGTATAGATACTTGAATAAAAAATGACTCCCTTACTTGAGTAAAAGTTAAAAAAAAGTACATGCTACTAAATGTAAAAAAGTAAAACAAATATCCCTTCAATTATAAGATAGGGTTTTTATAACAGCAAATGTAATTTTTTTTTTTTTTTAAGAACTCATAGAATACCGGCACATGGACGCAAGTTAAATCTGTTACCTTTGAACACCTGGAGAATTTAGCACTCATATTAAATAAAATGTGTAAATAAAAAGTGTCAGCAACAAAAAAAAATGCTCAGCAAATGCTCAATAAAACCCAGGGCAGCTTTGAGTTTAACATTTTTAAAACGTTCGTTATTACGTTGTGACGTCATCTCCGAAGCTCTTAAAAGTAACGAGCTAATTTTTAAAATGTAGGAAGTATAAAGTACAGATATTTCTTTAAAAAAGTAAGGAGTAAAAGTAAAGCATAGACAACAGAAAAAACTACTTAAAGAGTAACTAAATCCCAAACCCACTTTTTTCTGCTGAATACATATGTATTTGGGCATTAAGTAGTGCTGTTTATTAATCTTAGTCCCACTCTTCACATTTTAGTAAAAGTATTTTCATTTTGCGCATTTAAATGGCAGAGTTACTGGCCTCTTAGGGTTGAAAGCTGGCTATTACAAGTGAATTTTGCTACTGTCTAAAACGAATTCTTTAAGATTCCCCTGCGTCATCAACTTTCACTGTTGAACCCGCCCCTCCTATAAAAACTGAGAGGGGGGAGGAGGGCTGATTGAGTGGGCGTGTCTTACTGCTACAGCAGTAGCGCCCATAATCAAGGCATTTTTTGAATTTTCTTCCTTGTGGCAGGTCAGCAGAAAGCAGGGGTTTAGTTCATCTTTAAGTACAAATACTTTGTTACTTGTCACCTCTGGTAATTAGTAAATCGGACATTAATGAGTTAAAGTCCCAGCCCTAATGTAAATATAAAATTATTAGCATGTTTGGTATGATTTTAGGAAGTTTAATAACAAGTAAACTCATCTAAATAGGAGAAAACAATGAGACGGAAACAAAATGGAAATGGGTAAACTGATGCAAAAATGACGTCAGCTCGCAAAAGCAGTGTGAGGTTCTGAACAACATTGCTCACTCCTTAGCATTGTCTCGGACCATGCAGACATTCGATTGAAAACGGCGTTCCCTGATGGCACAACCAGTTTAAGGTGTTGCCTCTGTTTAATCCCATGCCGACAAACAAGTCTTATGCATCAAAGCCCCACCTTACAACTCACTGATCTGCTGCTTGTGCTGTTGCCAACCAGGGCACGACGAGGAAGGAGAGCAAAGGTACTGAAGAATACCATACAGTCCACATGTGACACTATAGGAAAACTGGCATTAAAATATGTGCTCGTAAATCACTGCTGCCAAATGCCCCTAAATCTATAACTGGCTTCTGCCAATGAACAAGCAGCACTCTCACATTGGGTTCACGTGAACATGGGCAGAGTGACGCAGCTACCATTGTGTCCAGTAAAAAATGAGCTCATTACTTGATTCTTAATAAGTAATAACACTTGAAATAGGACTGAAAGGTTAATTGCATTTGCGATATTATCGCAATATCACAAAACACGATTTTCTAATGGCAAAGGCTGCAATTTTTATTTTTTTCTTGTCCTGTCTTGTATTGCCCTGTTGAGTTCAGAAAGCGTTTAAAAAGTGCAGTCCACATGTTTATATGTTTCATGAAACGTGAAGTTAGTTATATGTTGAAGAGGTAAAGCCACAGATTTGTTTGCTTTATTGTTGAATTCTGTGCTTTAAAATGTATATTTTATATGTATTTAAAGTGTAAATAAATCTGAAATTGTTTATTGTGAAACAGATGGATTTATTTTTAAAAATACACGAGAAGAGGCCCTTGAAAAAATAATCGCATATTAAATCGCAATATTGAGGAAAAAAAAAAATCGCAATTAGATTATTTTGCAAAATCGTTCAGCCCTACTTGAATGTACAAAGTGACGTTAATGAAGTTGCTTCAGGATTTAAGAAGCACGATTGGTTAGGATAACATGATGAACACATAAGTCAACACTGCTGGGTCCTGCGTCGGAACCACTTTCATCTGAAGAACCATGTGGAGCTCAAAGGTCCAGAGGTGGAGGAACTGAGTCTGACCCCCTTTTTTTTCAAAGATATTTCGTTGTTTGCTCTGATTAAATATTATTAGGCAGAGGTGAAAGTAATGGATTACAAGTACTCAAGTTACTGTACCGTGCGCTGATCTGTTGTTGACATTAACAGATGTTTGTTAATCAAATCGGTGCGTGCCACTAAAACAAACGTACATTCTGTATGTCATTTCTTTGAGAAAAAAAAAAAAGAGGTTTTCACTTTTGGGTCGGATACGGGCGAGAAAATGTGGCCCGATCCGCACTCCATCTGTGACACGGTTAGGGCTGGGCGGTATACTGGTTCATACCGAATACCGGTAAATATTTTTGTTACGATATGAATTTTTAATATAGCGCCGTACTTGTTTAGACAACGTTCGGAAAGCTACGCTGCGCCGCGTTTCAGACTGGACCCTTTTTATGGTGGCACTTCTTAAAAGGAAGGTAAACAGTAGCGCTCTGGTGTTAGTTATGGTGTAAATCATAGACTGTAAATTGTAAATGGATAAGAAAGACATTGAAAGCTCTAAAGCTGCATGTGCATGCCTCTGCTACAGGAGAACAACACTCACAGACAGGGAGGCACGGTTAGCTTAGCATGTCGGCAGTAATACAAAAAAAAAAGATCGCAATTTGTAATTCCTATAACGTGGAAATAAGTCGTGGTGGAGCTGCAAAGTTCCAATCTTCCTTTTTAAGTTTATACATGTTTACTGTATGCAAGGAAACCGTGGCAAGATTTATTACCAAAAATAAACGCGGGGGGAGAAAGTAACTAGTAACTTTTACTTTGAGTACTATGTAGTTGAGCTACTTTTTACTTGTATTTTATGTATGGCATAATGGTACTTGAGAACAATTTCAATTTTCTGGTATCTGTACTTTACTTAGTATTCATTTATTTTTACTTTTACTCAATGCTTTTTTAAACAAATATCTGTACTTTCTCCTTCTTACATTTTAAAAAATGGACTTGTTACTTTTAAGACCTACGAAAATAACGCCGCGACGTAAAAAGACGGAAAGTTTTGGTAGTTTGAGCTTTTTTTCTGTTAGGCAGGTCCCTTAGTTTTATGATTAATATTTTCTAGTTTTTAAGAATGTTAAACTCAAAGCTGCACTGGGTTTAATTGAGCATTTGCAATTTTTTTTCTTAATACATTTGATTTATTATAAGTGCTAAATTATCCAGGTGTTCATAAATGGTAACATATTTGATTTATTTTCATGTGCCAGTTTTCTAGAGTGTTTCCTCGGTGTGGTTTTCTGCAAGTTCTTAAAAATGTTAAACTCATAGCTGATCTGGGTTTTATTGAGCATTTGCACTTTTTTTTCTTCTTGACACACTTTATTTAAAATTTGAATTGATTATGAGTGCTTGATTCTCCAGGTGTTCATAAAGGTCACAGATGTAACTTGTTTCCATGTACCAGTATTCTACAAATTCTTAAAAATATCAAATATTAGAGGTTGACCGATATCGGCCAATATATGGACTGTTTTTGAGAAAAAAAATTTAAATTATTGTTTTTATTATTTATTATCATTATTATTTATTTATTTATTATTTAGCACTTTAAAGTAGCCATTAAAATAAAAAAGAAAGAATGAAAGGTAATAATAATAATAATAATAATAGCATGTGCATGGGAGAGGTAGAAGCCAATAGGCTTACAAATAAAAAGCCGATATAATAGGATAAGGATATAATATAATTATTAATGTTAAGAGTTCTATTGGTGTATTTCATTTCTAATATATACATTTACATCTTATGAGTGTTTCAATTGTATATCGGCATTAGATGTCGGCCATCGACTGATTATTATATATATATTTATTTTTAAATCGGTATTGGCATCGGCCTTTAAAAGTCCCATATTGGTCGACCTCTATAAAATATATGGAATTTGCAGGTTTAAAAACCCTGTCTTATTCTTAAAGGGACATTTGTTTTAATTTTTACCTAAATACATTTGGTAGCATGTACTTATTTACTTTATTATTATTATTATTTATTTTATTATTATTATTATTATTATTATTATTATTTACAAGTAAAGAAGCAACTTTAATACTTTTACTTTTACCAGAGTCATTTTGTATACAAGAATCTATACTTTTACTTGAGTACTGAAGACAAGTACTTTTGCCACCTCTGCTTATAGGGAAAGTAGAATAATATCACTTGAGTTAAAGTTAAATGTAGCAAAGTAAAAGAAACTTCTTTTTTTTTTTTTTTATTAAAACATAAATAATTAAACAAATAAAAATAACTTAGACAAACTTCATTTATGAAGATGTCAGACTCTGGACCAAAGACTGTATCTAGGCTGATGGATGATGGACAGGCTGCGGGTGAGTTGATGGGTGACCCTATATAGGTTGACCCGCTGGGTGACCCGTGGGTCGGGTGCAGCCTGCAGGGTGACTACCTGTAGTAGTAGACGTCGCTCTTCCCGGCGCTTAACCCAGACTTCCTGATCACTTCTTCTTTCTTCCAGCCCGGCGGCAGAGCGGGACAGTCCGTCCTCTTCTTCTCCATCCTCTCACACTTGATCGATCCCCGGTGAGTCGCTGATCAGATCGATCTCTATCGCTCGCTCGATGAGGCGCACGTAGTCAGCGTGGCTCCAGCAGCAGCAGCCCGGGCGGATCGACGTCACGCTACCGACTCAGCCGTCCCCGCCCCGCTTGTTTTGATTGCTTATCTCTGGATGATCCGAGACGAACACGAAGTCCTGGTTCGGTTCGTGAGCTGGTTGTGACTCGGGTTAAATGGTCCGGTTCAGTCCGAGCCCTGACAGAAAGAAAGGGTTTGATCCCATCTGATCTGAACTGAAGTGAGCTGGACCAACGGCAGCTGTGACGTCAGCGATAACCCGCACACGCACTGGTGTCAGAGATCGTCTATGTGCACCGGGAGCGCTCACTGAGGGCTTTCCTCCACACCGCACACCAAAGACCCCGGCAGAACGAGGACATTCAACAATACTCACATACACGTTCTAATATTAATTTCGAAAGTAATCTTTGTACAAAATGTATTTTTAATTCAACTCAGTGCGTCTAAATAATCAGCCGCAGTGAGTCATTATCTCAGTGTTCCCCACTCGCTGCTGGTGACGTCACTGGCCCGGGTTAAAGGGCCCTGCAGCAGTCTGAACCAGTTCTGAACCCTGAGAAACAAACGGCCCATTAGTGCTGACACAGTGGGTGAGCTCAGAAGATTACATCATTAAACACTGTGTATTAGGGCTGTTCCATAAGCACAGAGCTCCCACTGGTCCAGTGCAGCACTGCATGATGGCTTCCCTCACTGACCATCAAAGGCCACGTTTACATGGGAGCTTCAATTCCCCTGTAATTCAGAATAAAAGTTCAATCCTCTTTAAGCTGACCTTGCAAAAACTTAATTTTGAATGCAAATGTATTTCCAAATTAAACATAAATAAAAAAAAAATAAATTGACTGGTTTATTCCAATTTTAATTCCAAATTAAATAATTCCTTGATGATGAATTAAATCAAAAAAGTATGGATCGCGAACGTGCAGCTTCGTCTACACCTGCAGAACAACTGCTGCTTCTGCAGCAAGATGAAGAAATAAAAGACATGAAAAATGGAACAGCAGCGCTGCTAAAAAGGAGAAAGAGAAAGGCTGGCAGACAGTAGCCGACCGCCTTAATGTGTAAATACTACAAACATGTAGAATTAATAAAGTGAACTGATATAGTTACCGTAAGAGGAGGTGGAGCTGATCACTTTTCTGATTATTAGATTTATATTATTTATATATATATATATATATATATTTTTTTTTTTTTTTAAAGTTTATCATAGGACAGAATAGAATAGACCTTTATTGATCTCCCAGAGGGCAATTTCACACAAAAAAGGGTAGTGTGTGTGTAAGCTGGGATTTAAACTCGGGTCTCATGCAGGGGATGCAAGAATTTACCACTGACCCAGCATTTCAACTAATTACAACTGTACGCTATGTTATATATATTTATAGATGAGTTTCTAGAAAGGATCTGTCATCTATAAGTTAACAAATAAATAAAAAATAACTCCAATAATCCATTTAAATCAAACCTCTGACAGCAATTCCACAAGCAGGATTTCATAGTATTAAACAGCCGGAGGCCTGACAGAAAAATAAATGAAATGAATAGCTATTGTAATGTAAAAAAAATAAAGTCAGAATAAGGTGAAACCCTTCAGATCTAACAGTACAGTATCCATTTTCTTATTTTTAGGACACACTTGGAAAAAAAGATCTTCTCGTTATATTGCAGTCATAATGAGTTAAGTCGAATTATTCAGTATCTTTTCTAACTTTTCAGTGTTGCTGTTTTATTAATAACGAAAATATTCCTAATACACCGTCAGCCTTCTCACTTTCATTGCTCAAATATTGTCTTTTTATTTGTTCTTTTCATCTTTATATATAAACTATGATAATAAAAATATTAAAAACAAAAGTAAACAGACAAATTAAATGACTTTCTAGTTTTTGGGTGAAGAAACATGTATAAAAACCATGTACAGTATATTCTATAAAACACTCGTTTCTCAGAGCATTGACAGCAGGGATAACTTTATCCTGGTTGATAACCTGCTCTGCAGCAGGTTAGCTGTAGAGGCTAAATCACCATGGTTACTTGCCCTGGATACACTTGGCCAGCTTTCGTTCAACCGACTTGGGGATAAGTTTATCCTGAATAGATGATTTTTCCATAGGCTTTATCCTCCATCCTGGTTTTGTGCAATACCCCTCTGGAAGCTGAGCTTTAGCATCAACAGAACTCGTAGGGATACTGTACATCACCTCTGAGGAAGACTGGAAGTTGACAGTCGAAACATGTCAGGGGATAAAATTTTATGAGAAAACTTATCTGAATAAACAAAACCTTAACGTGTATTTGAAATATGTCGAGATTGAAGTCGACATTTTGACATTGAACTCGAAATACAACATTGTGATGAAAATCAAAGGTCTGCTAATGAAGTCAAATCTATGGAATTGATGAGGACCAATTCACCATACGTGGATCCGTATGCGCTGACGAAGGAAGCACTCAGATACAGTATTATCATGTGTACATTATCTGGTATTGGATAGGAGTTTTTACACATGTGAGCAGTTTTGAGCCTGGACATTGGAGGCGTACAATCAGTTTGCCGAGGGTTGGTGACGTACTAATCAATGGAAAAGTAGTCATCATAGCAAAGGTACTGGATTTAGCATGATGCTAGACCAGTGGTTCCCAAACTTTTCACATTCCCATACCCTTTCAGACATGTAACTTAAGCCATGTAGCCCCTCCTTCAGCACACTTACAAAATATAATAATTATGAAATGCAGTTTTCCAACCTTGGGGTCATGACCCCATGTGTAATCGCCTGGAATTCAAATTCGGTCCCCTGAAATGTCTAATGTATAATTGAAAAAAAAAATACTGAAGAAAAATTTGTTTTTAAAATGTTTTAATTATTATTTTTCAAATTTTAACATCACACACACACACAACAATCAATCAAATATATGCTATACTTTCACCGTCTCAAATATAAATCTAGCTAAAAATAAAATGCAGAATAAAAAATATCTGAGCTGGTGCATATTGTCACTTTGTGCACTAGTCCTGGCAACAACATTATCAAAAGCTAATTCTAGAAACAAAGAAAAAAGTCTCAGGAGACACCAAAAATTTGTGATATTAAAATAGGGTCACGACCGAAAAAAGTTGGGAACCACTGATATAATGTCATATATTATTATTACTATTATTATTATTATCTTGTTATTTTTATTTAGTTTGCACATATTAGTCTAACTACTCTTATATTTATGTTTATACTTCTTTTTTCATTTATTTTTCTTTATTTTATTTATTTTTCTTTATTCTAGTTGATTGTTATTATTTAATGTTATACTACCTGAGAGAGCACAGGTCACCAAAAGAAATTCCTCGTGTGTATTCATTCACCCCTGGCCAATAAAGTTGATTCTGATTCTGATTCTGATATACAATGTAGCCCTACAGTGAAATTTGTCTCTGAATTTTATCTATCCTGTTGAGGGATAATATATAATAATAATTTAAAAAAAGAATAATTATCTATAACCATGTGTAGTCTTATCTTAGCATGGAGACTCCTGACTGCTGGTCCAATTATATTCTATTTTCTAATTTTTATTCATGTATCACCGTGAACGGTATAACACCGCCCTGCCTTAGTACAAAACATATCTATTTGCACTGGGCTTTCCAGTTTCAGGTGTTTAATTAAAAGGAACAACAGAAACACATACATTTGACAGGCAACATGCTACACGTGCGATTTTGTCGAAAACAGGAAGTTCTTCATTTTCGGTCAACAAAATGTCAATTGGCAATTTGCTCTGGAGGATGGTGTATTTGTTGCAAACAAGACCAATGACACATTCTACATGTATGCGTACATGAGCAATTTTTCGTGTCTGTTTAACTTCAAGTGGTGACAGTTGGGATTTTCCTCTTGTTAAACTGTGAATGTTGATTTGAGCGCAATAGAACCCTACACTGTCTGAAATGTCAAAACCCCGGTCAGCAAGAATGAGATCTCCAGGCAATAGATTTCTAAGCAGTCCACAGTTTTCCATGATGTGCTTATCACTGACTCTTCCGCCCCAAGCACTGGATAAAAAGGAAACAGACCCTTGCAGCGTTATCCCAACCAGGAACTTGGTTGTATTGCAGTTCTTGTAGGCAGACCATGTTTTTGCCCTTGCCATCAGGTACTTTGGTCTCTGAATGGGTATTTTGAAGCAGTCAATATTCACTGCAGTTTTCTGCCCAAAGTTTTTCTGGAACTCCACTGGCATGGTCTTCCTTAATTCTTCCCGTGTTGACCGGCAAATAATGTGTTTCAATCTCACATAAAGAACGTGAATGTACACAAGGAAAATTCTGGAGGCTGTTGATGTTGAACTCTCGTAACAATAAGCCAAATCTTGAAGCGGTGTGTTTAGCTTTATACGAGACAGTGTCATGACTAATCAAATGAAAGCAATCCAGTGCATTATGTTACGTTAAGTCATGTCCATCAGCTAGTGCTTCCTGTGTCATCCTGAATGTTTTCAGTTGTAGTTTGAGCGATATGTTTTCAGACAACAAACGTTGAAATTCACCTTGAACATCAGGTGTAAATGGTTTAAGATGATCTGGGCATTTTGGTTTACATGTTGGTGGTTCCATTTTCCCAAGTTTGAGAAAAGAACAATTGGGTCTTGCAGCAACATCGGTGACTTCTACTAGTTCAATATCTCTTATGGTGGAAGCATGCAGCTCCAAAAGCGCACTTGCAGCAGCATGTTTTGCTTTAGATGCTTTCCTCTTTTCTGCCCGTATATATCTGGAAATGAAAAAAAAAAAATAGAAACATATTTTTATATAAACTTTACATTTAAATCTATATACCTAATAAGACAAGCTTGTTACTGAGGACATTTTACTAATAATTTGTGGTGAATTATTAAAGGAAGATGTAACTGGATATGACTGCCTATTTAATATGTAAATGTGATTGTCAGAGTGCTGTTTACCTGTTTGTGCTGCCTGTGGCTTGTTTCAAGTTGCTTTCCGATTTCCTTGGTGTCAAACATCCGGCCAATTTAAGGGAAGGTGCCCAATCTGGGTTGGTCTGGTCAAATAGGTCTGATGGTTTGCCTGCATTAATCAAATGTATACATTTGTTAGAATGCACAAAGGAAATCACATCCTAATAATATATTAAATCTACAGTACAGTAACCTAATCATTAGGGTGTTACGGCTGGTGCCTCATGGCCTCTCAGCCTGCCCTTCCTCTTCTCTCCTAACACACCTGGCTCACATCAGTAATCAGGTAGGAGAGGGAGGAGGAGCTGTATGAAAGGCTGAGAGGACCAGAAAGCGGGAGGCACAACAACTGACCAGCAGCAGACATGTGGGGAGAGTTCTTCAGCTCCCCACTGGAGGTCTTTGGAAGTTTGTTGTTTTAGTTTGGACTGGAGATTTCTGGTAGTCCTGTTTTCGTGTTCCTGTAGTTTAGTGTTTTGTATGTTTGTACTTTAGAGGGTGGATGCTGGGACGACGGCCATGTATAGGGTTGGCCCAGTGTCCTCCCTACTTTTGTTCAGTTTGGCCAGTCCCTTTTAGTTTGTTCTGTTGGTACTTTTATAATTTTGTTAATAAATACTTTTGATAATCGTTGTTTTTCTGTGCGGCGTCTTGTTTATGTTGCGGCCCCTCAAGCCTTGAATAACATCCTAGAGGGGGTCGTAACATAGGGGTGTCCCCCATACAACCTTTTTACTTCTGATACGATACCGTTATTGCATCCGTGAGTATTGGCCGATACCAATATCGATCCGATACCAGCACGAATCATACGTACTTTGTTACTTATTTTGTAGTGTGGAATGTTAGAAAAGACTTGATCAAGTGATGTCACTCAAACAGGGAACAATAGTCAGCAACAGTAGGTATGAGGAAAAACTGACCCATTTATTATTAACCAATTGGTTACATACATTGTAACCTTCAACATAATATCTACAGCAGTGATTCTCAACTGGTGGGTCTGGACCCAAAAGTGGGTCGTGGACCTGTACTGGGTGGGTTGCGGACAGCTGGGCAAAAATAAATAAATACTTAATATCTCTCATGTTGGACTTGTCTTTTATTTTGAAATAAACTTTTCTTTTGACAAGCATGCTGTGAAATGTATGTTACACAGGAAAATATATAGATTTGTTTTAAAAAAAATTATATACATGTGTTTTCAACAGCTATTTTAGAAAGAATTAATTTGGTTGGTGGAATTCTAAAAAAAAAACTGGGTCACGATTTAATGACAGTGGTAAAATCTGGGTCCCAAGGTGAGACCAGTTGAGAACCACTGATCTACAGTATTCTACAATTGAATAAAATAAATAAAAAACAAATTATAAGACCCTGAAAAACCACCTAATTAATCCAATAAAAACAAATTATACTTTTACAATGCAAACAATTCAAGTTCACTTGAGTTATTTTTTACTGTCAGTAGCCATGTTTACATGGGAGCTTTAATTCCTCTTCAAAGCGGAATAAAAGTTAATCCCTCTTTAACCTGACCTTGTAAACACTTAATTCCTAATGCTAATTTAATTCCGAATTAGGTGGCTGGTGGCTTTAATTCCTCTTCAAAGCGAAATAAAAGTTAATTCCTCTTTAACCTGACCTTGTAAACACTTAATTCCTAATGCTAATTTAATTCCGAATTAGGTGGCTGGTGGCTTTAATTCCTCTTCAAAGCGAAATAAAAGTTAATCCCTCTTTAACCTGACCTTGTAAACACTTAATTCCAAATGCTAATTTAATTCCGAATTAGGTGGCTGGTTTATTCAGTTTTTTAATTCCAAATTAAATAATTCCTCTTTCTTTCACTTAAAGCCGTTTGGTGACGACATAATCCAACATGGCCGCCAGGACTAGAGCCGACACAATAATAAGAGCCTTAAAAGACATGGACCTATTGAAAAGAGTG
The DNA here is from genome assembly GCF_900634775.1 of Gouania willdenowi. Classification (NCBI taxonomy): domain Eukaryota; kingdom Metazoa; phylum Chordata; class Actinopteri; order Blenniiformes; family Gobiesocidae; genus Gouania; species Gouania willdenowi. Next base: position 9,634,458 of record NC_041055.1, on the reverse strand, counting down.
GATGGACGGAAAGATAAACGCGTGGAAACTATCATCAAGGTTTATCGTTGTAACGGTTGTTAGAGCTACCATCTTTACCAGGGAGCAACTATTTATTCCAGGTGACTGTTTTCCGGAGTTTTACTGGGCTTTCTTTATCTCTTCCACTCCGTGGACCAAAGTGTGTTATTGTTGAGCTGCTGCTTCAACGCTACAGTAAAAATAAAGGTGAAAACTGTCTTCGTGTGTGGTGTTCTGTGTTACAGCCAACAATAAAAGGTTTGTTGTGCGTTTTTCCCAAAAGACGTGATACGTCACGTTCGTCCTCTGTCCAATCAGATCCTTCCCAACCCCCAGACCTAAAGCGCATTTAACTAAAGCCGAATAAACTAGTTTTCCATGTAAACCTCAGTTCGGGAATTAGTATTTCCATGTAAACACAAAGCAGAACACTTTAATTCTAAATGATTTAATTCGGAATAACTACTTTTGAATTAAAAAAAAAAAAAACATCATGTAACCGCGGTAAGGTATTTGTTGGGAATAACTGAGGGCGGGGACAAAAACAACAACTACAACAACACGATATTATCGTTGCACTTATATCGGAGATTTCAGAAGCAGTTCGATAAAATCCGATATTACATATCGATATCGGATCGGGACACCTTTACTAATCATATCATTGGTGTGATAATTGCGTGTAGATCTTCAAAGTTTGTAAAAGGTAGCAACATATCTAAAGTAATGCTTTTTAATGTAATTTTAATGCCCAAAGGCTATACTTTTATTGCCTCAAATGCAGAACAAATGTGTATATTTATTTCTTAAGATTTGAAAAACATTCCATCAACCAGAGAAATGAGAGTAGAAGTAGATACTCAAACGCAAATTGGACACAAGAGACAACTTTTGAGCAAATTATTGTATAATAATACAATGACACCACAGTTCAATGCCATGTCTGGCATTTTTGATGAAATTATGCAGCAAAAATTAACAAGCAATGCCAACATTTCTCAAGAACTTTAGATTTATTGCCATTGGAACTCCATTTAATGCTTTTTAATTATATTAAACGCCTTAATTTTGACACAATTCGTTGAATTAATATTAATAATGCAGCGTGCGGAAACCCTGAATATTGTGACTTTCTATAATAAAGTAATTTAAATAATGAAACCCACAAGTTACCAGTTACCAGCATATATACACACACAAGATAGTACTGAGTAAACTACGTCTGTCAACACATTATACGATACGCACCTGACACAAAGTGCTCTGAGCAAATTCTTGCGTGTTTTGAGGGAGTTTCTTTCCTGTTTATCTTTGCCAGCCATAAACTTCGTCGTTGTTCTGACAAAAACTTAGTCTTCTCACATTCATGAAGTCTAATGACGGGTATACTGTAAAATCCAAATTTAACTGAACCTCCAGCACGATTTGAACATCCATTGACCCAGCAGGAGACCACCATTTTCACTTTTTATCACGATAATAACTAGTTCTAGCTTCTTCTTCTTCTTCTTATGTTGTTTACCCACGGTTAAACTCATTTCATCTGCCCACAGCAATGGCGCCGGGTCGGGAAATGCCCGTATGTTGTGACGTCATGTAGGAACCAATGTTGGCCCTTATCCGATTCCGTAGCTTCAAAAAACTTCGACTTTTATTACGATATTGTATTTTGAGTTTATTTTCAAAATCTCAACATTTGGCTGTATTGTTGTCAGTGCAATGACAGAAAAGCTTCGACCTATTTTGACTTTATTCTCGACATTTTGACTTTATTCTTGATTGTCCCTAATCCTCTTCCTTAGTAGGAAATATAAATAAGAAGGAGCTGGTTTAAATACTGAGCAGATAAATGGCAGTGACATGAAATATTTTTTGCATGCAGTGCTATTGCTGTATTTTATTTTATTTTCTGGAAATCCTAAAGCTGATATAGTCTAACCTGGAAATTCCTGTTCACACTCCAAACTCAAGGTGGCGCCATTGTACCAAAAACTGTTGGCGCCGACGGCTGTAAAATGTAAACAAAAATGAAGCAAAGTAAACTCTTTACTTGTGTTGAGTGAATATATACATTTTAGTTGTAATTAGTGATATTAAATAAGACGTGCTCGCTTCTGGGTGACCATATATCCAAAGGTTCGTGTGCTTTTTGAGTATTTGAAGGCAGCGGAAATGGTTCCTGGGTGCGGCTAACTGTAGCTAACTTTGCTAGCGGGAGATTTCAATGTTCATCATTCAGCATCCACGACCTGCAGACGGGACTCCAAACACATCCACTAAATGGGTGAGTTTGGTTTTTGCTTCTGAATCCACGAAAACAGTTGAGTTGAATGTGAACTACAGCAAGGTAACTCACTATGAGCAGGACGTGTTGTAGTTACTGTCGTGGTTACGAGTTTTAAAAAAGATGCGCAACTTTTATCACAGCAGGGCCACAAAAATGTGACTGCAGATGATCCCAGGACCATTATCAACCTTTATAATAACATATCTGGTCATTATTACATGAAAGAACCAAGGTTTTGTGTTATTTGGAGTCGTATTGACTCCAAAAATACAATTAATTTTATTTTCCTTCAATTTGTTGTGTTTTCCCGTATATTTGGTGTCATCTTGTGTGTGTATATATGCTATTTGTCATTTTGTGTGTGGGTATTTTTTTTTTTTTTTTTTTTCTTTTTCAAACTTATTTGACGTGCTTTCGAAGTAATTTTGTGTTTTTTGGAGTCATTTTGTGTATTTTGAGTAATTTTTTGGGGTATTTTTCAGTATACTATGTGTTGTCCGTGTATTTTCCTGTCTTTTTTTTTTTTTTTTTTTTTTTTTTTTTTTTTGTACCTTTTCCCGACTCATTTTATGTGCACTGGAGTCATTATGTGTGTTTTTAGTCATTTTGTGTCTTTATGAGTAATTTTTTTGGTGTTTTTCAGTATACTTAATACATATACTTCTTGTATATTTTTTCTGTCATTTTGGGTGTTTCTAGTAGTTTTGTGTGTTTTATGAGTCATCTTGTATATTTGTCTGTCATTTTTTGAACTCATATTGTGCTTTTGGAGTCATTTTGTGTGTGTGTGTGTTTTTTTTGTTTGTCATTTTGTGTGTTCTAGTGTGATTTTTGTGTGTGTGTGTGTTTTTCAGTATATTTGGTGTCATTTTGTCTGTTTATTGCCTTTTTGGACTCATTTTATGTACTTTTGGAGTCATTTTGTGTCTTGAGTCATTTGTTGGTGTGGCCACATCTGGCCCATGGTCGTCCAGTTGTGGCCGGTTATCTGATAGCCTGTCGTGTACTGAGCGCGTCCTCACGCTACATTTGCTCATGGATGTGCTTTCCTTTAACAGCATGGAGTTGGGCGGGTTGAATGGTGAACGTCTGTCTCCAGAGTCCACAGTGACCTCCCTGCTGTCCAGCTCCGGTCATCTTAGGAGCAGTCTGCGTCCTCCTGACTACGACACAACATTCAGATACAGAGACACGGTTCAGTCTACTCATCTTATCTCTATTTCAACCATGCACTTGGAAGGAAGGAAATTACCTTCTTATAATCCAAACAGCATTTCAAGCTTTTCCTACCAGTTTCAGTTTATTTGTTTCAGCCTAACAAAAATCTTCAATCATAAATCACAATTTAAGAATATATGTCACAAGACCAAAACAGGCTGATGCAGAGGTAAAATGCTTGTATGCTCTTGTACTTTTGCTCAGTGGGCGGGGCTTCACTGTGGCTTGAACACAGGACCTGCCAAAGGTCCTTTATTGTTGTCAGGTGATCACTCCTGCTCACTAACAGAAAGGATTGTCTCTTTGGAGACTTATTAGTAAATGTGCATTGCTTGAGTCTCGTGAATGAGTGAAGTTAATTAGACGATTTGAGGCGCACCAACAAATTAGATAGTGTAACAGTGTAGCTCTGTGCAAATGGAATCTTAAAAAACGCACCTCACTAAAAAGTAGGGATGTCCCGATACAACTTTTTCACTTCTGATACGATACCGATATTGCAGCCTTGAGTATTGGCTGATATCGATACAATACCATATCAGCATGAATCATACATACTGTACTTGTATTACTTATTTTCTAGTGTGTAATGTTAGAAAAGGCTTGATCAAGTGATGTTTCTCAAACAGAGAACAACAGTCAACGATTCAAGTTCACTTCAGTTATTTTTTTACTGTCAGTATATGGTGGAAACAACTGAGGGCAGGGACGAAAACGTATCGGAGCGCTTATATCGGAGATTTTAGATGTAATCCGATAAAATCCGAGATTCTTTTTCTGGCTGATATCGTACCGATATCAATATCGGATCGGGACACCTCTACTAAAAAGCTGTGGGTTGCAGGCTCCTACTTTAGACCAATGAAGATTCTCCAACTTTCCCTTTAAACCAGGGGTTCCCACCTTTTTTGGATCGTGACCCCATTTTATGATCACAAATTTTTGGTGACCCCAGCAACATTATTTTTTTATTTCTAGAATTAGTTTTTGGTTATGTTTGTTATACTGTGTTGCAAACACAGAGTAGCCTGGATTAGTGATTTGAAAAAAAACATATGTCATATGTCACATATCATATATTATTTTATTTATTATATTATATATATTATTTATTGTATTTTATTTACTATTTTTTACATTTTATTTATATGATATTATAAAAAGTGTAAAAGTAGAATACTAGTTAAATATCTGCGACAATAATGGGTCAACATATGTGACATTCAGTGGGAAAAGTGGTGGAACAGGTTTATAAGTGCCGTAAAGGTTTTGAAAGTAGAAAGAATGTGCAGAAAAGGCATTGAAAGTAGGATCAGTGATTTAAAAAAACAACAAAAAAAAATTATATTATTTTTTTATGTATTATTTATTATATTTTATTATTATTTTTTACATTATATATTATTATATTTTAGATTTATATTTGAAAAAGTGAAATTATAGCATAGAGTTTATTAAGATTGTGTTGTTTTAATTTTGAAAATAATAATAATAATAAAAAAAAAACTTTTTTTAATTAATTATTAGACATTTCAAGTGACCTCATCTACCCCACATGGGGTCACGACCCCGCGGTTGAATAACACTGCTTTAAAATAAGGATTTCTGTTGACGTGGTAACCAAAATGACTTTGTGATATGTCATTTTAAAGTTTGCTTGATGACTTTAGTGTTTCAGCTGCTCGTCAAACCGAGCAGTGCTTTTTTTTAAATGACAGTTTCTGTGTTGATCACTGATACTTACAGGACTATGATTCAGCTTCGGAGGCGCTCGACGCCTACATTGCAGACTTTGAGAGGAGTCGACAGAAATGTGGGTCGTTGACAGGAAGCTTGACGCTTCCCACTCCACACCGGCCCTTTGCCAGTGTGCTCAGGAACAAGGATGGTAAGTGGCTCAAAGGCCTGGGACTCACGCACAAACAAAAAAGTGGCTTACGTCGATTAAACTACTCATTTTACGTCCGAGGCCACGCACGGTGCAATTTGATCTTAAGTTTGGCCGGACCTGTAAAAGAATGATGTATTGATAAATAAAACTCTAGATTTATGTCTTTGTTTTAGTTTTGACACATTGATGACCTGATGACCCTACATTCAAAGCGTGTATAGGATGAGTTTGAAGCTAATAATTGGGCTAATGGTGACTGACCAGTGCAAACAACGAGGAAATATAAAATTCTAAGTTGTATATGATAACCTTTCCCAGTGGTTGTGGCAGAAGAAAGTTCTACTGGAAGTAATTGTCCTAAAGGTTTATTGATTTGACCAGTTCTGCTCCACGTTTTCTAAATTGGGTCATTCCATGTCATTTCAACACATTTCCAAGACATCCCACACACTTCGGTCTCAATTATTTTTATTTATTTATTTATTACCAATTTTGTTTTCAATAGGCACACTGTACATTTTTAGTTTGTACGGATGAATACTTTTTGAGATATGGACAGTTTAGTGAGGGGAGTATGTGTTGATTTTCATGCTTTTTTATTTTTCTTCCATTTTCAGCAGTCAATATCTCAGGAACTACATCACATAAGAAAAATTAATTTTGTAATTCAGCTCCACCTACTTTCTCAGAATATACGAAAATATCTGCCATACATTCTATCTGGTGGACATGCCAGCGCCTTGAAATTAGAAAAAAGTTTGTTGGGGTTTCGGGCTCAGATTTTACTTCCACTTTCACGCCCTTTATTCAAGTACTTTTTTTTTTTTACTATTTTCATTGGCCCATAACTGCATGTGGAAATGAAGGAAAAAAACTGTTCTCTGTTTTTTCTTTATGTGACTTTTTTTAAAATTTTGGACCCAAAGTTTAGGTTATTTCACCACTTGCAAATAGTGAAAATCCTTTACATGAGGCCATTGTAGATAGGGGTGTCCCAATCCGATATTGATATCAGAAAGCGAATATTGAATATCGGATTAAAACTCACTAATTTATTTTTTTTCCCAATTCATTTTTATTTATTTAATTCAATTGTAGAATACTGTAGATATTAAGTTGAAGGTTAAAAATTATGTAACCAGTTGGTTAATAATAATTGGGTCAGTTTTTCTCATACCTACTGTTGCTGACTATTGTTTTCTGTTAGAGTAACATCACTTGATCAAGGCTTTTCTAACATTCCACACTACAAACTAAGTAATTATTTTCATTAAAGAAAGAGAGAGAGAGAGAAAAAAAGTTTTTATGATACATGTTGATATCGGATCAATATCGGTATCGGCCGATATGCAAGGCTGTAATATCGGTGTCATATCGGAAATGAAAAAGTTGTATCGGGACATCCCTGATTGTAGATAGCCTTTGAATTTTTTGAGACTGAAGTGCATGGGCCTTTTGTTGAAATGACATGGAATGACCCAATTGAGTGTTTTTCATTACTACATGGTTCTGGCAGCACGTTCAGATTAAATCACAGTTGTGTTTCTGATTGATATAAAATCTTTGTATCAATCAGAATGTGTTTCAATCAGGTTTGTGTTGTTTTTTTTTTTTTCTCTGGAGGTCACAGTGTTTATCTGCACTTTTCTGTTTACTTTTCTTATTGTTGTTGCTCTCCTAGTTCTCAGAGAGCGTTTGACTGAGAGAGAGCTGGACTTTCTCCATCTTCCTGTCAGCTCCCTCCTTCATCGCAGTAACCAGGATCGAATGTCAATGACGACAGAAGAGCTGCTTGCTATTCCCAACGACGGCTCAGAGCCCGTCACTCACACCTCTGCGTACATCCAAGGTCTGTCAGTCCATCAGGGCTTTTGTCTCTTCTTTTAAGGACTTTAAACGCCTCCCTTTTTGTCTTTAAACTGCTTCTTCAACCCCAGTGGACCCACCGGTGGGGGCAGCGCCAGTTTCCATGACTCTCACGGGTCTTAATGTTGTATAGAATGAATTAAATCACACATTCTATACCTCACTTTAATCCAATGAAACTTAGCTAAAACTGTAGCTAAGCCACATTCATAACAAAAGACCACAGCGCACATACCAAGCCATTATGTTCAAAGAGAAAAAACTCCACAAAATTGTGTTTTACCTTTGTTGTTTCTTATCAAAAGTTGCTCCAATGTGCATAAAACTTCCTATTTTGAGGAATCCAAATCGTGTAAACACCACCATTACACATATCCAGCCATTTCATCGTCGGGAAATCCGTCCAATGAGCACACGTGTGTAAAATGGCTGGTCCCTCCTTTACCCAACTCTGAATGGCCAGGGCTAAAGCCCACCCCCATAGTGGTTGATGTCACCCATTTCTACAGGCTCTCAGCTTTCCAACGCAGCGTCTGTCATTCTGATTAGGAGTGTGACGATATCTTGATATGGCGATATATCGCGATATTTTTTCGCACGATTGATTATTGATATGCTCGCGCTATCGTTTTTTTTTTTTTTAATTTTTAATTTTTTTTTTTCAAAACCTTTTCTGCTTTTCCACTAAAATGTGCAGGACGGTCTTCACATAAATTTTGTCACTGTTTGTTGAATGAACCAATATATTGTTTACTGGAATATTGCACTATAATGGTGTCACTGGTAAGAAAGACCCTATTTTTTGTTTACAGAAAGCACTATTGGAGATACTTATTTGTTTACATTAGTATGTTGACACTTATTTACAGAAATGTTGCACTAAAATAGTAACACTGTTCATGGGACACTTATTCTATTTATTGTCTTTCAGAAATATAAAACACAATTTTTATTTTTTCACTTAATCTTTTTTTTTTGTTAGTTGTAGATTATCATAGATTGATTTCTGACTAATATATCGATAATCACAGTATCGTCATGTTGTGAGATAATTGTTATTGTGAGCTTTGTATCGCGTATCATATTGCGAGGTACCCAGAGGTTCCCACCCCTAATTCTGATTGGTCAAAGCCTTGCTGAAACACAGCCCTGTGTAACGCCACCAAAGAGAGGAACCAAAATTAACATTGTGCATGGCACTGCAAAGACCTGAATAAAAATGGATATTTGTTTATTTCAAGCAAATTGCAACATCTAGTGGTCAAACATAAGACTAACAATGATTGGAATCAATTTAACTGACACATTACAGTTACAAACTTAATCCCAAGCTTGTGGAGAACTTTGGCACAGTTGTGGCAGTGGGCTTCCGCCTGAACTTTTTTGTCCGAAAACATGTGTATCTTTGGCCTAATGTTTATTATTATCACCAACCGTGTTGCAGTTGATGTCCATACATTAGTTCAGTGATTTCTGCTTTGATAGCATATGTCTCCTCATTGTTGAAGCTAAGATTTTTTTCCTTTTTACTATACCTACCTGAAGGAAAACAAGCTTCATGGATTTATTTAGAGCAGTGGTTCTCAACCTTTTCAGCCCGCAACCCCTAAAATAAGGTGCCAGAGACCAGGGACCCCCACTGTACCTGAAGGTGGTCGAACACAGACATTGAAGAACAGTCATGTGGAGACAGGGCCATCTATAAGGGGGAATAAAGGGGAGAGCTTTTTTGTGGCCCATCAATAAAGTCAACAAAATGATGGTCCATTGTTCTATGAATCTATGAAGGTGGGAAATGTGGTGGAGAGGGTTTAAAAGTGCCAGAAATGTCTTGAAAGTAGAAAGAATATGCAGAAAAGACATTAAAATTTGATGGAGAAGAGGCAGATATGGGAGTAATGTAGCAAAAATGCATTAAAAGGAGCAAAAAATATGTCAAGAAAAAGTGATAAAAATTGCTTAAATTATGGAAATAAGTTTGGTGTAGTTGCAGAAAAAGGGTAAAAAATAAAAAAAAATGGGCACATATTGCTAACAAAATATTCTGTTTCTTGAAGGCATCTGGTAACCCCCTCCCAGTGTCTCGAGACCCCAAATGAGGTCCTGACCCCAAGGTTGGGAACTCCTGCTTTAGTGAACCAAAGTCCATCATAAACAGTGTTGGGCAAGTTACTTTCAAAATGTAATACATTACATATCTGTAGTTACTGTCATTTAAAATTAATTAGTTATATTACAATATTGCTGTTTCTGAATTGTAATGTGTAACACTAGTTTTGAGTTACTTTTGAGCTACTCTCACCAAAATAACCACAGAAGTATGTCTAGCATTCTAAAATGCTAAACTGCAGTTTTTTGCAACTGATTATATATCCAGTGGAGGGTGGTGTGGTATAGCATAATGACTGTGTAGGCTACTAACAACTTGATATAATAGGCACATGGTGCATCAAGTAACAATGACCATCAGAATCACTAAAACAGACAGTCTGGTAAGTTATGATAAAGATATCGTAATTATTTAAAGTCTAGGCCAATTAATATGAAACACATAGAGCTAGAAACCACTATAATGTAATAATGCACAATCTCTTTCTTTTTGTTTGTATTCTTTTATTTTCTTTTTAGTGCACTGTTTTTTACTGCTGCTCACATAGTGATCAGTAAAATTGTAACACTATTTGCTATGAGCGCCCAATACAAATCAGTGACGAGATATGGCGGGTCCGGTCAGCTCTGCTATTATTTTTAGCTGCCAGCTAGCGGCATTTCTACCATGAATGTCTCTCCAAAAATCACTTCCAAACCAAAAAGTTCTACACCGCACGTTTACGTGCAGGAATCTGATCTGTATGAGCCTCAGTCTCAGCCATATAGCACGGTGCCAGAATATTTTAGCCCTACTGGTATTAGCGTTATGTCACTGTTTGTAATAACGCCGGCGATTCCATTGTTGACAGAGGCTACATATCCTCCACCACATACTCTGCCATCAGTCTCCTCCCTTCTCTTGGTTCAAGTAGCACGGCAGACCGAGAGAAACTTACTTTCTGTTGCTTTGTTTGACTCTTTTTTGCACTTTCATCCTCTGCTCTCTTTCTCTGCATCTCTGTCAACTGGTCCAGGTGTTTCTTCAAGTTACTGGTACTGTTTTTCACATCTGTACTGTTACTGAAATTTGTAATGGGTATAATATCACCAAAATTTTATTAGTAATGCGTTATATTACTGCGTTACAGGAAAAAGTAATACATTACTGTAATTACGTTACTTTTGTAATGTGTTACTCCCAACACTGATCACAAACATGGTGAAGAGCTTCTTGCTCTACAGGCAGTTCCGCTTTTTCCCATCTGATATATCACTACAGTTGTAATAATAATAATACATTTTATTTAAAAGCGCCTTTCAGAACACCCAAGGACACTGTACAGGGCAGTCATTAAAATAAACACAATAAAAACAGCAGAATAAAACAGATAAAAACAAGTACAATGGAATAAAACAGGGTACAGTGTTGGTGTGGTGAATGTGTGTCTAGATGCAGAAGGATTGTCTGAAGAGGTGAGTTGTGTGCGAAAGTCAGGGCACCCCTTTAAAAACAGCATATTTTATATATTTAAAAAGTTATATTCATATTTACTGTCTCTCTGGTATATGGGAAAAAAAAGACAATATTGTCAGGAAACATTAATGCATAGTTACATTTTATTTTATAAATTGAACAAAATTACAAAAATGAAAAACATAATTTTGGCATGTGCAAAAGTCGGGGCACCTTACAGCATTAGTACCTTCAGTACTTAGTAACACCCCCTCTGGCAGATATCACAGCTTGTAAACGCTTCTTATAGCCAACAACAAGTCTCTGGATTCTATTATTTGGGATTTTTCCCCATTCTTCCTTGCAAAAGGCTTCCAGTTCTGCAATATTCCTAGGACGTCTTGCATGCACAGCTCTTTTAAGATCTACCCACAGATTTTCGATAATGTTTAAGTCGGGAGACTGTGAAGGCCATTCCAAAACCTTCAGCTTGCGTTTCTTGAAGTAGTCCATGGTGGATTTGGAGGTATGTTTAGGATCATTATCCTGTTGTAGAAGCCATCCTCTTTTCAGCTTTAGCTTTTTTACAGATGCTGTGATATTTGCCTCCAGAATTTGCTGGTATTTAATTGAATCCATTCTTCCCTCCACCCGAGCAATGTTTCCTGTCCCACTGGCTGCAACACAACCCCAAAGCATGATGGATCCACCCCCATGTTTAACAGTTGGCAAGGTGTTCTTTTCATGAAATGCTGCTCCTTTTTTTCTCCAAACATACCTTTGCTTATTGTGGCCAAAGAGTTTTATTTTAACTTCATCAGTCCACAGCACTTGTTTCCAAAAGTCATCAGGCTTCTGTAGATGTTCTGTTGCATATTTTTGACGTTGTATTTTATGATGAGGTCGTAGATAAGGTTTTTTTCTACAGACTCTTCCATGAAGGTCTTGTTTGTGCAAGTATCGGCGCACAGTGGAAGGGTGCACCACCACTCCTGAGTCTGCTAAATCTTCCTGGAGGTCTTTTGAAGTCAAATGTGGGTTTTGGTTTACCTTTCTGACCAGACTACGAGCTGTTCTCTCCGAGAGTTTACTTGGTCTTCCAGATCTCTTCTTGACCTCCACAGTTCCCCTCACCTGCCATCTCTTAATTATGCCTCGCACTGTGGAAACTGCAAGCTGAAAACGCTTTGCTATCTTCTTGTAGCCCTCCCCGGCATTGTGGGCATCAATTACTTTCATTTCTTCTGTCTTACACAGCTTCTTAGAGGAACCCATGGTTGCTGAGTGTTTGTACAAGGTTTGTGGAGTCGCCGTATTTAAGAAACCCTCAAATTGGCACCAGCTGGCACTCCCTAATGACAATTGTTGACACATGCTTCAGGACCAATGAGCTGGTAGAGGTCTGAGCTTGTAAAAAGAATCTGACACTTTGAAACTCTCAGGGTGCCCCGACTTTTGCACATGTCAAAATTATGTTTTTCATTTTTGTAATTTTGTTCATTTTATAAAATAAAATGTAACTATGCATTAATGTTTCCTGACAATATTGTCTTTTTTACCCATATACCAGAGAGACAGTAAATATGAATATAACTTTTTAAATATATAAAATATGCTGTTTTTAAAGGGGTGCCCTGACTTTCGCACACAACTGTATGTAGCAGAATCATGAAGGACACAGCATAAATCTGCTAAGCTCATACCATGGTCAATTAAGCTTTTAAATGCGAGGCTCAATCTGTGCTAACACAGGAAATAAAATCTTTAACCGCAACTTATATGAAATTCCTCATGTTATCACACTAAATACAAGGTTGTACTGTGATGTTTTTAAGTGACTTTTTTGATATTTATGAAGTGTTTTTATTTTGGGTGCCTTGATCACCCTGTAGCTGGCCACCTTTGATGAGGATGTCAAGTGTTTAAAAGGCCAAAACACCCCCTGATTCAATGGAAATCTGAGACACAGCTCCCATGCTACTCTCAAATGGTAAACCTCATGTGAGTGACTACCATCCTTTGGGACAAAGGACAGTTTAACATCACGTCCCGGGTTTAAGGATTCTTACCGTGATTTTTTTGACAGACATTGAAGACTCGGGATCTAAAAGGCAGTTAAAAGTCGATTCATAGGAATCACGGTTCACATCGATGCTCTGAAAATTTAATCGCAGTACTTTTTTTTTTTTTTTTTATATCTACTTATCCTTCTCTTGTCCAGAAGTGTATGCAGCGGGCATAATCTGCTACTACTCTCTTTCTGGCCACCTTCTACTCTTAAACATGTTCATAAATGATTACTTACCCTTTTAGCACCGAAAGAATATCTGTAAAAGCCACATTTTTCTATTAGCCCTGTCTGCTAGCATAGCATCTCTTCTTCGCTGCATGAATTTCTACATGCCAACCGACCACTGGCTTACCAGTGCCCTCTGCTGGTCCAAACAAATATCTGATGTAAATAAAGAGAAATGACTGTTTTTTTTTTTTTTGTTTGTTTTTTTTTTTAAAGTCTAATTGTTAAGGCACAAAATACATTTTCAGTTGCACTTTTAAAAAGAAAAATAACTATTATGCAGTTTTGCATTGTTTACTATAGAACTAGAATTTAAATTAATAGGCTTCTTCTTCATTTGTATTATTCCTTAATTTATTTCATTCTAGATTTATTTTTAGTTAAATTGCATTGTTTTGAATAGTTTATCAAGGAATTCTTTTGACAATGAAAAATAAAAGGAAAATAATACAGTATTTTCTAGTGAGTCATCATTTGTCTACAGTCCCATTTTGTAAAATAAATTGTGAGAGAATCGTATCGTGAACCCAGTATCGCGAATCGAATCGTATTTGGAGTTGAGCGAATCATTACATCCCTATTGAAGACAGTGATTCATTTGATGTAATCTTTTTCTGGTTCGGTAATGATGTTTCCCGCGAATTAGGCGTCACTCCATAAATCATTCAATTTTGGCTGTATTCTGTTGTTTCTGTGGAAGCCACAAAATCAATATCCACCATTGTTGTCACTTTGACTGTGTTTTTGGAGCCACACTGGCATCAGTATTAGATGAGAACAACTTTCAGATAAAACGCAGAAAAAAAACTTTAATTATGTGGTCGACACTCTGACCCTGACCACTACAACGCTGACTCAGTTCATCTTTTTCTCCAGCTCTGTTCTCTCGATCTGGAGCTTCTCAATCCCAGCCCATCCCGTCCTCCTCCAACAGATCGGAACAGAGAGCGTTTACTGGCCTGAACAACAGCTATACAAAGTCTTACCACCCCAAGCAACGCCATCAACTTTTTTCTTCACCACTCAGGAGCTCCAGGTTCACATCTTCATCTCAGATTCAGTGTTTCATTCAGTGACAGCTGTTACCTGGTGTCCACAATCAGTCAGTGTGGGATTGTTTATATTCTATGTTATGTTACTGTTATTGCATTCTGTTTAAATAAATGTTTTACTAAGTGTGTTACTTGTTTGGAATGGGACTTTTTGTTAATTTGATTTTTTTTATTTTTCTCCTCAGGAGCAGAGGTAGATCAGGAGTGACCAAGGGTCAAACTGGCACAGACGTTTTCAAGGTGACAATTAGACTTTTGTTTATTTTCTTTCATTTTTTTTTATTTTTTTTTTTAAATCACATCATTCAGGAGTTTCTTTGGGCTAAAATGCTTGAAGTTGTGGAAGTTTTTTAGTAGTTAAGTAAATAGTTAAATAGAGTAGTGGTTCTCAAACTCTACCACCTTTCCCTAACTTATGAATACAAGTTCCCCCTTTGTCCTACTAGAACATTTTGCTCAGAATTCTGTGAAAAAATAACTAGATAATAACGATAGAATGAATGAGTAATAAAACACTCATTTTAAAGAATATCATTTTGTAAACAAGTGAAATGAAACAGTATTTAGTGCCTCAATAGATTTATTTCTTTAGTTTTTATCGTTTACGGTCATCTTCCTTCAAGTGTGGGACTAAAATTGATTCTTGTATTTTCTGTTCATGTTGTAGTCAAAATCATTGCTATCATTATTAGGTGTTTTTTGTGTCATTTTGTGTATTTAGTTGTTGTTTGTCTTTTTATTTTTTAGTATATTTGTGTCTGTGTGCTTTTGTGTGATGGTATTATTCAAATCATCTTCTCAGTGTGTGTGTTAACTTTTTGGTGTCATTTGTTTTGTGATTTTGTATGTTTTTCTGTTTTTTTTTTGTATGTATTTTGTAGTGTTCTTGTGTATTTTTCAATTATTTAGTGTGTCTTTGTTGTCGTTACAAGTGTTGTTGGTAATAGTATGTATTTTTATCTCTTAGTGCATGTTTTTGGTGTAATTTTGTGTAATTTGTTGTCGTTTTGTTATTCACTATATTTTTCTTTTAATTTGTGTGTTTTTGTTGTCATTTTGTGAGTTGCTTGTAATATTTAGTATTATCATTTTTAACTCAAAATAGATAAAACCCCATATTTTTAATGCTTTTTTTGTTCATTTTCCTCTTTCTCTCTCTCAAGTACCCCCTGTAGTGCCATCGCGTACCCCTAGGGGTACACATACACCCATTTCAGAAACACTGAAATAGAGAAACATGACGAGCATCTCCCAAATGTATTTACAAATTCGGAAAATAATAAACTTCTTCATATATTTTGCTGCTAAAGCAAATGACTTTAACTTCATATCTCATTTGTCATGCACAATCATCAAAGTTAATAACAGCGCACATTTACCAGGGAATATACACTAAGTCTTATGCTCTAGGGCAATTTGTGGTAAAATATGAAGTGCATGTAATAGCATCACAGGTAATTTAGTAAAAGATGACAATGTGTCAAAAGCCACTTGGAAATCTTTCACTAATTCAAGTGAGGTGACAGAAACTTGAGTTAAGACTTTCACTCGTGGCTCACTGCAATTCTACTTCCCTTCTTCCTCATCACTTGTATTATTGACATGGTGTAAAATGATTTTTTCTACTTCAAGGAAGATATTTCTCACGAAATGTGCTCCACGTGCATTGCATGAAAGCATGGGAGTGTAAACGTGCACATAACGAGGGGGACACAGTTAAATGCCAAAAGTCAAAGACGGTTGGATAGAAGTTTGGGGCCATGCAAAAGTTGAATTGTCAGAAATATGATTGTTCTGAACTTTGTAAAGTAACAAAGGGACTTTTTCATGCTGGTATTAAGAGTCTCCAGCCTCATCTGTCAACATTTTTCCTCTTCATCAAACAGAAACTCATCTGCAAAGAGTTTCAAAGAATGCAGATAAGGCCACAACACATTTTATATGGTTTGATAGAAGTTATTAGTGATTCATGACATTTATGTTGCATTTTTTGAGATTCGGAAAGGTTATTTTAAAATTGATTCATTTGTTAGTCATTTTAGTCATAGATTATACAATAAAAACATAAATGTACTGTATCTAGACCAGTTTGCAATAAATGGAAAGATCAAGCTGGTGAGACGACAAACATCTGCATTCAGCCTTTCCTCAAATGAGCGTGCACACGCATGCTTAAACATGTGGCATAATGATGCTTATACAAGTAAAGTTTTCAACTCCAATAGTACAACAGACTGCTCAATGCATTACGAAAAGTGTCAAATTCAAATTAATGTGAATTTTAAGATTTCAGCAATCACAGGATTTGCCACTCCCACCATAGTGGGTGTTGTGGCAAATCCTGTGACCCAACACAATGGTGGTTCTGGTTCTTCACGTTTATTCATAAACCTCGACCACTATGTATCTGCCACTGAACCTGGCAGTTAATGGTTACTCCACGGAAGTGACAGGAACCACAATGTAATAATAATAATAATAATAATAATGCATTTTATTTGTAATGCACTTTACATTTGATGCCAAATCTCAAAGTGCTACAGGATTAAAACAATACAACACAACATATATTAAAAGACGGGACTAAAAAGGGGCATTAACTGTTAAAATAAGTTTCTGTTTCTGTCTGGTCACGGTGGGTGTCACAACTCCTCCTATGAGTTTGATGCGCAACATGGCATCAAGCATAGTTGACAAGATGGCAGTTTTAATTCACCACTGTCTGCTTTAAAAAGACTTTTAAAGTTTAAAGAAACCCAAACAACTGTTCATCTATGATGTTTAAATATAGCCTCCAACTGAAATTCACTTTACGTTCCTTTAACATATGATTTTTTTCTAAAAGTTTCAGGGAGCCACATTGGTGCAGAGAATAGCAGTTTTGCTAACAACGTGTTTTTTTTTGGAAACTGATTTTTCATCGCCATTGTTTGTGGTTTTTTTTTTTCTTCATATTTCAGTCCAACCACAGAGCCGTAACGTCACATGGGCCAGAGACTTCTTTATCACTCCACCTTCATCCCTGTGACTTCAGCGAGCCTCATCTGCCCACTGAGTGTAAGCAAATTACAACCTGATAGGGTACAATTCGTGTATCATCCGTTCATTTGTTTTTCATTATGTAACAAAAACATGAAAAACCAAAAAAACACTCATTATTTGAGATTTGTTTCCAAAACCAAAATGAAAAAACTGAAAATGTCTTGTTTTTCAAATTCAAGCTCTTTTGCTTCAGTACAAAAAATGTAAATTGAACACCTTTATTCGTTTTTTCCATTACCGAGTTTCTAAAGTACGTGACCCGGAAGTGAAGCGTTACACATTCCGAGGTATCTTTAGCTCTGCAACACTTAGGAGTCTCTAAATCCTCCGAAATATCCATGAGGAGGTTCTGTGCCCAACACCAGCCAAAGCGAAAAGGCCACGTTTTGGATGCACAGTTGGAAGCAGCGATCTTGTCATGTCGAACTGCCATTAGCATAGCCGTTAGCGTCGGATGAGAGTACACCTGCTCAAAACAGACACGCCCATTAAGGTGAGCATTTCAGCGTCCTTCGCACAGTGCTATGTATGTATTTTCTACAGTCTATATATGTACCGGCAAACGCCCCGCCCCCACGCTCTCGCGTGTTTATAAAACAGCATGAGCTCGACTACGGAGTGAGTGGAATGAGGGTGGGCCGTCCTTTGGCTCTACGTCACCGTGTGGGGAGGAGGAAGTCAGTCAGTCATATGCATAATTAGGCCACAAATCAGCCTGTTTGAGTAGAGTTGCTCAGAAAGTAATTTTTTTAGAGTCTAAAACTCTGGAAAACAGATGAGTTTGGGAAAATAAACCTCAAATATTATGTTTTTGGGGTTCTTAGAACAAATGGAGATGGTGAAAAATAGCATGATATGGAACCTTTAAAAGAAAAAAGGTTACACATTAGGTTCAGTTTGGTATTTCAACAATTGTGGGCTGACTCTCAAGCTACTGTATTGATTTATTGACTAACTTTTTTTAATTTTTTTATTTGCCCTTTACTGCAAATAAGAATCGGACAAAGAAAATTAAATACTAGAGGAGCTGTTAATCACTTTAACAGCATGAACTGTAAAAGTCTGCTGTCAGTGACTACCCAGGATTCATCATGGTGTCTGTGATGCTTTTCATCCAGGTTTTCTTCATCCTGGTGCTTTAAGAACCGGTGCTCCATCATGGGTGGCTGAGCTGGAGGAGGCGGAGGAGGACACTGAGCTCACAGCTTCACAGGTAGGAGCAGAATGGTATAACAGCCCTATAGTCATTGGTGTATTTACTTAGTTGTGTGTGTGTGTGTGTCTGTGTGTGTGTACTGAAGGAGAGCCAGCTGACACTCAGAGATCTGAGGCTTCAGTTTGCTGAGCAGATTTCTCAGCTGGCTGTAGAGAGACAAGGCGGTGACATCATGGCCAATCTGTCCAGAGGTAGTGACATCAAACACAGTTACAGTACCGTATTTTTCGGGCTGTTGAACGCAACGCTGTATTGGCCGCATTCCAATAATTGAGGAATTTTCAAAGACAAATCCATGTAAAGGCTGCACGTGACATAGGTGGCTGATGAGGGTGCCCTTCAAACGACTCAGCCAGTCATACGGGGAAGATAGGCGGGCTACTGCACTCCTGTTCGGTTTAACGGAGATTTTCGTGGATTTCCGTGTATTCTGATGAGTTTTTATCTCTACATATAGTCTCCTCCTCACTGCCCCGCATCTGCATATCAGTTCACTTACAGCTTTTTATGGTCAGTTATAACTGGAACCAACTATACCGCTCCATCAGTTCTTCTTACCGTGTGCTATCGCCGCAGGAGCGATCGTGTCGAGTCCAGATTCTGACTCAGAATACGGACGCGATCGCTTGAACAAATCAAACATGATAATTTGGCAACTTTATGCTGTTTATTGTCTCCTTTTATTCAAACAAACTGGCTGATTTTTTTTTACTGTGTTGTTGCAGTGCTCTCTCTCTCTCTCTGTGTGTGTGTGTCAGTTATGTAAACTGACAACCTTAGTCTTCCCGCTGTAAAAGCATATGAGCCAGCACCGCTCCCCCGTCCATAAACTTGAATTTTTTGCCGGTATTTGCTTTTTATTCAAGCACAAAAAATAAAAACAAATATTCAAATGATGTATGACTTCTGTCACTTGCTCCCTCCAGACACCATCCTGCAAACAGACCATGGCGCGTCCATCCTGAGTTGCTAAAACGCTGAGAGCTTTAACTTTTCCCCACATTTCCAAAGCTTGTTTTTTAAAGTTCAGTTCACCGTGATGTTCAGTGGCTGTTACAGTTAATGTTGGTAATATTTTTCCTCCAGACATTGGACACGTGTGTGCGACTGACACAAAAAATGCACCGCCGTATCGGACGCACCCTCAACTGTGAATGAAAAAAATAGCGTCCTATACACCGAAAAATACGGTATATATACTGTATATGCACATAAACCATATTCTGCATGTGTTTCTTACTCTTAGACAACAAGATTGAGTCTCTGATCCAAAAGGCTGATAAGGTTTTAAGCACACTTTCTCAGGGTTCTGCTGGAGAACCACTGGATTCTGTACGGCCAGGTGAGTCAGGGATCCCAGTCCAAAGCTGGTCCTCTTCCAAGCTTTCTTTGTATAATGGTTTTTAGACATTGCTTTTTGGGCTCCCTCCACCATAATACGTATTTGTGCTCAATTAAGACCTTTTATCCCAGGTATTTTCAACCTTGAGCTTGTGACTAAAAAGTCTAGTAATAGTAAAATAAGATGAATTACTGATTCAAATGTAATTTTTCAAATTGTATTTATTTATTTTTATTTATCTATTTTGCACAATTAAAAAAACAATACATAATATCACATAAATAGTCCTACACTGCAAGAAGAGGCAGAAAGCTCTTCTATTTTCAGCAGTCAATATCTCAGGAACTACATCACATAGGAAACTGAAATTTGGTATAGTAATGCAGCTTCACATACTCTCTCAGAATATACAAAAAGATTTCCTATACATCCTATCTGGTGGACATGTCAGTCCCTCAAAATTGGAAAAAAGTTTGTTGGGGTCTGGGGCTAAAACATGTTTGGGCCTTTGGTACACAACTTTGTAATCAATCAATCAATCTTTTATTTGTATAGCGCCAAATCATAACCAATGGTATCTCAAGACACTTTACAGTAGAGCAGTCTTAAGGACGGACTCTTCATTTTATGGATACACACATATGCATATATACGTATATACACATACATATGTATCCCACACCCAACATGAATTCATCATGGCGGCAAGGAAAACCTTCTGTTAAGCAGCAGGAACCTTGTGTGGATTCCATTCCTATGATGAACAGCCATCCACGTTATGCTGTGTTGGGTGTGTGCAGAGGAAAGGGTGGAAACAGAGTTGTTGAGACTCTGTAACTCCACACTGAGGATCCCACGGACCTGCAAGACAAAAGCCAGAAGGAGTACAGGAGCAAACACACAAGGGAAGAAGCAGACATAGAGGGAGTGTTCGAGAGAGGAATGGGACCCTCTCCGGTCCCTCTCTAACCTAAATGACCTCTCTCTTAACGCCCTCTCCAACCTCTCTCCAACCGAGCATGCCAGACCCCCCCGGCAGTCTATGCCTATTGCATCTTAACTATGAGCTATGAGCTGGTTCCTAACTAAAAGCTTTACCAAAGAGGAATGTTTTGAGCCTAACCTTAAAGGTAGAGAGGGTGTCTGCCCCCCGAACCGTGGTTGGTAGATGGTTCCAGAGAAGTGGGGCCTGATAACTGAAAGCTCTTCCTCCTATACTACTTCTAGAGACAAATGGAACAACGAGTAGGCCAGCATTTTGAGAGCGTAGTGTTCTGGGGGATTGTATGGCACTACAAGCTCCTTGAGATAGACTGGTGCCTGTCCATTTAGGGCTTTATAAGTGAGAAGAAGAATCTTGAATTCTATTCTATATTTTATGGGAAGCCAATGCAGAGAGGCTAATACAGGAGTAATGTGATCTCTTCTCCTAGTTTTAGTCAGTACACGTGCTGCAGCATTTTGAACCAGCTGAAGTGTCTTAAGCGACTTGCTCGGGCAGCCTGCCAAAAGAGAATTACAATAATCCAGTCTAGAGGTAACAAAAGCATGGACTAGCTTTTCGGCGTCGCTCTGAGACAGGATAGATCTGATTTTAGCAATGTTACGGAGATGAAAGAAGGCAGTTCTTGAAGTTTGTTTTATGTGAGAGATGAAGGATAAATCCTGATCAAATAGAACCCCAAGGTTTCTAACAGTTGTGCTTCGTGCCAGAGTAATGCCATCTAGGGCAGTTAGGCTAGCATAGGTTTCTCTAAGGTGTCGTGGGCCCAGTACAATGACCTCAGTCTTGTCTGAGTTAAGAAGAAGAAAATTTTGGTCCATCCAGGCCCTAATGTAAACAACTCAGCTCCCTGTAATTTGATCAACTTTGAGTTATGTACATAGACTGTTCACATCACTAATGATTTGTCACATATATGCATTGGCTCTTGGGTTACGGTCTCTTCAAATCTTATTTTCATTGGCCCATAACTGCATGTGGGGAGTGTAAGAAGAATTTTATTTATTTATTTACATTTTTTTTGTTTTGTTTTTTTTGTTGTTTTTTTTTTTTATTATTATTTAAAAGAACCAAACGACAACAAAAAATGTCTTCATGCGACGACTTCATTTTTATTTTAGACCCTAACTTTGAGGCCATATCACCACTTGTGAATATTGAAAATCCTTTACATGAGGTCATTGTAGCTTGCCTCTGTGTCTTATAATAATTTGTTGTTTATTAGTTTTTCACCAGTAACATGATAAATGTGAAAAACAGTTGCGTCAGAAACACATTTACTTTTGAAAACATGGTTATTTTTTTCCTCATGTTTTGCATTTTCACTTTTATGGGGTGTTTTTAGTGAGAACTTAACCAAGCTGGAAATGTAATTGTGCTAATTCTGATATTCCACAAAGCATCCGGAATGACTCCTGTTTCATTTTTCTAAAATCCCGTGTATTTTACATGTTGTTGTCAGAGAGCAGTGATGCTTTAAGTCCTGTCCATACTGAAGATCTGTTGCACTACTCCCACCTATGCTCTCCTCCACTCACAGTGTAAGACTCTCTCTATCATTCCTTTCTTCTGTTTGTGATGGTTATTGACAATAAGTAACATGTGTTTGACGTGTGTTAAATCTGCAGCGGATCCACTGTGGGAAAACTCACTGAGGCTCACACACACAGATTAGAGGAGGTAGGTGCTCTTCCACTTTTCACATTTTAACAATTAATGACACCCAGCCAGGTGTTTACTACACAGCTGTTGTAGCACTTTGTTTAGTCACATGATTCGGTATAAAAATGCTCACATTATAGACTCCAAAAATACGATGGAACTGCACGCCTGGTAGGTTTGCCCGATTCATACCAAATTCGCCACATGGATTCTTAACCCCAAGATGAATAAAACATTACAGGTGAAAGAATTTGCGAATTTTTATTTTTTTTTCCAAGCTAGTGTAGTGATAAGTGTTAGTACCTAAAGCAGGTATTTGGGATTAATGTGTCTAAAGTTAAGCCCAGTATGAGTTTTATCCCACATCCCAAGGCGTGCCAGTGCATCGTAGACCAGTAGATGTGCAATAACCGCTACCGCAAACCCAGGAACTGCCCCGGGCCAGCAGAAAGAGCGGGGGCCAGGGAGCCCCAGGCCACACCTCACGGCCGAGCAGTCCCCCAGACTCCCCCAAGATCCCAGGCCGAGAAGCAGCCACCGCCCCCCACACACATCCGAGGAAGCCACAAGCAGCCGAGCACCCAGCGCATCCCGCCTCCGACCCCAACCCCCAACCCCAAGGCCCCCCGCCAGCATCCCAAGCACCCAATCCCCGGAGGGGAGGGCCCAGAGAGCCCCCCGCCCGAAACCCCAGCAGAGTAGCTAAGGCCCACGCCCAGCAGACGGCCAGAGCCATGCCCGGCGGGCGCCCGCCGGTGGGCCCAGAGCCACCAGGGACTGGGCCCCAGGCCAGAAGACACGGAACGGAAGCAGCACCCAGAGCAGTGCCCCCATTTATTTGCGTATTCCTAGCGGTTTGGTCGTGGTGCGACTGGCGCACATGTGAACTGTCCATTCCTTCACCATTGCTTTTAGTGGCGTCCAACACAAACAGCTCTAGCGGAAAGGCTATATGTCGTGTTGACTTCAAAATAGTGTTGGATGAATCTTATAAGATGGGAGCAGGTCGCTGATGGAGAAAAAACAAGCTCTGAAGCGCAGAAGAAGAGGAAAATGATAAACAAATGCAAAAAAGTAAATAATTTATTGAGATGTCTTTCAGGAAGAGATTGGGGAGCATCAAGAGCATCACTTTTTAGTATTTGTCAGGCTATTATGAGAGCAGCAATAGATTATAGATGTATAACCTACATGTCGGCAGCAGAAACACATCTTAAAAAATTCAATGTACAGCAAGCTCAAGGACTGAGAATATGTATATACGTTTAAAACTTCTCCAGTTGCAGCAGTACAAGTCAAGATGAATGAACAACTATTAAGACTAAGATGGTTGAAAATCTTATTAATGTAATAGATAAATATCAGAGGACATGGAATATCACATCCACATCCAATCAAGAATATATTAAAATATTGTTGGGAGCATGAACACATATATGTAAATAATTTTGAATGTATTGGTAATGTGATCTGGGGAACAGGCAGAATTAACACAGATTCGTTTTAGTAACACAGTTCCACTGTCAAGTAGCTCTCCCTGGTTATTTACAAAGCCAGTGGTAGATTTTGAGATTTAAAATCAACTGAAGAGAAGAAAGAAACAGCATGAAGTGGGATATGTTAATATTTAAATGAGCCTGTTTTTTTCACACTAGTGAAAAATACTAGTTTGACGTAAAGCTGTCCTTGCATCGTGACAGCTTTAGCAAATATGAAAAAAAGTCACTTTTATAAGAGTTGCAGACTGCACCTTTAATAAGATGGGAAAACATAAAGATGGGTAATGTGAACAGTGCAGCATGTTGTGATGGAATGTAAACAATATAAGTTGGAGAGAAGAACATTGATGGAGTCAGTTGAGAGAACAAGGGGTGACTTTAATTTAATGAATATACTTAGAGCAGACGTTAAGGATATAGTGAGGGGGAAAAAAACCGTGTCGTATGAAGTTGGCCTCCGATTGGACTGGGTCTGTCACTTAGTACCAGCGGTGTTGCACGAGATACAAGTGTTAAAAAGTTACAGGTCATAGTCGCCAAATGTGTTCCAAAAGTTCCATGCCAATAGAATGTCCCGGTTTGATGACACACATACGGATGTTAATACAGACGGACAGAATGGATTTCACACAGACAACTTTGTTTACAAATCCTAATTCTACACACGGATTGAAACACACACACACAGATCAGGGTACAGGCACACAGATTGTATTACGCACACACAAATAGTTTTGTTACAATAATAGCTCCATAGAAATAGACCCTGTTTGCTCACTGTATGAATCATTTGAATCTTGTGCCCACTATCACACACTTTCTGTGTGTGGTGTGCTTCTCTGCGCAGCCTGTAGGTGGCAGTGCTGATGGCAGCAGCTGGAAGCAGCCTGGCCCTGTGGAGGCTTTCAAACAGATGCTGTTCAGACTCCAGGCTGTGGAAACTCAGCTTCAGCAACAGCAGCACCCACCACCTGCACCAGCACCGAGTGACGGACTCCAGACACCAGTGAAACAGGTCAGAGGAGCAGTCTACGACTGGTTGGCATGGTCTGGGGGGAGGTTTCACTTGATTTGCACTCATGTGGAATGTGTTTGTGTTTCAGCGACCTGATGAAACACAAGTCCACAGTTGTCCTGCTAGTCCATCACTACAGAGGTAACTGAGAACCTGCTCTCCAACAGTTTTCTGGTACTTTATTCTGTTTTCATGCAGTCTGCTCGTAAAAAGCCTGCTTACTTAGGGCCCTATTCTCCGGTCTGGACTTACGCGCTCCTGCAGTAACGCGCCTCTCTCCTGCGCGTATTGTTTGGTCCAGGCTCCACTGCACGTAAATCGACCTAAAGTCTGTCAATGAAGGCGGTCTGAGGCAAAGGAGCCGGACTGGGCCATGATGTCATTTTTTTGGGGCCATCTAGAAATCACGTGAAAATGTCAAAGCGCACTTTTGATTTGAAATGTTTTCGTTGATGAACAATTTTTTTGATCAGATTATTGATCAGCTTATAGCAGTGTGAGGATCGGCCGCTCTCTTCTGTCCAAACCACTTTAATTAATTTGTTTGTTTCAGTCTAACAAAAAAAGATTCAAACATAAATCACAATTTAAAATATATATATATATAACAAGACTGAAACAGGCAGAAGCAAAAATGCTTATATGCCCAACATAAATAACATTCAAGTAAGTTACTTTTTCCAATAATACATACAAACGAAATGCAAACATTCAACAATTATATTTGAGTTGCCTTTTTTCAAATAATTAAAAAACACACAAACAAAAAAAAAATACCATGGGCTCAGAGAAGAGCTGGAGAAGACCTGGAGGGTGAAGGCATCAGTGGTGCCCGTGGTTGTCCGGGCATTCGGGGCAGTGACCCCCAAACTAGAAGAGTGGCTACAGCAGATCCCAGGAAATACATCAGACATCTCGGACCAGAAAAGTGCAGTGCTAGGAACAGCAAAGATAAACCCTCAAGCTCCCAGGCCTCTGGTAGACGCCCCAAGCTTAAAGGAAAAAGAGACCGCCCACGGTGGGTGAAGAAGATTTTCTTTCTACACATTATTTAATATATACTCATTTTTATTTCTTTATTAACAGAATTCCAGTCCAAACTGAAGCTGAGCCTCATTTAAATATGTGTGGGAACAGTTTATGCTTTCCATTCTCTCGATAACATTCACATATGACAGCTTGTTCCACTTGTTATTTATTTTGTAGTAGATCAAACTGTGGCTTTATGTTGGACATCTGACCAGCATGGACATCAGTCTGAGGTCTGTCAGTTTCATTTACCGAGCAGCAGCAGCCGATGTGCACAATGCGGGTGCACACACAGCTGATCAGCTCTGCGACGCAGCACCCACCCCCTCCCAAGAATAGGAGTGGATGGCACAGATTAAATATAATGAGAACTGTTAAATGTGAACATATTAGTAATGCTGATGGTCAGTCCTTTGGCGTACTTGTGTTACACCCCCGTGACAGTGCCAGTTTGGATAGATTGTTTCTGAGTTTCTTTTGCATTATTATGAGTTTGTGTGGCTTAAGTTATATCTAAGTCCAAACTTCTAGTCCAATATAATGCTAAACCTTCTCGAGGCGCTGCACTTACAGTATTTCAGGTTCAGAAGCGCTTAAGAGGAAAACAACTTAAGCAGACGGGAGAATGTGCATAAGGCCAGGTTTGACTGGGAACGCCCACATTTCAGGGCCGCTCCTCCCAGTGTGCGTAACTGAGATCAAGGCAAGTAGTAAGTGCCCCCCAGATTTTTGATGAGTTGCCACTAGGGGGATTATAGGCTTTGCTTCAAGAGTTGTTCAGACACGCCCAGTCACAGCAGCCCCACCCCCACAGCACTGCACAGTTTTGCTTGGAGCTGTCAATCAATGCTCACTGAGGGCTGTAAAAAAGAGGAAACCAGTCCCTCCACGCATCTTTTATAGGAGGGGTGGAGCCAACAGTGACGGTTGGTGACGTCACTGGTCTAATCTCAGCCAATAGAAAAATGACATTGCAATAGCCAGCCTTCAACCCACAGAGGGCAGTCACTCTGACATTTTACAACTAAAAACGCTAAATTTAAATGCTAAATGAAATATGAAGAGTGGTTTTATGGTGTATTTACACTTTACGTTTTGTTGCAGGTTTTATGGTCCAAGTTGTATCCAAATAAACTGATGACTGACTATCATCTGTGTTGCTGGTGCAATACAAACAATAGATGTTTTACGACTTAGCTTCAGTGTCCACACACGCACGCAAAAGTTGATCACAAGAAGCAAGGAGCACCAGTAGATACATAACAACAACTTTAATCAGATATGTTCAAATTTTATTTTGATTTATTTATGGATTTGTAATGTTCTCCAGTCATGTCACTTCATCCATTGCTCCTATTGGCCAGCGAGCTATTCTACAACGTGAATCGGTCTGGATTGTTCTACCACCACAAACAAATTCTAACCTAAGCAGAGTTACTTTGCTGTGTGAAAACGTATCTGTAGTGAGTAAAGTTTACCTTTCCAGATGTTAATATACATTAATTACAATATACATTCACTTTTGTATGTTCATGTCATCATTAATAGCAACAGTAACACTATGATGTGATGCAACATGAAGCTGCACAGTAGTATAAAATTATTAACAGCAGCAGGGCTGTTCCTGTGACTGTGAAGGTGCTTTAGTTGCAGCTTTGTGTCCATTTTTCCGTAATGATTTCCCTCCTCAGAGCTCTGTACCATCTGAGCCGTCTGAAACTGCTGGTGCAAGAATCAGGAGAGAAAGAGGAAGAGAAGGATGAAGATGAAGGACGCTACTCTGCTTCTCCTGCTGACAGGCCTGACAGCTCTCAGCAGGAACCCTCCTGAACCTGGACGACTGTGATCCACACACAAAATGAAATCACAGACTTTGATTTCAATAATGTGCCAAAAACTCTTTCTAGACTCTTTCTTAAAGTGTACTTAAACATGAGCAGAGTTTATTATTATTAAAGGGGAAAAACATAGAATGCTGCTCAGAAATAGCAGTTTAGAATTAACAAACTGGATGATATTCATCTCTGCTGCAAAGAAAACGTTTCAGCCTCTAACTAACTTTGATCCCACTGAGGTGATGTATGGATGAAGGCCATACCCTGAACATCAGTATTTTTACTGACCCACCATAAATGAAGACAGACTAATAGACTATTGATCCTCTTTTGTGTCATTCTCACTGACAACGTGTCAAAAACGCCTGAGCTGATGTTTAATTTAAAACATTAAACATGTAACCAGATGATCTCTGCTCATTTTGCACAGTTTGTAATAAACACATTATTCACAGCCTTTTGGGTATTTTTGATTATCATTCACCTACACTAAATCTCTCACATCCATTATCAACTATATTATCATTTTTACGTCTTTTTGTGTTGCGTGTTTGAGATGTGGTCTAGTCTCAATATGCACCTTAAGATTAAAAGTGGCAGTCAATGCAGTTTACAATCAATTATATTTTATTTGCTCTTGATTTGCAAACTAGAAAATGCAGACAGCATTCAAAGTTAAAAATTAACAGAACATACTTAAGGAGTTTTTAAATAGTTATTGATTTATGTCAATCAAAGTATCATAAATGATTTTTTTAAAAGGAAAAGAATAGACTCATGTACATTTTACTGTTATTACACCTTCACAAAGTAACTGTATGAACTGAACATAGACCTCGTGGTCCCTCTATTGTCTGTAGACGACAGCTGCTTCTGTTCAGGACTCACATCTTCATTAACAGACATACACACACACAGACCCTTTCCAAACAATTAGAATGTCATGGAAAAGTTGTTTAACTTCCGTAATTCATGCTCTGGGTTGATTTGCCAGAATCCTCCCTTGCCGGGCTCGTCTTTCTGTCGAGGGACCTTCTTGAAACACTTGTTGAAGGACAAGGTGTAAAATGGTAAATGGACTTGATTTATATAGCACTTTATCACCACACTGAAGCAGTCTCAAAGCGCTTTACATATCAGCTCATTCACCCTCACATTCACACACCAGTGGGACAGGACTGCCATGCAAGGCGCTAGTCGACCACTGGGAGCAACTTAGGGTTCAGTGTCTTGCCCAAGGACACTTCGACACATAGTCAGGTACTGGGATCGAACCCCCAACCTCTCCATCAGAAGACGACCCTCTACCACCTGAGCCACGTTTTTTTTTTTTTTGTATCAGTATACCACTCAGTTTCATTTTTGTTCAAATGATAAAATGTGAGAAAGCTTGAAATGAAACATGATTTAATAACTGTTTACTACATATGTGTAGAACTGAACTTAGAACTCTAACATGGATCCATGTGTTAAATTATAATTGACAATTTTCATAAAATTTTTATGGCAATTACAATTACAAAGTCAAGTATCTAAACTCAAGAAAAATGTACTTGCAAATTTGACTTGACAACAGATTTTTAAAACTACAATTGCAATTATAAATACACCATAACTGTAATTACTAGTCAATTACTCAATTACAATTACAATTGACCCTAACCCTGGTACCTGGAGAACGGGACCAACGGTGGAGTCACTGCCGAAGTATTGAGGCATCCTATCATTTCATTGTTTGTTAACAGAAATGAAC
This sequence comes from Gouania willdenowi, assembly GCF_900634775.1. NCBI lineage: Eukaryota > Metazoa > Chordata > Actinopteri > Blenniiformes > Gobiesocidae > Gouania > Gouania willdenowi. Next base: position 9,604,908 of record NC_041055.1, on the reverse strand, counting down.
TATTAACTAAATGTTAATTAACTATTTACCATTATCTACTGTTTATAGATGATGGTTATTCCAAATATAACAATTAAAAACATGTTCTAATTGAGTTTTATTGTCAGAGTTTTCTTGGAAACTGTAAAAATAACAACACATTGGTTTTGATGATTGTTTTAATTGACTTTAACATTTTAAAACACAGCATGGTATAACAATGAACCCACAGTTGTAGAACTCCATCACTTCAGTACATCTGGCCAATGCTTCATTAAGAAACTCAATAAATATATAATAAATCCATTTGTTCACAAATATATTAAATAGGTGAACTGGAGAAGGTGAGTGTAGAACAATAAGATGTTACTAGAAGCTTTGTCTCCTCTTCATCACTCTTTGGCATCAGTGACTCCTCCTGTGATGGAGAAGGTGGCTTTGTTTTCTGGCATGTTGGGACTATTCACAAACAGAGAGAGAATCATTTAGGAAAAATTATATTAGAGTTTCACTTTGGAAAACTTAGTCTTGGTCCATTTACAGGTGCTGGTCATATAATTAGAATATCATGAAAAGGTTGATTTATTTCAGTAGTTATATTCAAAAAGTGAAAGTTGTATTTTGTATACATTCATTTTACACAGGCTGACATATTTCAAGTGTTTATTTCTTTTAATGTTGATGATTATAACTGACAACTAATGAAAACCTCAAATATAGTATCTCAGAAATGTAGAATATTGTGGAGAGATTCAATATTGAAGACACCTGGTGCTCCATTCTAATCAGCTCATTCACTCAAAACACCTGCAAAGACCTTTAAATGGTCTCCAGTCTAGTTCTGTACGCTACACAATCATGGAGAAGACTGCTGACCTGACAGTTGTCTGAAAGACAACCATTGACAAGAGTGAAAGGTTTAATGGCTCAGAAAGATCAGGAGAAACTGGTCCATGCTTTTATCTCCAGCAGACTGGACTATTGTAATGGTCTTCTGACAGGAATCCCCCAAAAGAGCATCAAACAGCTACAGCTGATTTAAAACACTGCAGCTCAGGTCTGAACCAGAACAAAGAGGTCAGAACACATTACTCCAGTTTTAAAGTCTTTCCACTGGCTCCCAGTCAGCCTCAGAATAGACTTTAAAGTTCTGCTGCTGGTGTATAAATCTGTGAATGGGTTTGGTCCAGAATACATCAGTGACATGTTAGTCTGGTATGAACCCAGCAGGTCTCTCAGATCTATGGACACAGGTCAGATAGTGGAGCCCAGAGCTCACAGTAAACATGGTGATGCTGCTTTTAGTTGTTATGCTGCAAAGAAGTGGAACAAACTGCCAGCAGAGCTGAAGTCAGCATCTAATGTGAATATTTTTAAATCAAAGTTAAAGGCACTATTTTTCTCTACTGCATATGATTGAGAAAGAGATTTTTGGTCATGTTGTTGATGTAATGTGTTTGTTGATGATTTGAATTGATTTTACTAAATGTTCTTATTGATTTTAAACAATTGAATGTTTTATCATGTAAAGCACATTGAGTTGCCTTGTGTATGAAATGCACTATACAAATACATTTGCCTTTAAAAAGAAACAGGTGTCATCCACAAATTGGCTTATCTTAAACTCTGTTAAAAATTGTAATTCCCTGTATATCACTGGAGTTATTGATCAGAACTGATAATAACTGTGTTGCTAGAATGAAAAGTTTTGGGGAGAAGAGTAGCGTTGAAATTTTCCTCTTCCTTTTTGTCGCCGCTTGCCTTCAACTTCTTGGGTTTAGGGCTTTTGATTGGATTATGGGCCAGGTTTATCCTGCCTGCTTTAGAGGTTTCATCTACCTCAATGTCTTCCACCTCATCTTCCGACATGGATAGAACAGCAACAGGTTGAACACACACACTGTAGTCGTGGTCTGACATTTCGGTACGCTCAATATATGACTAACAAAGTCAAAAGGCTTTGAAAATGTTCCTTTTTGGTAGGCTTTGGGTTATTGCACCACAAAGTTTACAATTCCAGGAATACACAATGTATTTATTGTGAGCCTGCAAATAAGTGTCCTCTCACTCCGCCATCTTGGATCCTCTCCATGATGGTGTGAATGTGTTTGCATTGGTTTTGTTCTTTGTTTGTAAGGAAAGGACGTTTTGGACTTAACACATTCTGCATTTTTGTGTTTAACTGTGAGCATGTGTTTCAATGTTTCATGTAATGTATTAATAAGGGTAGTTTGCTATGGTTTAAAGCTAAGTTGGTGTCAGTCTCAGAATCAGAATCAGAATCATCTTTATTCGCCAAGTGTATGTTGTACACACGAGGAATTTGACTCGGTCAACTGTGCTCTCTCCAATAGTGAAAACATTCAATAATAAACAATCAACTAGAAAAGATGATAATAAGTATAAATATAAACAGTAGTTAGACTAGAATGTGCAAACTCGATAAAATAACAAGATAATAATAATAATAATAATAATAATAATAATAATAGTATAAAAAATAAATAAAAATAAAAATAAATAAAAATAAAAATAAAAAAAATAAAAATAAAAAAATAAGATAAAAAGAAGGAAAATAATAGAAAAGAAAGATAATAATAAAAGGAAAATAGTGCAGTAGAGCATTGATAAGTAGTGCAGGAGAACATTTAAATTAAAGGTATGTACATGAACATTCTCAGTGTCAGATTGATCCAGGGTTGTTATGTTTGGTTCCAGGGTTTTTTCACAGAACCAGGTCTGACACTCTTTGACTGTTTAGTGTTGATCAGAGTGACAGCCTGGGGGAAGAAACTGTTTTTATGGCGGGTTGTTTTGGCGTACAGTGATCTGTAGCGTCTGCCTGAGGGGAGGAGTTTAAACAGATTGTGTGCAGGGTGAGAGGGGTCTGCAGTGTTGTTACCTGCCCGTTTTCTGACCCTGGACAGCTATAAGTCTTGGATGGAGGGCAGATCGACACCAATGATCTTTTCTGCAGTCCTGACTATCCTTTGTAGTCTGTGTCTGTCTAGTTTGGTTGTAGATCCAAACCAGACAGTGATGGAGGTGCACAGAACAGACTGAATGATGGAGGTGTAGAACATTATCAGCAGCTCCTGGGGCAGGTTGAACTTCCTCAGCTGACGCAGGAAGTTCATCCTCTGCTGTGCCTTTTTCCTGGTTGAGTGACATTGTTGTTCTGTTCTTATCTGTTATTTAAAGTTTTCTAGCTGTTTTTCTCTTTTCAGTCTTTTGTATGTTATTGGTTTGTGTGTTTCTGGGTGGATGTTGTCGTTAGTATTAAATATTGTAAATATTGGTAAATGGTCGGAGATGTCATTTATTAGGATTCCGTTGGTTAGATCTGAATTTTTCATATTTGTGAAGATGTTATCTATCAGTGCTGAGCTGTGTTTATTAATTCTAGTTGGTTTCGTTTTAAGAGGTTTTAGTCCATTTGTGTACATGTAGTTTAAGGGATTTAGAATGTTTATTTTGCTATTTTGCAATCAGGAGCTCGATACAAACAACAGATTAATATGTTCTCTCCCTTTGGTCTAGTATCTCCATTTCATTGTTATCTTTTATGTATAATGCCACCCCACCACCTAGCAATTGAAATGAATAAATGACAGACCTTTTTTTACTCTTGGTTTCCACATTGAATTCAGTGTCAGTAAAATAATCACAGTCTGAGTCTTGTTTCCAGTGTTTATATAGATTTGGGTCCATGTCCGTGATTACCATCAGTAATGTTGTTGTTTAGGTGGATCCTTCGTATTTTCCCAAGTCTTCCATCGTTTTGATGAATATTGGTTTTCCGTTCTCTTCTCCCAGTGGTGTGATATAAATCCTGCAGTTTCTCAAAAACGTCTTTAGAATCTTTCAAAATTTAGACTTTGTGCATTTTGGATCAAACTGACTTTTTAGTGTTAATCTGAGTTTCCTAGTTATTTATATTTGATTTGTATCATCGCTTACGTACATGGTTATTATTGTTAGATTTAGATTAAGTCAAAATCAGATTTTGTTGAAATCTGAAATTGTTTGTCCTTGTCCTGTGGGGCTTTGAAAAAAGTTGGACTGACTGAGAATGTATTTTGTTTACAGGATTATTGATTATAAAGATATATAATTATAATATTACACACAAAAAGAAACCATGAATAATAATCCATTCCAACACTACATAAGTGTAATGTGCCTATGTTTTCACCGTGCCAGGATGGCCGAGTGGTTTTAACGTATCCATAGCTACGGCCTTAATTTTATGACCATTAAAGATGACGTCACAATTGCTTCTTTTTACATCGTGACGTCATCTTCCACAACCAACAACCGTGAAGCTGGAGGAGAAGCTTGAAACATTTTATTTACACATTTATTTTAATCTATAATTAGTGCTAAATTCTCCAGGTGTTCATATAGGGTAACAGATTTAATTTATGTCCATGTACCAGTTTTCTACAAGTTCTTAAGGACGTTAAACTCAAAGCTGCTCTGGGTTTTATTGAACATTTTATTTCTTGACACATTTTATTTACAAATTGTGTTCATTATGAGTGCTAAATTCTCCTGGTGTTCAAGGGTCACAGATTTTACTTGTTTTCACAAACCAGTATTCTACAAGTTCTTAAAAAAAATAAAGAATATAGAATTTGCTGGTTTAAAAACACTGTCTTATAATTGAGGAGACATTTGTTTTACTTTTTTACTTACAGTACAGTACATTTAGTAGCATGTACTTTTTTACTTTTACTCAAGTAAGGGAGCAACTTCAATACTTTTACTTTTACCAGAGTTATTTTTATTCAAGTATCTATACTTTTACTTGAGTACTGAAGACTAGAATTTTTGCCACCCTTGCAAAAAACACAAATTAGACCATTATGTGAGGTACTCATGCAGTGCCCTATCCTTTCACAGACCTGATCCGTAATAAATCTTGCCATGATTACCTTGCATACAGTAAACATAAACTTAAAAAGGAAGAGATGAAATCTTGCAATTGTAACTTAATTTATTTTGACACAAAGACACCTGTATAAAATAAATATTCTGCCAAAATGAACAATTATTTTTTTTCAATTAAAATACACAAATTAATTCAATTCAAAATAATAATAAAAAATCTCCAGCTCTAAGTATAACTACATTTATGAACTCTGAAACTAAGAAAAGAACCAGCATTCAATGCTGTTTTGGTGCCGTGCATTACCTTTAATCTGATTGGTCGACTATGGTGTGATGCATTTGATTGTTGTCTGGTCATTTCATTTTTTGTAGTTTTACAAAGTCTGTTGATCATTTTAAAATAAAAAAAATACTCAGTAACTGTTGGCAGAAAAGTAATAAATTACTTTTTTTAAAACGTACTGTAAGTACAAGTCAAAACACTGATTTAGAAATATACTGAAAAAAGTATCAATAAAAAGCATTTCAATTACAATAACGTGAGTACTTTGTAATCAGTTATTTTCACCTCTGATTAAGTATTACTAGCTTTTAAATGAAATATGTTGTTAGAATTTGGACTGCCACATCACTATTATGTATTTAAACCAATATGTTCACATGTAAAGTCTTCCTTTCATTGATTATCATTCAGTGTTATTTAATCCCACATTTAAAGAAAACACCAGCTTTAAATATAACTACTACAGTATAGTAGTGGGAGGAGCTTAAGTAGAGTTGTCAATTATGACCAAATTCAATTCAATGCAACTTTATTTATATAGCACAAAATAGAAGAAAGTCATCTCAAAGCGCTGAGCAAAATAATTGGGTGGTAAGTGTAAAAATGTAGTATAAAAGTTTTAGCTAACACATTTACATTATTTATCTCACTTTTCTCATATTTAGCACATTTTCCTACATTTAACACAACATTTAACCACATATATAGAGGTAAAATAAAGCATAAAATCTAAATATATAAATCTAAATCTAAATGGTATATGTTATATCTAAATGTTAAATCTATATCTAAATTTTAAATCTAAATGTTATATGTTATATCTAAATGTTAAATCTAAGTCTAAATGTTAAATTTTATATATAAATGTTAAATATGAATGTGAAATGTTAAATCTGAATGTTAAATGTTAAATCTAAATGTTAAATGTTAAATCTAAATGTTAAATTTAAATGTTAAATCTAAATGTTAAATTTAAATGTTAAATCTAAATCTAAATGTTAAATCTAAATCTAAATGTTAAATCTAAATCTAAATGTTAAATGTTAAATCTAAATGTTTAAATCTAAATCTATATGTTAAACCTAAATCTAAATCTAAATGTGGAACTTAAATGTATTGTTCATATGCTAATTGACCCCACCCATTGTAACCTCAACCAATGCACAAGCAGAGACACACAAAACCGCTCCCACCCACCTCTTCACCGATATAACATATACCATTTATATTTAGATTTATATATTTAGATTTAGTGCTTTTTTTTACCTCTATATATGTGGTTAAATGTTGTGTTAAATGTAGAAAAATGTGCTAAATATGAGAAAAGTGAGATAAATAATGAAAATGTATTATCTAAAACTTTTATATTACATTTTTACACTTGGCACCGCATACAAAATATAAAGTCCATAATAAAAAGAAGAAAGAACCCAACAAGATCCACATGAACAAGCATTTAGCGACAGTGGGAAGAAAAAACTCCATTTTTTTTATAGGAAGAAATCTCCAGCGGAACCAGGTTCAGAGGTGGCAGCCATCCGCTTCGACTGGTTGGGGTTAGTGAACAGAGGGACAAACAGAATAGGATAAAAGGATAGTCCATCCAAGTGTTCCAGACTAGTAGAGCAGCGAAACATGGATTAGTCCATCCAAGTGTTCCAGACTAGTTGAGCAGCGAAACATGGATTAGTCCATCCAAGTGTTCCAGACTAGTTGAGCAGCGAACCATTGATCAGCCCAAAGTGTCCCAGATTAGTTGTGCCATGAGCCAAAGATCAGGAACCGTTATCTCCAGCATCAAGACACCTGAAACAGAAAAGAGAGCGGAGGGCGAGGAAAAGGCACAGACTGCAGGAAAAAATAAATATATATATATATATATATATATATATATATAGATATATATAGATAATGAGAAAGATAATAAAGTCTTTCCTCTGGGTTGATTATCCAGAATCCTCCTCTGCCGGGCTCGTCTTTCTGTCGAGGGACCTTCATGAAACTCTTGTTGAGGGACAAGGTGTGACGAATAAAGTTCTGTAACAAAGACACAATAAAAGCAATATTTATTACAAAACCATTGAGCAAATATGAGTAAGTGATGATAAATGAAGGGAGATGGATAGTCATAAATAATAAAAGTGGGTGTCACTTACCTGCCAGGTGGGCTCTGCGTGTCTGTAGTAGCAGAAGTTCTCTTTGATCCACTTATAGATGGTGGACAAAGTGACTTTGGGCTGTTCACTGGCCTGCATGGCCATGTAGATGAGAGAGGAGTGGGAATGAGGTGGTTTGGCTTTGGGGTTGGTCTTGTAGTCCACCTCCACCAGAGGGATGGGCTGCATCTGGATGTGAAGGTCCCTGGGTTGGAGTCAATTACATTTTTCAGTTATAATTACATTTTCAATTACCCATTGTCTATTAACAATTCAATTATGATTAAAATGACCAGCATTTTTTCAAATTACATTTCAATAACAATTTTTTTTAAACCTCAAAGTCAATTACAATTACATATTCAATTACTAAAGTTCATATACAATTAATCACTGACACTGTAATAAATAACCTAAATGAAGTTAACCTTCCTCTTGTGTTAGCTTTCTGTTAGCATCTCTTATGATAACTGGTCCTAAATCAGCTGTAAAATAAAAACAAATATATATCATGTAATTTATTTCATATCTATTGGTTACCTTGTTAGGCTTCCTAATCAATGAAAATATAGGTTTTTTTAATATTTTTGGTGTGTGCGTCTGAGCATTTTTTATATCAGTATAACACTCAGTTTCATTTTTGTTCAAATGATAAAATGTGAGAAAGCTTGAAATGAAACATGATTTAATAACTGTTAACTACATATGTGTAGAACTGAACTTAGAACTCTAACATGGATCCATGTGTTAAATTATAATTGTCGTTTTGTGTACTTTTTGTATAAATGTTTAGTTTTTGTTTTGATTTACTATTTTTGTTATACACACACACACACACGCACACACACAGACACACACACAGACACACACACAGACACACACACACACACACACACACACACACACACACACACACACACACACACACACACACGCACACACACAGACCTTTCTTGCATTATAGATTGATAATGAAAAAGATAATAAAGTCTGTGCCTCTGGGTTGATTATCCAGAATCCTCCTCTGCCGGGCTCGTCTTTCTGTCGAGGGACCTTCTTGAACCTCTTGTTGAGGGACAAGGTTTGACGAATAAAGTTCTGTAACAAAGACACAATAAAAGCAATATTTATTACTAAAACAATGAGCAAATATGAGTAAGTGATGATAAATGAAGGGAGATGGATAGTCATAAATAATAAAAGTGGGTGTCACTTACCTGCCAGGTGGGCTCTGCGTGTCTGTAGTAGCAGAAGTTCTCTTTGATCCACTTATAGATGGTGGACAAAGTGACTTTGGGCTGTTCACTGGCCTGCATGGCCATGTAGATGAGAGAGGAGTGGGAATGAGGTGGTTTGGCTTTGGGGTTGGTCTTGTCGTCCACCTCCACCAGAGGGATGGGCTGCATCTGGATGTGAGGGTACCTGGGTTGGGGTCAATTACAATTTTCAGTTATAATTACATTTTCAATTACCCATTGTCAATTAACAATTCAAATATGATTACAATGACCAGCATTTTTTCAAATTACATTTCAATAACAATTTTTTTAAACCTCAAAGTCAATTACAATTACATATTCAATTACTAAAGTTCATATACAATTAATCACTGACACTGTAATAAATAACCTAAATGAAGTTAACCTTCATCTTGTGTTAGCTTTCTGTTAGCATCTCTTATGATAACTGGTCCTAAATCAGCTGTAAAATACACTAAAAACAAATATTTATCATGTAATTTATTTCATATCTATTGGTTACCTTGTTAGGCTTCCTAATCAATGAAAATATAAGTTTTTTAATATTTTTGGTGTGTGTGTCTGAGCATTTTTTTTTTATCAGTATAACACAGTTTCATTTTTGTTCAAATGATAAAATGTGAGAAAGCTTGAAATGAAACATGTTTTAATAACTGTTAACTACATATGTGTAGAACTGAACTTAGAACTCTAACATGGATCCATGTGTTAAATTATAATTGTCGTTTTGTGTACTTTTTGTATAAATGTTTAGTTTTTGTTTTGATTTACTATTTTTGTTATAAACACACACACACACACACACACAGACACACACCCACAAACCTTTCTTGCATTATAGATTGATAATAAAAAAGATAATAAAGTCTGTGTCCTCAGTCTGTCCTTCATTGTATCATTTTTCATGGCGAGCTGTGTTGGTTTGATATTATTATCCTTAACTTTCAGTGAAAAAGTAAAAAAAAAGAATTTTCAGTCCCAGGGAGCAAAATATGATGAAAACGAATATATAAACAAAGTTCACAAAAATGTATAGCAAAAGACAAATGAAAATACTGAACAAAATAAGAATTAAAAATCAAAAAAGAAATACAAATTTAAAACATATTTCCACATATAATACAATATATACATATTAAAAAGATTCTTACGTGGTTTGTTATAGGACAGTCAGTGTTGTTGGTGGTGGATGGTCATAGGTAGATGTGAAGAAGCCCTCACTCAGACCAAAGCCTTGATCCAGGGTTTGGGGTACGGTCTCTGTCCCCACTGTGACCTCCACCAATGGCTGCACCTCTCCTACCTCTGACTGCTCAGAGAATAACAGGTCCATGTAGCCATAGGACAGCTGGTGGTTCATGGTATCTTCTCGTCCTCCCCACCACCTTTCCTGCTCTCCTGTTGGTTGCTGCATCCCCTCCGTCTCATATTCCTGGACCCTAACAGCAGAGGTGAGGTCCAAATCCTCCAAGGTGTTACAATTCCCACCGAAAACTTCAAGACACGCTGCTGCAAGAATGTCAAGATCAAGCAGTGTCTCTGTAGACCTTGTGGTCCCTCTACTGTCCGTAGGCGACAGGGTCTTCTGTTCAAGACTCATATCTTCATTAACAGAAGAAGTGCTTGCAGTGTCCTGATAGCCCTGAAAACATTTCCTGCGTCTGAAAAGTCTGTTGACACACATGTCTGAGTGATCTGGGTTGATTATCCAGAATCCTCCTCTGCCGGGCTCGTCTTTCTGTCGAGGGACCTTCTTGAACCTCTTGTTGAGGGACAAGGTGTGACGAATAGAGTTCTGTAACAAAGACACAATAAAAGCAATATTTATTACAAAACCATTGAGCAAATATGAGTAAGTGATGATAAATGAAGGGAGATGGATAGTCATAAATAATAAAAGTAGGTGTCACTTACCTGCCAGGTGGGCTCTGCGTGTCTGTAGTAGCAGAAGTTCTCTTTGATCCACTAATAGATGGTGGACAAAGTGACTTTGGGCTGTTCACTGGCCTGCATGGCCATGTAAATGAGAGAGGAGTGGGAATGAGGTGGTTTGGCTTTGGGGTTGGTCTTGTAGTCCACCTCCACCAGAGGGATGGGCTGCATCTGGATGTGAGGGTCCCTGGGTTGGGGTCAATTACGTTTTTCAGTTATAATTACATTTTCAATTACCCATTGTCAATTAACAATTCAATTATGATTACAATGACCAACATTTTTTCAAATTACATTTCAATAACAATTTTTTTAAACCTCAAAGTCAATTACAATTACATATTCAATTACTAAAGTTCATATACAATTAATCACTGACACTGTAATAAATAACCTAAATGAAGTTAACCTTCCTCTTGTGTTAGCTTTCTGTTAGCATCTCTTATGATAACTGGTCCTAAATCAGTTGTAAAATACACTAAAAACAAATATATATCATGTAATTTATTTCCTATGTATTGGTTACCTTGTTAGGCTTCCTAATCAATGAAAATATAAGTTTTTTTTAATATTTTTGGTGTGCATTTTTTTTGTATCAGTATAACACTCAGTTTCATTTTTTTTCAAATGATAAAATGTGAGAAAGCTTGAAATGAAACATGATTTAATAACTGTTAACTACATATGTGTAGAACTGAACTTAGAACTCTAACATGGATCCATGTGTTAAATTATAATTGTCGTTTTGTGTACTTTTTGTATAAATGTTTAGTTTTTGTTTTGATTTACTATTTTTGTTATAAACACACACACACACACACACACAGACACACACCCACAAACCTTTCTTGCATTATAGATTGATAATAAAAAAGATAATAAAGTCTGTGTCCTCAGTCTGTCCTTCATTGTATCATTTTTCATGGCGAGCTGTGTTGGTTTGATATTATTATCCTTAACTTTCAGTGAAAAAGTTAAAAAAAAGAATTTTCAGTCCCAGGGAGCAAAATATGATGAAAACGAATATATAAACAAAGTTCACAAAAATGTATAGCAAAAGACAAATGAAAATACTGAACAAAATATGAATTAAAAATCAAAAAAGAAATACAAACTTAAAACATATTTCCACATATAATACAATATATACATATTACAAAGATTCTTACGTGGTTTGTTATAGGACAGTCAGTGTTGTTGGTGGTAGATGGTCATCGGCAGATGTGAAGAAGCCCTCACTCAGACCAAAGCCTTGATCCAGGGTTTGGGGTACGGTCTCTGTCCCCACTGTGACCTCCACCAATGGCTGCACCTCTCCTACCTCTGACTGCTCAGAGAATAACAGGTCCATGTAGCCATAGGACAGCTGGTGGTTCATGGTATCTTCTCCTCCTCCCCACCACCTTTCCTGCTCTCCTGTTGGTTGCTGCTTCCCCTCCATCTCACAGTCCTGGACCCTAACAGCAGAGGTGAGGTCCAAATCCTCCAAGGTGCTACAATTCCCACCGAAAACTTCAAGACACGCTGCTGCAAGAATGTCAAGATCAAGCAGTGTCTCTGTAGACCTTGTGGTCCCTCTACTGTCCGTAGGCGACAGGGTCTTCTGTTCAGGACTCATATCTTCATTAACAGAAGAAGTGCTTGCAGTGTCCTGATAGCCCTGGAAACGTTTCCTGCGTCTGGAAAGTCTGTTGACACACATGTCTGAGTGATCTGGGTTGATTATCCAGAATCCTCCTCTGCCGGGCTCGTCTTTCTGTCGAGGGACCTTCTTGAACCTCTTGTTGAGGGACAAGGTGTGACGAATAGAGTTCTGTAACAAAGACACAATAAAAGCAAGATTTATTACAAAACCATTGAGCAAATATGAGTAAGTGATGATAAATGAAGGGAGATGGATAGTCATAAATAATAAAAGTGGGTGTCACTTACCTGCCAGGTGGGCTCTGCGTGTCTGTAGTAGCAGAAGTTCTCTTTGATCCACTTATAGATGGTGGACAAAGTGACTTTGGGCTGTTCGCTGGCCTGCATGGCCATGTAGATGAGAGAGGAGTGGGAATGAGGTGGTTTGGCTTTGGGGTTGGTCTTGTAGTCCACCTCCACCAGAGGGATGGGCTGCATCTGGATGTGAGGGTACCTGGGTTGGAGTCAATTACATTTTTCAGTTATAATTACATTTTCATTTACCCATTGTCAATTAACAATTCAAATATGATTAAAATGACCAGAATTTTTTCAAATTACATTTCAATTACAATTTTTTTAAACCTCAAAATCAAATACAATTACATATTCAATTACTAAAGTTCATATACAATTAATCACTGACACTGTAATAAATAACCTAAAGAAAGTTAACCTTCCTCTTGTGTTAGCTTTCTGTTAGCATCTCTTATGATAACTGGTCCTAAATCAGCTGTAAAATAAAAACAAATATATATCATGTAATTTATTTCATATTTATTGGTTACCTTGTTAGGCTTCCTAATCAATGAAAATATAGGTTTTTTAATATTTTTGGTGTGTGTGTCTGAGTATTTTTTATATCAGTATAACACTCAGTTTCATTTTTGTTCAAATGATAAAATGTGAGAAAGCTTGAAATGAAACATGATTTAATAACTGTTAACTACATATGTGTAGAACTGAACTTAGAACTCTAACATGGATCCATGTGTTAAATTATAATTGACAATTTTTATAGGATTTTTATGGCAATTACAATTACAAAGTCAAGTATCTAAACTCAATAAAAAATGACTTATGATTACAACATTAAAACTACAGTTACAAATATAATTACGCCATAATTGTAATTAATCATCAATTAAGAAATTGCAATTATAATTGACCCCAACCCTGGTACCTGGAGAACAGGGGACCAACGGTCGAGTCACTGCCGAGGTACTGAGGCATCCCGGTGGCTGCGGTGTGTCCTGCTGCGGGGCTGGACGGAGAGTCGGTGTCAAAGCTTTCATGGAAGAGCTGCTCCTGGGAGGAGGGACACCCGGGGCCACTGGGCCGCTCCGGGTCTGCACTGAGGATGGAGACGTTCTGGAGCCAGTTGAGGCTGGTCAGGCAGTCATCAAGGGGGGCAGGTCCGGACCCTTGGACCTCATCCTTCGGGTACATCTCCAACCTGTCCACCTTAAACCTTTTGGCTTTAGACTTTGTCAAGACCGGTTTCCTGGTTTGAGACTGAAGATGTTCAAACTGGTATGAAAAATGAAAGAGTGGAAAAATCAACAATAAATAAATACATAACAAATATCAGTTAAAATCTAAAAACGTTAAGTCTCACTGGATTATAACTACATTTTCAATATTATAAAACACATATTTTCATTTAAATGTTTACTAGATTCAGGAAATTATCTGAATAAATAACTATATTTGCAATATTCCAAATAAAGCAGTATTTCCTAACTTGATTCAGGAATATCGCTGAATGTATGATTAAAGTTTGTAATATTACTAAAAAGCTTTGGTCACAAACCTTGGTCACTGCTGACCTCTGCTGGTCAATGTTTACGGGCTGGTTTTAAGGATATTAGACCTCCTTTAGTTCTATGTGTGAGTCTTTAGTGCTGTCACTGTTGTTGATCCTGCTGCAAAACTCACACTGCGGTTAATTCTGATATTTTTCAAATTATAACCGGCGTTACCATGACTACCTGTAAACAACTGCCACTAGTGGAAATTCAAAAAATGCATGATTATGAGCGGGGCTCCAGTAGCACTTTTAGATTAAAAAAAAAGGTTTTTGGGGTTAAAAAATCACCAGGTAACCAGGTGATCTGAGTTAGGGTTAGTTAGTTAGTTAATAATTAATGAGTAATAAATATTACAAGAATTAATTGCAAGTTTATAATATTCATTAACATATATTTAAATGATTTATAAAGCAATTGTTAAAGTTTTACAATAATCAATTTATCTTTATAATGACCATTCAACTAATGTTTATGATGCTCTACACAGTGTTTATTAACCATTTATTTGCAGTACTACAAACAATCAAAGTAATAAATATAATATATTTTTTTATTTATGTATTTATTTACTGATTTTTTATTTTTTTTAATTATTTATTTCATGATTTAATTTAACAAATAAAGGTCCTTCCTGCTTCTTAGTTCACATTCCTTACCAGTGATGGCGGAAATGCACCTACAGTTGTTTGCTAACCTTCAATAAACCAACGAAGAAGAAGAAGTCTGAAGTGAGCTGCTGTGACCAGCAGAGGGCGCTCTATGATTGGCTGCTCGGTCACATGACCGTCAGGAGGAAAGACAACAGGAAGTGTTTTCCTCAATGATGGTGTGAATGTGTTTGCGGTGGTTTTGTTCTTTGTTTGTAAGGTAAGGACGTTTTGGACTTAACACATTCTGCATTTTTGTGTTTAACTGTGAGCGTGTGCTTCAATGTTTTATTTAATGTATTAATAAGGGTAGTTTGCTATGGTTTAAAGCTAAGTTGGTGTCAGTCTGACACTGTTGGGCTGCAGTTTGACTATTGGTGGAACATACATTTCAACATAAAGTCCTTCAATGGAAACCAGTTATCTGCTTCTGCTTTCTGCTTAGTTGTTAAAGTAAAAACACTAGTTTTAAAATGGTGTGACTTCAGGACCCAGTGACCACCTTCTTAAAACTACACTCAAATTAAGGAAACGTATAAATCTTCAAATATATTTCATTTAAAGATGGATTAGTCTGAACCTGAAATATTTCCCTTCTTCTAATTCAACAAAAACAAATTAAAAAGTCAATTTTCACTATTAGGGGTGCTAAAAAATAAAATAAAAAATGAATTCACGATATATCGCAATTTTTTGGGTGCCGATTTTTTTATTTTTTGGGGGGCAGTATTTAGTTAATATTTTTGTATATTTCAGTGATTTCAATGCTTTCAATGTGTTGCAAAGGTTATTTGATGCACATGATTTTATGATGGCATTGTGTAATGCCTGCAATATTTATGTATGCACAGGCATTTTATTTTCATATAATCTGTTCAGATCAGTGTTTAAATTGACACAGTACGAAAGATTATGTTTTCATATTTTTGTGCACTTCATTTTATGATGGCAGTGTGTAACACTGCATTTTCTTTTTTTCAGTGAAAATGTGCAAAAACACTAATAATAAATAATGAATAGGATGTTGTGAAGCAAATAGTTTTGAACTGATTTGTCCTCTGAATGATCAATATCTTCTGATGAACATATACAGCAACTTGATTTTTCTTCTTTATGTTTAACTTTGATAATAACTGGGTGGGGGGGGGGGGGGGACTAAACATGAAACAGCAGTATGCAGACTAATTTAAAAAGTATTTGTATTTCCATTTGTGGGATGGTTTTGTGGAATGATTTTGATGACACAATTAAACTAAGTAGAAATATAATACTTTAAAAAGAAATTACAAAAAATCTATCTTTAAAAAGTACAGCAATGAAGGCGAATGTAAATCTGACAGATGTTGATAGGGCCTGTTCATTTGTTTGTTTTTTGTTGTGTTTTTCTCAATAGCTCGATTCGAGTATTTATTTATATTTTTAATTTAGTTTATTTCATTAGATTTTGCGTTTGTTAATGGTGAAGAATGGGGGTAGGACTTGACGAGCCTATGGCTTCTTCCTTTCCCTTGTCGAACAAATCAAATGTGTATTATGATTGATATATTTGCTTTTGTTTTCATCCATTTTCGTTTTGTGTTCGTTCAAAATGAATAAATACATTTCTGCTTAATATTGGTTTTCTTTTTCAAATTATTATTAATTTTGTTTCCTCACAGGAGTTGAAAACCAACATTTTCTGAAAAAAAAAAAGCTAAAAATATTTATTTATTTATTTATTTTTTATACTGAAATCAAATAATAAATTACGTGAAAAAAAAGAACAAAAATTTTGGCGGGTTGGGGGATGGAATTTGTAAAAAAAAAATAAAATAAATAAATAATATTTTGTAGTGCCCTGTGCAAGTCCTGTTAATCAAGGTTTTTTCACCCTACATGGAAATGCTCAAGTCAGCCATCCACCAGTGCAGCTGAGAACAAAGCAAAAGCAGTGGAGAAAGAAAGAGTTTCTGGTAAAAAGCTCATGGATCCACAAAGAAAGCTTGAGAGGCGTGTCCAGACTAAAAGAGGAAAGAAACAAGGCACATGATGGAAACTGTTAAAAGGACTAGAAAACCAGTAGCTTAGCAGCAGTGGTGGCGAATAACTGTACAAATGTTAGGTACTTTTACTTGAACATCACAATTTATCATATATATATTTTTATTCTTTTTTCACAAACCACAACGTGAATGGCGTTAATACATGCTTTTTGCGTTTTTTTTTGCTTGAATAAATTAGTGTATTTTGCCTTATTGTACTGTTCAGAGTGTTCAAGATTGCTTTATTTATGTGTTAAAATGACGAACACCCCCAGACCCCCCTGTGATGGATTTTTTTATTTTTTTTGTCACCTTTTTCATGCCTTTGCATGTCTGTTAGTTCCTGTTGATGTAATTTAGTGTCGGTGTAAAGAAATCAAAGACATGGCCATTTTAACACTGAAAGTATAACAATGTTTCAACAAATATTACATTTTTTGGTATATTGGGTGTTAAAAGTGACGCAGTTGTTTGCTTCACACTTGTGTTGCGTTGTGTCCTTGCAGGTTTAGCTATTAGCATTTAGCATGGCGTCTGCAGTGGAATGCACGGACGAGAACGTGAGGGAGTATCTGCTCTACCGAGGCTTCACCAGCACTCTGAAACATCTGGACAACGAGATCAAAGCAGACAAGGAGAAAGGCTTCAGGGTACGACTGATGGAGCTGTTGCACATGTGAAAAAAACATTGTTGATGATTTTCTCTGTGCAGGTGGATAAGATCATTGATCAGCTGCAGCAGTTCGTGCAGAGCTTCGACCTGTTCGGTATGAAAGAGTACTGGCGCTACTTGGACAGACGACTCTTCTGCAGACTGGAAGACGTCTACAAGTCCACTGTCACCAAACTGAGGACCAGTCTGTACAGATACTATGTCATCAACACTATCCAGGTAACTCCTGTCATCAAACACACTACACCAGGCTTTTTCAACCTTGGGGTTGCCTCAAATTTAATTGGGGTCGCATGAAATAATTGATACTAAAAAAAAAAAAAATTGCATTTTTAAACACAATTGTTTTTCAAATTCAAACACACAATCTGAAACAACTATTTTATACTTTCACTTTTTCAAATATAAATATGGTAAGATAAATGAATTCATATATAAATAGAATTCAGTATAAAAATATCACTTTGTACACTAATCCTGGCTACTCTCTATTTGAAACTTAACACATTATAACAAACGTGATAAAAAAGCTAATTCTCGAAGAAGAAAAAAATAAATTTGTGATTTAAAAATGGGGTCACAATCCAAAAGAGGTTGGGAACCACTGCACTACACTATTATCATGACTAGTACACAGACAGGCTTCTCTGCTCTGCTCGCAGAAAGGAAACGTGGAGAAGACTCAGGAGTTCTTCCAGAAGCAGGTGCAGGAGCTGCAGGGTCAGGCTGAGTGGCGTGATTGGTTCATCCTGCCGTTCGTCCCCTCCCCCGAGCAGAACCCCACCTTCTCTGTGTACTTCTCCCGCCAATGGGCCGACACGTTTCTGGTCTCTCTGCACAACTTCCTGTCAGTTCTTTTCCAGTGTATGCATATCCTTTGACTGAGTCTGAATATTTCACTACTTCAGTGTTATGGTTCGTTCACACCAAGTGCGTTTCGGACGTCAAAATTGTGCCTCACGCACGTAGTTGGACGCTTGTGCTCATTGAACACACGCTTGTCACTAGAGTCAAAGATGCGCCCAGCGCGTTGAGGGGTGGGGCTTCTCTGTTGCCAATGGTGTTCATAGAATGGATGATATTGTGGCGATCAATTACATTCATAATTCACCCAGTGACAATGATATGGTGGGGAACATTATTGTGTAGGGATGTAACAATTAATCGTAAGGCAGTTAAAAATCGGTTCATAGGTGTCATGGTTCACATCGATACTCTGAAAATTGAATCGTAGTAATTTTTTTAAACAGCTGAGGGCGCTATATATCTCTTGTCCAGAAGTGTGGGCGGCTGGCGGAATCTGCTGCTACTTTGTTTCTGGCCGCCTTCTACTCTTAAACATGTTCATAAATGATTCCTTACCCCTTTAGCACCGTAAGAATATCTGTAATATTACGTGAATATCTGTAAAAGTCCCGTTTTTCTATTAGCTCTGTCTGCTAGCGCATAGCGTTTCTTCTTCACTGCAAGAATATCTGCATGCCAACCGACCACTGGGTTACCAGCGCCCTCTGCTGGTCCAAACAAATATCTGACGTAAATACTGCCCTATTTTAATGAGAAATTGTAGAGTACCTTTTTTCCTCCCCAATTTTTGCGCCCCAAAGCTCATCCACCATTATTACATATTCATAAGTGGCAAACAAGCTAAATGCATCGTGCACACTGTGTTGTGTACTTGACAGGCACATTCTTGATTCCATGGGGTTTGCACCATTGTGCGTGGTGACATTTGTGCATGTTTTTTTACTGACACAGACCTAATGGATAATCTGCCTTTACGTAGCAAATAAAGAAAGAAAATTAGTGTTCGGTAGATTATTTATTTGTTGTAACAAGGCTTCTTTCCAATTAATCTCATTTTTTTGGAAAGCCTGTTTGTTTCCATTTAAAAAAAGTGCCATATCTGTCAAGAACATGCGTTTGTGGCATAAGCAATAGAGCTGTGTGTGTGTGTTTCACCCATGAAAAATGAAAAGCCAAACAACTTATGTTGCTGTTGCTGCTGAATTTTGTTTTGAGCTTCTGGTCCAGGTGTTTGTGCAAGGCCACGCCTACATCACGGGGACAGGTTTTATGTGATGTGTAAAGGTTTTGTTTTTCGTGTCTATGGTGTCTCTTTCTTAACTGTTTCCCACCTCAGCCAGTCTTGTTGAGCTTCGATGCTGATGTCCAAAAGATGATCGCACTGACAGACGAGAATGAACAACTCCGTCAGATGGTGAGGACATTTTATTAAGGGGATCCTCCACTGTTTTTACAAATGTGGCCTAAAATCTTTGAAATGTACTTATTGAAGGACTCCCACCCAAAAGGACTTCTATCCTCAGGGTATATGCGTCTTTAACAGGCCGTGATTTACTCACTAACTTCAGCCACCTGAGTGTCAGCGACGCACTGAGCTCTTCTTCTCTGCTTAATTGTCTACTGTGGTCATAGATTATTTTTCGGGTCACAGCTGTTTTTATCCTTTTTCGGTAAACCAAAGAGATTTACATGGACATCTTTAGAGCAACCAAAAGCAGCACATATTGTCATTGTGTATAAAAAAGCAGGCTGAATGCTTCACTCCAATAGAAAACAATTGAATGTTTACAGGCAAATGGCACTGTGTGATGTCATCAATCACGTGATTTCAAGATGGTGGTATACAGGTTTTAAAACGGTAAAATAGTCCCATTTTTATGGTGTAAAATAATGCATTTTGTTGGACATTGATCTTCTCATAAGGACATTTCAAAGATTTTAGGCCATATTTGTAAAAACAGTTGATCCCTTTTAAAAAAAAAAAAAATGTATATCAATAAATAAATAAATAAATTTGAAAAACTAGTACAGTGCCCATCGAAGGTATGTGTTCATATTGACATTAACAGGAGTTCCACAGTGTGGATGGGAAAATTAATGGGATATATATATACTGTATCTATGTATTTTCTTTTGGTTGCCAGAACATCACCAAAATTTAATCAGCTGTTCCTTGACCTGTTATCAACATTTCCTGAACATTTCATCAAAATCCGTTCATAACCTTTCAAGTTATCGTGTACAGACAGACAGCGTCGCACTGCATTAGCTTAGCATTAGCATTAGGATAGAATAGAACACTGATGGTGAAGTCACTGCTGACATTGCCTGTTTGAACATTCTGGAACTCTGATGACATCACTGTTGATGACATAATCAGTGTTCTGAAACAATGTTTGACAGGAGTTCCACAGTGTGGATTGGTCATTTCAAATTGGTTTTAGATTGGTTTTGGAATGACCAGATTACTCCAAAATAACAGATGCACACACTCGGGATATGTGCAAGCCGTTGACAAAGTTTCAGCTCGAACAGATACCCCGTCGTGGAGATATTCGCTCCACGGACACACACACACACACACACACAGATGTTCCTTGCTTTTATAGATATATATTTATTTAATTAGATGATTATTTTGAATGCGTAATTGAAAAGACATCAATAAGGTAGTCAACTCTCAGACTGTAACCCCTGTGTGTTTTACTAATCTCTGCAGCTCTATGGTGTTTACCTTTGTAGTCTTGGGATGAGTTCTGTGCAATGGTATCTGATCTTCATTTTTAAGTTTGAGCCGTTTTCATGTGTTTTCTGGTCCCGTGCAGCTCTTCACTCTACAGACAGAGAATCCTGAGCAGAGGAACAGTGATCAGATGGTCCACCACAAGCTGCCGCTGTATGTCCAGAACATGGACCGACTAGGAGACACAGAGCTGTGAGACACTAACATCACTGTTTTTACACTGAGTCACTGCTACTTAGATGGCTGCTGCTCTGTTCTGTATCTACCTTTAGTTTCTGTTTGCTTTCTTTCTCTCTTGTAACCCAACTTGCTCTTGACACCCTCTTGGTGATTCTGACCACTGGATCCCATTCTCCCATCAATGAGGAAACGCACACAAAGGCAAACAATAATAATATTCTGCTTTGAAACTTCCATGCACATTGTCAAATTTTGGCAGTGAACCAGTGTTGGTAGCATTGTGTTGGGCCTCTGATTTTCTGTTTCAAAAATTTCCCAATTCAGGGTTTAGCCAATTCTGCGTCACATTTCCATGTAGTGTCCTCTATGTTGTCTTTCCCTGTTTCGATTACTTTAAACAAACATGCTAAATAGGGTCAACAGAGTAGACTACTGTGATCAATTTTACATTTTATTTGCTTCAGACAATTTACGGAAAAGGATTACGTTGCAAGAGCTTAAAATGTCCGTTAGCCACACTGTTAGACCCTTAGAGCTAACTGTATATGGGAGAAATCCCATTGAAATGTGTGCACATAATCCCAGAACATTATTCATGAGTCATCTGAGTACCATTTTGGATGAAACCCCCATGCCATGCAGCCATGTGACTGGAGGTGTAATGCTTATGATGTGTCACCAAGTGAAATGATCACCAGTTAAACTAATACACCAACAGCTAAAGCTGTCTTTGTACTTTCAGATTTTAATACGGTCATAATCTGAACCACTTGTTCATCACAACACATTAGCAACACACTGCAGATGATACTCTGCATTTATTTTCACATTATAACCTCCACATTCACTGCAGACAAATGCAATAACTTCCTGTCATCTTACCATACCAAAATCCATACCATACACCATTCATTTGCATTCACTTCCTTCGTTACTCTTCCCCCAGAACATTATCTCACTCCACCCACACTCCATAGCCTTCCAACTTTTTCTCTTCTGTCCCCCTCCGACACCACCAAACTTCTCACAA
Source organism: Gouania willdenowi (assembly GCF_900634775.1). Lineage (NCBI taxonomy): Eukaryota > Metazoa > Chordata > Actinopteri > Blenniiformes > Gobiesocidae > Gouania > Gouania willdenowi. Next base: position 9,582,811 of record NC_041055.1, on the reverse strand, counting down.
CCTTGAAATTTCCCAGTTGCCAGCTTGACCCGATCCCATCTCCCCTCCTCAAAACCTGCATACCCACTCTCATCCCCCTCATCACCAGCATTATTAACACCTCCCTTACCTGTGGATCTTTTCCATCCCCGCTGAAACTTGCTACCATCACATCGCTCCTGAAGAAACCCGGCCTCAACCACAACAACCGTGACAAGTTCAGACCCATCTCCAATCTCCCGCTACTTTCTAAATTTCTGGAACGCGCCGTCATCACCCAACTCCACCAACATCTCCACTCCTTTCATATCTTTGAAACATTTCAATCCGGATTCCATTCACACTACAGCACAGAAACAGCAATACTTTAAGTCACCAACAATCTCCTCCTTGTGGCTGAGTCCGGTTCCTTATCCATCTTCCTCCTCCTCGACCTCTCCGCTGCATTTGACACATACTGTCCTCCTCCATCGTCTACAATCAAGTGGCATCACCGGCACTCCTTTGGTTCACCTCCTTCCTCTCCGACCGTCACCCTTTCTTCAACAACTGCAACTCCTACACTTCTTGTGTCACCCACAGTGTCCCCCAAGGTTCAGTGCTCAACTCGTTCCTCTTTACCATCTACATACTTCCACTCGGTCAGAACATTCACCACCATGGACTCCATTTCCACTGCTGCGCCGATGATACCCAACTCTACATCTACACCAAGGCAGGTGGAAGATTGCAGCCAGCCGCTGGGGGGCAGGCAGCAGCCACACAGGCGCATCGCCTCACCCCTCCTGCTGCCACTAAGTGGAAGGGAGGGGGAACGGGGCCCAAAGAAGGCATTGAGTCAAGGATGTGAGTGTAGATGAGTTTATGTATGTGTATGAGTGTGCTTGATCGCTTCATCTCAGCACAGTTCTCACAGTCTGTCATCTGATGACGTTAAAATGACCTTGGAGAGATCTGATTCAGAAACAAAGTTCCCAGGTGGTGGCGGCGAAGGGGAGAGGAGTAGGGGGCAGAGCGTAATTCGGCACAGACATCCTGGAGAATAGAGAGAGAAATTGGCCTTGAGATAGTGGGCTGTCTGGGGGAGTCAATGAAGATAACAATTATTTTCGGCCAGGCTAAGCACAATTTCTGGCAGCCTTGACTTCGGGTCTCGGAGCAATGTATCCAATATGGTGGCCATCAACTTTTCAGCTGGGCTGTCAACTCAAAGTTAGGTTCCATCCCGCGGAGAAGCAAAAGTTGTATTTTTATTGCATGAGTCTGAGTGTTAAGAGCCCTCCACAATCGTGAGTCATGACAGGCAGCCTTCCCAAAACAGCTGCCAACGTTATCCGAACTTTGCGATGAATCAGAAAACTGCCAGCTCCAAACAGCAGAATACCTGTTTTCGTTTTTCCAATTATTTAGACATCCTCAACGGGCAGGGTAGACTGGCACATGATCCTCCACTCCCAAGAGTCCATCATGTACACGGCTGCGAACGTTCCGTCAAGACAGGCGGGCTCATCTCTGCCCAAAAAATGTGGTCGATTGCATTGAGAGACCAGCTGATCAATCTCATAATTTTGGTTTTGGATAGAGATGCAGAGAGAGGCTCCTATTAGTTTCTGACAACAGACAGTACAAGACAAAGAGCAGCAAGCAGGGCAGATAAGGGAGGGAGGGAGCAAGAGAAAAAGCATCCACCTTCGTTGAGAGCAAGCAAGAGAATGCTTGTATAAATGAGACGGACTGTAACACATAGCGTGAGATTTTGAACAGGATTATGGGTGGAATTGGACATGACAACAGTTACCCATCTTCTCATGAGAAATATAGTGTACCGTATTTTCAGGGCTATTGAACGCACCGCTGTATTGGCCGCATTCCAATAATTTTGCAATTTTCCAAGAAAAATCTACGTAAAGTCGCACCGTCACCCTATTGGCTGATCAGGGTGCCCTTCAAACGGCTTGGCCTATCAGAACGGGCGGGTAGGCGGGCTGCTATACTCCCGTTTGGTTTAAAAAGATAAAGATAACATTTATTAGTCCCACAAAGAGGTAAATGGCACAGTTTCAGCAGCAGATCAATAAAATAAAATAAAACAGCATAATAAAAAAAATGGAAAAATGGAAGATATACACACACAGAAAAGAAAGAGGGAACACATTAGGCAAGAAAGGACAATGCACAATAAAAATACAAGTTAAAAAGAGAATATATAGACACAGAATATATACATATACGGACTAAAATGAAATAGCCATATTTGGTGTATTATGATGAGTTTCAACTGATGAGTTTTTATCTGCACATGACGTCCTCACTGCCCCACGTCTGCATATCAATCCATTTACAGCTTTTTATGGTCAGTTTTTAGTACTGATATACAGCGCTTCATCTGTCAGTTCTTCTTACTCTTTGTCAGTTCTTCTTTCTCTTCGTCAGTTCTTCTTCTCTCAGTCCCAGGAGAGATCACGCTGAGTCCGGACTCCCAGTCAGAATTTGATCGCGATCGCTTCTGAACAAACCTAATGTGGTGATTTGACAACTTTATGATGTTTATTATTTCCTACTATTAAAAACTGGCTGAGACATCTTACATTTTAAACCTTATTGTACTTTTTATATGCTCTTCCCGCCTTAAATGCATACAAGCCAGCACCGCTCCCCGGTCCAGAAACTTCAATTTATTACCAGTATTTACTTTTTAACAATCAGCAGTCTTATTTAAGGCACATGAAACAAAAACAAATGTTCAAAATCAGAAAATAAAATCAAAAAACCTCAAAATCAGATTATGACTTTTTCCATTCACTTGGACACCGTCCTGCATACGGAGCACAACGCATTATTAAAACTGTGAGAGCTTTCTCTTCTCCGACATTATCCGATGCTGGTTTTTGAACGTTCAGCTCACTTTGATGTTCAATGGCCATTACGCTTCAATCATAGGGGTGACTGTCAGTAATATTTTGCCACCCGCTTTCTCCGGACACATGTATGTCACTGACTAAAAAATTCTCACATAGAGCGCACCTGCGTATTGGCCGCACCCTTAACTTTAAATTAGAAAAATAGCAACCTATCTGTCGGAAAACATGCATGTTTGGTATTTCTCTGTCATTTTGGAGCCTGATTTTAAATAAGGTGGGGGGGGGGTCACATAAGTTTTTCACTGCCAGAACATGAATTTTGTTGTTTTCGTTCGTTTTCCACGATCACGGAAAATCAGAGGCCCTATTTGTGGTGCAGGTGGCAGCCATCAAATCATCAAAAGGATTTCTGAAAAGTTAGTTATGAAGAAATAGTGTAATTTTTTAATGCTCACTTGAAAGCACTTTACTTAGAACCCTGAGAGCTTCACTAAACTCACACAGCTAAGCTTGTTTCCAGCTGCATTTGTTCTGCAAAAAGGGTTGGAATAGATTATTCTGGTCTTATATACTCGTCACTGCTAACTATATTATTAACAAGCAGTATATTGTAAGGGGAGGATATGATGAAAAGAGAGCTTGTAAAGTTATCTGTCTTTTTATTCTATTAATGTTCCCATGAATGCTGAAAGATGTTTTAACAGCGCGCACTTATAATTTTATCCCCAATTAACAGTAAAGAATAGTGTCACTCCAAATGAAGCAAATAATGATTGAAATGAATTTATTTAGGAGCTATTTTAAAAAGGTCTAATTTATTGTTAAATCGAAACCGTTTGTACTGTTGTGGCTGATGTTTGGAAATAAACAATTCGAATGATGAATTGTTTTTGTCCGTACGATGCATTTATTTGTAGTTCTTACACACTAGAGGGCTTCACAACGACCTGAAAAACACACGTGCATGCTGACACATGTTTTTATTCATAGGTTTATGGTATCACTGAGCCTGTCAACCTATTGCATCCTCAATGGATTTAAAAGAAAGGTCAGGCACTGATGTTGGAAGAGGAGGTTGGCCTCTCAATCAGGTTGAGGGCAGGACTGTGACTCTCCTCCTAATCAAACACATTCATTAATTATATTAATACTATTCATCTGCACTGGGTCGACGCAAGAAATTATTTGAAACTTCCAACAAACCCAGACATGAAAACTTAAAAAAAAAATCAGATAAAGACAAAGTGTAGGCCTCATAGATCGATGAATCCAAGATCATTTGCCTGAAACATTGATGTAAAAGGTAGAAATTACTGCTTGAAAGTTTGTTTTGATCTCCACTATAGAGACTTGTATTGACATTGTTAGAAAAGTTTTGTGCATTGCATTGTGTGATGTGGAGCCACTTAGATAGATGCATAGAAGTGTTTTTACTTCATTCTTACTTACTGTGATTTCTTCGAGACATTACATTTCGGCTGGATTGGAATTATTCCGTGTAAACCCCAAAATAAACATCAATCATTTTATTCTCGCACCTTCCAGTCTGTGAAAACACCAGAAATGTGTTGCAAAGTCACTTTGTTTTTTTGGGGCAAACACAAGAAATCGCAGTACGAATGCATTGTGGGATGTGGGACCCACATCCCACAATGCAAAGCACAAAACCTTTCCCACAATGTCAATGTGCTTGTTTACAGTGGAGATCAGAACAAACCTTTGAGTGGCAAAGATTTACATTTCTAAAATTAGTTTGATAGTAAAATGCTCTGATTTGATTAAAAACCTTTTTTTTTTTTTATCACTGAATTATGTTGACTCAGATTTAGCTCAGAACATGTTTTTACAACCAACACATTATTAATAAAATTATCAAAAATAATAATCAAAATGTGAATTTTTAAATGATCATATTTGGGATTTTGATGCTTGATTGAATGACCAAACAACTTGAAACAATAGCCTGCATTCTCCCTGGGCTATGCCCCTCCCATCACCAGTTTACCATTGCCCTGCTTTATTGATTAAAATAAGCTTTGACTGACAGTCTGACGTCAGGGTTAAATTACTGTGACATTTTCAGGCTCGCGTAGAAAAAGAAAATATCAACCTTGGAAGAGCTTTACAGGCAGTATAAGGAGTGTTCTAACTTCTAAACCAGATAAACCATGCAGGAATCATAATACAGAACTGTCTGTTCTTTGGGACTCAGCAGCTGAAATCTCTGTTTTATTTGGATCAAGTGACAGAATCACCAAAGGCAGAATGGTCTTTTTTCATTTGTAGACCTTTTTCAGTTGCTTTCTCAGCATGTTTTAGGTCTTTCCCTCAAGCTCTGTCCTAAGAGTTCAGCATTCCCAGAGTTGGTGCTGCTGCTTCTGTCTGCAGTCCAATGATCAGTAAATCTCCGGGAAGCAGCAGCTTCACTTACATACACTATCAAACTACCACAACCATTTCCACTGCTGAGGTGGTCTGCTTTGGACCTGGACCTTGGACCTTCTCTTCTACAGACTTTTCTCTTCATCATTCTGGCACAAGCTGATCTTTGTTCTGTTGATAAGAGGCTCATCTTGACCCACACAGGTTTCTGTCAAACTCGGTCCTCTAGGTTATTTTATAACCTGATATTTACCTGATATTCTCAAATTTAACCTGTTGTTTGTCTCTAAAACGTGCTTCAGGAAGGTGTCTCTATCTAACCTCAATAGCTACTAACCCTACACAGCCGATGCTAACAGGGGTTAGCAACGGTGATGTTGGAATGACTCTACAAAAAAAATGAAGCCTTTATTCAGCCATGTTACGAAATTTCACTGGTGGGGTTTTAGGACTCCTGGCCACCGTTGTGTTTAGGGCATTTGTCAACGCATAAAGAACTCAGAAGTACCTCTGATCGATTAGGAGCTAAAAAAAAAAACATTCATGTTCCATGTTCCATGTATCCATGTTCCTCAGTGTCCTTGAGCAAGACCTTTAACTCCCAAGTTGCTATCTGTGCTCAAAGCAGACAAACTGGTATGTAGCTGAAGACCACTCATCATCATCAAGATACCTGAGACTTGACCTGGACCTGAGCTTACTTGTGAACATCTCTGCTATTGATGGAGAGGTAGTGCCTTGCACAACAGATCCGTCACTATTGGTGCGTGACAGTATATAACAGTCTAAAGCTCTTTGAAGGTTCTCATGTGTGAGAACTCCTTAAAAACAAAATAATCCAATTTATGATGCAACAGAACCACGGCCATTGCCAGATGGACAGAATTGACAGCGTAAGTTCTTCCAGTTCTTCTTTCACTCACTGTTTTCTCTCCGCCGTCACAGGGACTTGGTGTCGAGCCAGCGATCCGTCAGCACGGTTACCACTACTTCCAGAAACTTCTTGTCTGCATTCCTACCACAGGGCAGACGCGCTCCTGGAAAACCGGCCCCAGTTTCTGCAGGATCGTCACCAAGCCAAGCAGCAATGGGTCGAAAGGACCAGTCAACCAATCAGGTCCCAGAACATCTCCTTTTCATTCATACCAACTCTGAGTAAGTGTCAGTAATATAAATCAGGCTCATTGACTGAGCAGAGCTGTACATCAGTCAGTGTCTCATGTTTTCAAAGCATTTCCCATAAGAAAACATCTTGATGGTTCTCTCTGATCACCGTCATAATACTGCCCCCCCCCTCCCCCTCCTCCACCACTCCCTTTTTTTAGTCTGTTAAGTCCAAAGAGGCAGTCCAAGTAAAGGAGGGACTGCCTGCTTCTGGCCAGATATCAACCAGTGAAACTGGGAGTTCTCAGCAGCAGCAGCAGCAGTGTAGCAACCAGTCTACAAACCAAGGGACGAACCACAAACCCCGAAACAAGCGGATTCAGGAACATGAGAAAGAAAGGAAGGAGCTCTTCTCCAAACCTCCACCACAGGTACCATAAGCCACTATGCAACCATGTACTGTATAGTGGCTCACGTTTATTGATAACTTCAACCAAAATAGTTGTCTGAATGAATGAAACCATAACAGCTAGACTCTTCAGGGACTCTGAGACGTGTTTTTCACACATAGATTAAACGTTACAGAGTCCAGACCTGAGAATCTTTGGGATGTTCTGGAGAAGGCTTTGCACAGTGGTCTGTATTTCTGTACTCCACATTAGGGATGTCCCAATACAACTTTTTCACTTCCGATATGATGCCGATATTGCAGCCCCTTGCATATCAGCCGATACCGATATTGATCCGATACGATATCAGTGCGAATCATACATACTTTTATTACTTATTTTGTAGCGTGGAATGTTAGAAAATGCTTGATGAAGTGACGTTACTCAAACAGAGAACAATAGTCAGCAACAGTAGTTTACTTTGTTGGAGTGTGAACCACAGTCACCTATGGATAAAAGTGCTGGAGCGGAAAATGTTTTTGGAGCGCTTATATTGGTGATTTTAGATGCAGTCCGATAAAACTTTTTCGGACAATGACCACGGTTACATTATGGTTTTTAATTTGGAATTAGTTATTATCAACATGTCATTTAATTCATAAAACTCATGAACAATTTCATGCTGGCATTTCAGAGATTTTCAAAGACCGCCCACAAAAGAATTAAAAAACTAATGTAAGACAAGAAGAGATACTTTTTTTTTGAAAAGGAAATGTTTGATTTTTAGCTTGAAGCTGGTGTCACGGTCTGAGTTTACTTCCATACTGAGATTATAACCCTAACATAATCAAATAAACAAATAAAACACGTGTCCGTTCACTTTGAAAACAAAAATGAATTTTTTTTATAGCAAAAATTAATTTCCTGGTAGTGCGTATGTGCATGCATGTATATATGCGCACAAACAATCTCAGTACATGACACCTGTACCAGGACAATATATACCGGTACATATTATTTCCAGCAGCTTAAAGTTAGCTAAAAATAACTTTATAACCCTGAATCATATCAATCTAAGAGCTTCGTATTGATTTAAAGTTCAGAGAGCTTTGGTTTTTGTATCACTAGCTTGCATTAGTTGATTTGAACTTTCTGTACTTATTGTACTCTTCCATTTGTCGCCTGTAGACACCAGAGAAAAAGGTAGAGGTGGTGGAAACAGAGCCTCCTCCAGAGACCTGCACTGATCCTCCAGAGTCTTCAACCAGCAGGACTAACGGAGCGGGGGCAGACGGGGGGGGTCTGTCAGCAGAGCAGCCTTTCATCAAACTCAGCCAGGAGGAGTATGGGGAACATCACTCCTCCATCATGCACTGCAGGTCTGCCTTCAGCTCGGCTCACACAAAGAACCACCCAAAACACCTCCCAGCATCCTAACCTGCCTTTGTTCTCATCTCATCTGATCTACAGGGTGGACTGTTCTGGGCGTCGAGTTGCTAGTTTGGATGTAGATGGAGTGGTAAAGGTTAGATGGATATGTGTTGATAATATGAATAGATGCTCTGCTATAACTTCTTCAAACACATAAACTATTCTCCCTGCTTCTCCACAGGTGTGGTCGTTCAACCCAATCATGCAGACCAAAGCTACCATCATGTCCAAGTCTCCTCTGCTGTCTTTGGAGTGGGCCACCAAACCAGACAGACTGGTATGAGGACACGACACACCATCACAGTACTTCTTTAATTTATCCACGCACTAAGCCTTTCCTCAAGAAAACTGAAACCATATGACATAGGCACGGGGAAATTGCGAGTCCCTGACAACATAATGGAGTTTCTATTCATTTCAATAAGTAAGTTATTTGGTAAATTACACAATGATTTTTATGTTTTTCCTGTTGTTTTTACGTTCTCGTGTGGGCTGAATGAGATGCTCTAAAGGGCCCAATTTAGCCCCCAGGCTTTAAGTTTGACTCATGTTGAACGTGTTTATGACAAGTACTCCAAATGTCTCTTGTAATATGAAAAATCAGAAATCATTGGCACATAATGTAAAGTTATTGCTTCTGATACTATGAATACAACCATTTGCTAAATTTAACATTTTTTAATAATCCAATACTATGTTCTATTTTCTCTGTCATACTTTTAATATTAGTTTGTACTTGGTTTAATTTTTCAAAACGATTTAGCCTTTTTATTGTATTGTAAGACATAATTGTTGTTTTTGTTTGGATGTTCTTTTCTAAATGTTTAAGGTCAAAGTGTTTGTTTTTTTGTCTCCTGACTGTAATCGTCGTTTAACGATAGATCACATACCTGGCATGTGAATGTTTGATGATCATCGTGCTGTTGCTCTGAAGTGAAGCATCATCTGTTGAAAGAGGTGTGTGTGTGTGTGTGTGTGTTCAGCTGTTACTCGGCAGCGGTGTTGGTACGGTGCGACTCTATGACACAGAGGCCAAGAAGAATCTGTATGAGATGAACATCGATGACACTCATCCTCGGTAAATCTTTCTATCTAACCACGTTGCAGGTTTTGTACCACATGCGAATATGATACAGTTTATGAATAGGCACTGTGTATAAATCACAGATTTTACCCACAATCCCATGAATGCACACAATATTAAACTTGTGTAAACATGCAATAAATGCTACAGCTACTAATGCATGTATGTTTCACAGTTTAATTGGTTGAGATTGGAGAATTGATTTTGCACCAGAATGTTTAAAGAGCGACGTTCAACCTGTGTTTCTTTTCTCTGTCAGTATCTTGTCATTAGCCTGCAGTCCAAGCGGTTCTTCATTCGTCTGTTCAGCTGCAGCACCAAATCGATCTGGGAACAATGAATCAGCTTCCAGACTTCCCATACCAGCCTCTGGCCAGTTACTGCTGTGGGACACCAAGACTGTGAAACAGCAGGTGAGCTACCAGTTTGTTGTTTAGATGGGAAGTATGGGATTGTTCCGGAGCAATGGTCAGTATGCAACCTTCCACATCAAAGGATTAACTGATAATATAGTATATATTACAGGTAGATGATAAGTAATGATCACTTCACTCCATGGAGGAGGGCTGGAATGTTCATCCTGACTATTTAAAATATGGGCTTCATTGGTTTTTGAAAAATTACAAAAATCATGAATTCATCAAAATTCATTCCACTATCTATTAAAGCAGTGACCGTCTGTCTGTGGAGCGCATATCTCCCTGACGCAGTGTCTGTTCGAGCTGAAGCTTTTTAAAAAGCTTGCACACACAGTGTGTGTGCATCCATTATTTTGGACCTATTTGGTGATTACGTTTCAAAATGTTTATTTTCATTTTATTTTGAAATCACTGCGTAAGCAACACGGGTTACACCCCATGGAGGGTTAGACCGGAAGGGGGGGGCTGTCTGTGCAGCCGCACACTCACTGATATACAGTACTAGCAAAGCTCTCAAGTCTCACATATTAGGCTTGAGACACACGCATTTCAACCTGATGTGAGTCACGGAATGAGTGTGTGAGGCAAGGTTTTAACAGCACCTTAACACTTTCAATAAACAGCACTAACCATAATATCACACATACACACACACACACACACACACACTCACACACACACACACACGATAAGCACCCTTGCACTAACAAATGTTGAATAAATAATTTTATTTGTACTAATTTGTGTCTTTTATCAGATTCTACCTAAATCACCACATTGGTGCAAACTTTATTTTGTCAATTGATCATGTACATAGAATTAAACCGGGGAAATCTCACACGCTATTTTATTTTGCACCCACAAATATACCCCTTTATAACACTACAGAGTATGTACACCTCTTTGTACATCCAACCAAATACATACTCATTTGGCCATAATTAACTCTACATAAGCTCCCAAATGAACACATACTTATTTTACTTTTTTAATGTTTGTCTGTTACAAATTTTTGACCAAAGATAGACCTTATGCCATGTAGGATTCCATTACATTTTGGACGGGATCCATATGGTACTGATTCTGGATCAGTTTGAAAAACTGAGAAAAATATTGGTTCGTGATTGACCGATCTTTATGAATTTTGACACCGTTATGTCAGGTAGGTTTCTCAATTACTGCACTGAGTTTCATTCATATTAGATCCGGATTGCGCATTTCATCGCGATTTATCCAACTTTTGGAGCTACTGAATGGTTATTAATGGGATGAGAAGATTTGGCGCTTGGCGGAGGTTTGCGTTCTCTGATTGCTCTTGTTTTACATATTTTTGCTGTCTTTTTTGTCATTTTTTGGTGATTTAGTTTATTTTAGTGTATTTTTGTTGTCTTTTTTTTCCACAAAATTTTGGAATTTTCTGTCTTCATTTTGGGGGTACACAATATCAAAGTGAGATACAGCATACTCAACAATGTGTCACGTTGGGAAATCACTACAATCTGAAAAGCTTAATTTAGTGTTGATTATTCATATTTTCTTAAGTCTCTAAGTTTAAGTCTTAAAATCAGGGCTGTTAGACTCATTTTAGTTCACGGGTGTCAAGTGGGGAGTTTAAGTGTGAAATTCAGTAATTTCAATTCTATTGTGCCTTAATTTGCACTTAGATGTACAAATAAATCAATATCCAAAGAAAAATTGACAGATACAGTATGAGTCCATGCAGTATCTTCACCCTAAATTTAATTGATTTTTGTGAGAAATTTCTACTTAATTTGGGAGAAAAGTATGATTATTTTAAAGAAAGAGATTTCATCACAGCAAGGGCCACAAAATTAAGATTTTCTTATCGGCGGGTCACATTATTCAGACTCATGTCAGTATTTACAGTAGCTGTCTATCTGGTTATTAACACAATACAGAGAAACTGGATTTTGTGTATTTTTCTTGTCATCTTGTGTATTTTTCTGAAATGTTGTATGTTTTTGGAGACATTTGCATTTACTCTGAGGGTTGCATAAAATGAGCTCACTGGCCGTCATTTGCTTACGTCTGTTCTAAGGTAACCCAATGACAGATTGCTCTGTTCACCACTCAGTATAAAGGTCCTGCAGGGTTTCTGTGAATATGGATGGACATGGATGATGCCTGATGGCAGTCAGCATTAGCCTCAGTGTTTCTGATGCTTGTTGTTTGATTACTGTTTGGGCTTTTTTCCTTTCCAGCTGCAGTTTTCTTTAGAACCTGAGCCAGTCGCTATTAACTGCACGGCCTTCAACCACAATGGGAACCTGCTGGTGACGGGGGCTGCTGACGGGGTCATCCGACTGTTCGGTCAGTGTTCACCAAAGCACAAAAGCTACTTATTCCTCCTCTTGTCTGTCCCTAAAGCTACAGCAAACTTGGTGTTTCTGGGAAAGATTAAAAATGGAATGACTAAATCCAGCCAATGCTTTCATTTCTGGTTACAAGTCTGCTTCAAAACCTGTTAAGCCCCGGCTTCTTTCTTCCCAAAATCACATACCATAACAAATAACATTTTTCAAAGCTTCTACATGACCTACATGGCTAGTTTTTTTCCAGGTTACAGTTGATGTGAAATTTTGGAAATATATGATACTGAGTGACAAGAAATCACATTTTGAACACAGAATTATGTAGTTCGCCTAAATAAACCCTAGAGATTTACATAAAATATAAAGCCAATTCTCAATAGGGAAGGCTATAAAGGCAGAAATTAAACTAATGTATGGATATCACCTGCAGCAAGTTTGGCGATTTAAAGGACCAATAGGCCAAAGATACACGTTTTTGTAAAAAAAAAAAAAAGAAAAGTTCAGGCAGAAGCTGCACTGTGCCGTTGCATGTCTAACTAACTGGGTTTCCATTACAGATTTTCGCAAAAATAAAAGCGGTATTTCTAAATGTCGACTAAGTATAATTGCGCTTTGAACGTGTTTCCATTGAAGGCTCTTTGGGGCAGGAGCCTCGCAACTTCCGTGAAATCTCATCCTGTGATACTTCACAGCAAGAAGACGGATGCTCCAAACCTCCTTATGACACTTTGTATTCCTTTGTTGTTTCATGCCTAATGTGGCAGTAATAATTTTAAGTATATATATATATATATATATATATATATATATATATATATAGTATAATGCTAAGAATTGTCCCGTCTCCTCTTCTGTTTACACGTACAGTGTCATGTTTACTCGAAGAGAAGGGCGCATGTGACCAGGTATGTCACATCATATGACGTGTATTTGCAGAAAAGATGTTTCCATAGCGTTTTTGCGACACAATTCAATATCGAAACGTCTCAAATTCCTCCTCATGAAAGCGCAAAAACTTTTTAGCGATATTTGAGTGTCAAAATTTAGGTGTTTCCAATACCACTTCTTATTGCGCTATTTAAATTTTGAGCATTTCCAAGGGTACTTAACGCAGCTACTGTGTAAGAGCCCTTATTACCGTGAGAGGAATCAATTATTTTGTGTTGTCCAGGGTAGCGATCAATTACATGTTTCAGTTACAATTACATCTTCAATTATCCATTTTCAATTACAATTCAATTTTAATTATGTTGACCAGCATTTTTTAATTACATTTAAATTACGATTATTTTTTTTCCCCTCTGAAAGTAATTTGTGATTACGCTTTCAATTACTAAATGTCTTAATCATGTTTTAAATCAGCTGTAAAATACACTAAAATAATATTATCTATCATATAATTTGTTTCTCATCTCTTGGTTCCCTTGTTAGGCTTCCTAATCAATTAACGTTTTTATATCATTTCAATGACGTTACGGTTCAACAGCAACACATTTTTTCAAGTACATTTTTTAGCCAAGCCCTGGTTGTGTCCCTGACTTTTCACTAGGTGCTCTAAGTGATCACAGACACCATGAAGCAGATAGAGTAGCTGTTGGTTCTTTCTGCTCTGTAGATATGCAGCAGTATGACAGCATAATGAGCTGGAGAGCTCACGACGGCGAAGTCTACAGCGTGGAATTCAGCTACGATGAAAACACTGTGTTCAGCATCGGAGAAGATGGAAAGGTTTGTGAAGAGCTGATCAGTTCAGAGTCCCTGTGGACAATGAGTCACTCTTTTAAACTGTGTGTTCTTTGCGTGCGAAGTTCATCCAGTGGAACATCCATCGTTGTGGCGTGAAGCAGTCGGAGCAGCTTTTACCACAAGATGCCACCGGGCCCTTCGTGCTGTCGGGTTACAGCGGATACAAACAGGTAACGTCAATGTTTGGTGCCACTGACCGTCAGAGGTGACAAATAACGAAGTACAAACACTTACTTAATGTACTGAAGTAACATAGGTATCTATACTTAACTTAAGTTTAAATTTTTTTGGCGACTTTTTTACTTTTACTCCTTACTTTTTAAACAAATATTTGTCCTTTCTACTCACATCTAAGCTTGTTACATTTAAGACCTTCAAAGATGATGGCACGACGTAAAAAGATGCAAAATTTTGGTAGTTTGAGCTCTTCTCTGTTAGGCAGTTCCCTTAGTTTTATTTTTAACATTTTCAAGTTTTTAGAAATGTTAAACTCAAAGCTGCTCTGGGTTTAATTGAGCATTTGCATTTTTCTTCTTCTAACATTTTATTTACAAATGTTATAAGTCTATAATAAGTGCTAAATTCTCCAGGTGTTGATAAAGGTATAACAGATTTAATTATTTTCAATGTACCATTTTTCAAATCATATACAAACTCATAACTGCATTTTTTTTTTTTTTTTACTTGACACGTTATATTCACATATTGTATTCATTATGAGTGCTACAGTCTCCAGGTGTTCATAGGTAACAGATTCAATTTCCATGTATACCAGTATTTTACAATTTCTTAAATAAATAAAAGATATGGAATTTGCTGGTTTAAAAACCCTTTCTTATTATTGAAGGGACATTTGTTTTACTTTTTACTTTTTTACTTAAGTACATTTAGTAGCATAGCAATAGCAATACTTTTACTTAAGTAATTTTTTATTCAAGTATCTATCCTGTTATTTGAGTACTGAAGACTAGTACTTTTGCCACCTCTGCTGACCGCATCAATGATAATTAGAAAAAAAGAAAACTAGGGCTGGGACTTTATCGGGTTAATTGCGATTAATTAATTACAGAAATATAATGCACAAAAAAAAAATTCAGTTAATTGTTTATTTTTTTTGCACTCCAAACAGCGCGAAACCTCTCATTTCATGAATTTCCGGTATACCTGTAATACTGATGCACCGGCTTATGAACTGATTGAAGCTATGCAGAGAAACAAACTAAATTAATCAGCGAAACGAAAACTACGTCATTTCTGGTGCAATCACTTTTATTTTGAAAGGCAACTAAAACTACGTACTTCCCGGTGCATTCGCTTTTATTTTGAAAGTGGAAGACTCTGGTCACGACAGTGAAGGGGACCTCTCAGTGCAGGTCTGCAACGTAGGGTCATGGAGTCTGCAGCCAGACTTATGTTTCAGTAGGTGCAAAGCATTTTTTTTTGTTAAAAAGTTATATAATACTCAAAGGAAGGCTTTTATTTGTTACTCGGTATGAAATCTTGAACACTTTTAACCTAACTATATCCATAAGTTTTATTGTTCTAGAATATATTTTTTAAACAGTTTGTTACTAGATGTCTGGAATTGCACTTTATGTATTTTTCTTAATTCTCTCTTTTTTAATTTGATTAATGGATCTACTGTATATATGTTTAACATAACGTATTACCCCAGCTTTCTGAGCTAAAAGCCAGGTAAGGCAATATAAAACATTTAATGTAAGACAATTAAAATAAATTCATAGTTTAGATAATTGACTTTGTAATTATATATGCAATTTAAATTCTATGAAAATCATCAATTATAATTTAATGCAAAACTGGGCATCCATGTTACAGTTCTTTGTATTGTAGTAGTTAACAATTATTAAAATATGTTCCATATCAAGCTTTCTCATATTTTACAATTAAAAATCATGGATTTTTTTTGCATTTTCCCACATTATGATTTTTCAAAAATTTCAATACCTTAAAACAGGGAAACAAAAACAAAGACAGTAATCCATTGATGGTCCCTAAATGCTAATGACATGAGTTCATAGCGGAGCCTTCAGCATATATAACCATGACAGAGCGGGCGGGACGCATTTAAGTGAAGCTACCGCTGTTGGAGTTGTAGGCGAATATCCA
Organism: Gouania willdenowi; assembly: GCF_900634775.1. Lineage (NCBI taxonomy): Eukaryota > Metazoa > Chordata > Actinopteri > Blenniiformes > Gobiesocidae > Gouania > Gouania willdenowi. Next base: position 9,566,953 of record NC_041055.1, on the reverse strand, counting down.
ACGTCCAACGTGAAACCAACTCCACCGCGGTCACAGGAGATGAAAAACAAATACTTTATGAAAAAAAATTATAGAATATTTCTTTAAAAAAAAAAAATTAAAAAAAACAGAATAAATAATAACAATGTGGAAAACAATGGAATTTGGAAAAAAAAATCAAATGCATTTTATACTACCCTATGTAAGTCCAGTTATTTCACCTTTTGATGAAAGTGCAGTGAAGCTGAGAACAAAGTTAAAGCAGTGGAGAAAGAAAGCGTGTCTGGTAAAAAGCTCATGGATCAACAAAGAAAGCTTGAGAGGCGTGTCCAGACTAAAAGAGGAAAGAAACAAGGCACATGATGGAAACTGTTAATAGGACTAGAAAACCAGTAGCTCAGCAGCAGTGGTGTTAAGTAACAAAGCGAATAACTGTACAAATGTTAGATACAATTCTTCATATATATGTTTTTATTGTTTTTCACAAACCACAATTTGAGTGTTGTGATTACATGTTTTTTTTTTTTTTGCTTGAAGAAAATAGTGTATTTTGCCTTATTGTACTGTTCAGAATGTTCAACATTACTTAATTTATGAGTTAAAATCAAAACATTGTCTGGGGGAGGAACCCCCCCAGACCCCCATATGATGGATTTTTTTGTCACCTTTTTCATGCCTTTGATGTTTGCGTGTCTGATCCTGAGAGATGCTAACAGAAAGCTAACACAAGAGGAAGGCTAACTTTTATTAGGTTATTTATTTCAGGCTGAGTTATTGTGATTAATTGTAATTGAACTTTAGTAATTGAAAACATAATAATAGACTTTTTGAGAATTAAAAATAATTGTATTTTAATTGTAATTGGAAAAAAAATGATGGTCACTGTAATCGTAATTGAACATTGATAATTGAAACGTAATTGTGACTGAAAACCATTTGCACATCTGCTGCTCATGTGTAAATGTTGGGCTTAACTTTAAAATATAACTTCCTATTATGTGATGAGTGCCTTGAGTTGACTCTGCTGTATTTAATGCTTCATGAACAATGAATGAGGAGTATTTTGTTGATGAGAGCTACATGTTGTGCCTCTTCTTTAGGTCCAGGTTCCTCGAGGGCGACTGTTTGCCTTTGACTCTGAAGGACAACATGCACTGACCTGTTCCAGCTCAGGAGGACTGATATACAGAGTAAATACAGCCTCATCATCAACATCATCATCATCATCAACATCATCTCTCAAATCCTTCAGACTTAAAATGTCACTCGCTTGTTGTTGTTTTTCTTCTTCTTTTCGTTGTGTACACTAGTTAAAGTCGCTACTCCTCTGTTATTTGTGAACGGATCGGGCTGAAATTTGGTCGGTGTAATTAATGGATGTGTACGCATCAACACTCGGAGCCCGATTTTTGATTTGGGCCCCCAAAAGAAAAATGCTCATTTATTTGCGATTCAAATACTACGACGGTTGTTGGTACCTAATCATTGGCCACGGTTACATGATGTTTTTTAATTCGGAATTAGTTATTCCAAATTAAATCATTCAGAATTAAAGTGTTCTGCTTCGTGTTTACATGGAAATAGTAATTCCCGAACTGGGGTTTACATGGAAAACCGGTTTATTCGGCAAATCAATCCGAGTTCACTTGGTTAAAGCCGCTTTAAGTTAAGTGTTTACAAGAAAGAGGAATTAAAAAATAATTAATTCCAAATTAAATTAGCATTAGGAATTATGTGTTTACAACATCAGGTTAAAGAGGATTTGATTTTTATTCTGCTTTAAAGAGGAATTAAAGCTCCCATGTAAACATGGTCATTGGCAGATACCAATGGGTAAATGGGGCCCATTACCCCGTACGTGTCACGGTGGCGCCATGGGGTCCAATTTTTAAAATGACTGCTCCTCCGTTAGTTCTCGTTAGATTGGAATGCAGTTTGGTATGAATACTTTATTATTGAATATGATGAGATGCTTGGAGCCCTCTTTTTGAAATGGGGCCCAGGGGCCTACCTCCCATTTCCGGTAATTGCCAAATTTATGGGAACATAGTCATGTGATATATCGTTTCAAAGGTAATTCAACATAGATTACGATTATGCCTCACACAATTTCATTAGGGGCCCGGGGGCCCGCCCCCCTTTTTTCTTTTTTTTTTTTTTTTTTAGCAATTTCCATTAAAGTTGTTTTCTCATTTATTTGTGAGTCATATTGCAACAGTTGGTGGTACCCAATCATTGACACATACCAATATATGAATGGGGCCCATTACTCCGTACGTGCCACGGGGGCGCCAGGGTTCCCATTTTTTTACTCTATGAAACCGAGTCATTTGACTGAATCCTCGGGAACGTGGTACGTGCTTTTCGGCGCGGAGACGTTTCGTGGGCCCGGCCGCAGTTCATCCGAACTTGTTTATTCAATTTTCATCATTTCATACATCAATAATAGTATATACATACACAAGACTGATATAGACATGCATACTTCCACAAAATCATTGATGACAATATGCAATGTTAGTTTTGAATCTTTTTTTTAAATTTAAAACAAAAAACAAAAAGAAAAGAAAAATAAGGCAAGAAAACAACGTTTAAGTTTTTGGGTACACTTGCAACCAAACCTCAGAACTTTCTAGAATAAGACCTTTTTTCCATAGTTTTTTCATTTCTTAGCATTTCATTGTAATTGACTTTTTTTTTTTTTACTTTGTGTCCAGTTGACCAATAGAGAGACTGCTTTGGAGAGAGTGATGGCACTGGGCGGGCACAAAGCTCCAGTGGTGACGGTTGATTGGTGCTCTGCTGTGGACTGTGGAACCTGCCTCACTGCTTCCATGGACGGGAAAATCAAACTAAGCACGCTGTTGGCACAGAAGTCCTGAATGATGACCTGGGAGGTCAAAGGTCACAGGATGGAGATTAGGTCCTATATGTTCCTCTATAGCAGTTACTGATAGAGATTAGTTCAGGATTGGATACATGTGCTTTATCATGTGACTTGTTAAATTCCAATGAAATGACTATTAAAATCTTTCTGACAAGTGACAGTGAACAGCTGGTTTCTTACAGATGTTTGGGGAAATAAAGCCTTTTTTCTTTTTCTTTTTTTTTTTTTTTTGCTGCTTTGCAAATGGAATTTACTAATTTACTGAAGTTATATCTAAATCAGTGTTTCTCAAACTTTTACGGCCCAAACACCCCCTTTCTCTTATTTCAGAATCCAAGTACTGAAATTAGAAATTTTGTCTGACTACATTTTTTTTTTTAGAATATTATGAAAAAGCATAATGATGGAATTAATTTATGATTATTATGATTTTTAAGAATCAAATTTTTTAAACAAGTGGAATGAAACAGCATTTAGTGCCTCCTGAATAGACATTTATATCTTTTTATATATATAATTTCCCATTTTCATGTTCTAATCAAGATCATTTCCATCATCTTAATGATTATAATTTTTAACTAAAATATAAACGATACAAAACCTCGTTAAGAATATAAACAATATTGCATACTCTTACTAAGAACATAAACTGTTGTGGATTATTGTGAGAATTGGAACAGTGCTTATTTTGCTTCAAACTGATGACTACACAGAACATGTATGTTTTATATCCTCACTAATTATTAGGCTATAAAGAAGGATTACAATTTACAGTGATTCACAGCTACTGTACAGCTACTGTACCTTTTTGGCTTATTTTCCCCACACGTAATATTAATTTTCATTAGTGAGGATGTGTAGCATCGTCACTATTGTTTTTTGTGTACTTTATTATTATTATTACAAAACAGATATCTGTCCGATTACTCGTTCTCAGAATTTTGTCTATCATAGGTTGTGTTGTGCTCAGCATCCTTTCAGAATAAAAGATGTGAAAGTTGCAGATGGCCCCTTCAAAATAAAAGCTGCCTATGTGAAGGTTTTCTTTCCCACCTCTATCCTCCTCACTTGCACTTTCTTCGGGAAATTCAAATAATTTAGTTTAAAAAATTTTCATGCTACAAAATATTTTGTTTTTGTGAGTGTATTAATTCTGCATAGATCTTTAGCAGTGACAAATTGAATTAGCTTGTGTATAAAATGCATTATACCAATAATTTGACCTTGCCTAATTAATTTACTGGTAAATTGCGGTATATATATAGATAGATATTTGGAGATATGTTGAATTTACTGATAGTATTTAAGCACGTTAACAGCTGTAGTGTCTGGCGTCATACTCTTCCTTTGACAGAAGGTGGCGGTAGTGTCCACATCTGTTGGTTACACACCGGAAATAAAGTGAAACGAGGTAGTGACAGCAGAGCCAGTCACAACAATAACACGCACCTCGCTCCAACCAGTGGCTATCTACTTTATGGGCCTTTATATGCTATCATTTTTGCTTTATGCGAACAGATTCTTTGACATTCCACCACGGAGGTGAAGTGGGGTGCTGTGTTGTGTACTTTAGTCCGCATGGCTAACTTGCTTCAGTGGTTTTGAGGTGCAGAAGAAGCAGAGAGCTAGCTCTGCTGTTAGCCCGCTGCTATCCGCTGCTGCTGCTTCTGCTCTCTGGTTCACACTCGGCAGCAAACATGGAGAGTCTTTACAAGCGCAAGATGTTCGCCTCCATGAGGAAGACCAAGGTGGCCAAAAAGCGCCAAATCGGCCTTCCCGCCTCCATCCTGGACGACAGTGACGAAGGCTCCTTCTCCTCCTCCTCTTCCTCCTCTGGGTCTCAGTCCGACTACCACAGCTCCTCTGAGGAGGACAGTGAGCAGGAAGCCCGGGTGGGGAGCGAGTCCGCGGGCACGTCCAGTGACGACAGCCGCTCCGTGACCCGGACCAAGCGCTCCTTCCTCCGGGGACAGGACAGCTCCTCGTCGTCCAGCGCCGGTGGAGAGGAAGAAGAGGAGGAAGAGGAGGACCGAGGTCAACCGAAGAGGATGGTGCCTTCTCGGAAGAGGAGTAGGCTTCAGCGGCAGGACGAGTCTGACTCTGACCAGGTGGAGGAGAAGCGGAGGGAGGAGGAGGAGAAGGTGAAGAGGAGGCAGAGACACAACAAGCTGCTGGCGCTGTCCCGGAGGATGAAGGCCCGGGTCCCGAACCGGAGGAGGATCCGCCCCAAACAGGTACGCGAGCTCATCCCAGACCACTACATATTATGGTTATAATCCCACTTTGTTTCACAAAACTACACATTCAACTCATGGTGCAGCACCTTCATCATCCAGCTCTTCTTTGGGTCTTCGTTCTTCATAGAGTCCAGGTTGAACTTTTATGATGTTGGTGACCCCCGCTTTCCTCTAATAAACATATTTATTTACATATTTTTATCTCCATATTTGGGGTTATTCACTATAAAATTCTTTTCTACGTCACTTTCACTGTGAAAATGTCACAGACACATTTATTAACAAACAGCTGCACAATATTTTCCACTTTGAGGCTTTATTTCCTCCTATAAGGGAAATCAGCCACTCCTAAAACAAGTATTTTGATACAAAATATGATATAGAAATATATCTATCGTTATATGTGATATTGTAATTTTCTATATCACCAAAATCGACATATCTTGAATCTCAATATATCGCCCAGTCCTATCTGGATCCCTATCAAAATGTAATGGAATCTTCCAAAAACCCATTCTGAACCTTTTCTGACCCGTGTAGTGACACCTGTGGAGGATTTTATATTGAATTAATTGTAGATTGGAATTTTTAGTCATGAAAAACATGTTTTTACATATTTGGGTCCAGAAGTCAGAATTAGGAGTGATCGACAGATCTGTTTGCTTTTTATTGATGGTGTGAAGGTTGTTTGGTCTGCCTGGGATATTAGTTTGTATAATAACTAGAGTGGTTTAATTTTTGTGACTAGTATTGATCTATGAGGCCTACACTCTGTTTATCTAATATTAAAAAAAAATAAAGTAATCTCCAGCAGCTTTAAATATTTTTGAACCGATTATGACAATAAGATAAGAATAAGACAATATGAAGGTTGTTTTTGATGTTGATAATAAACATTCATGATTTATAATTTTTGGAGGAAAACATGAGACATCTGTAAGACCACATCTGTTTTTTTATTTATTTGTTTATTTTCAGGGAGCGAGTGACGAAGAGAAGTCCAAAGAAGCTCAGAAAGGAGCCTGTGATGACAACAAAGATGGAGGAGACGTGGAGTCCAAGGAAGAAGCTGCTGGAGATGAAGAGGTTAAGAAGGACTTAGGAAAGGAGGATGAGGAAGAGGAGAAGAAGTAGACGTCCGCGCTAACGGAGAGCAGGTGTGAGAACACAGAGGACTTCAGAGGAATCAGGAGCTGTACCTGGTTTTCATCTTACAGCACTGACACCATTGTACAATTATGGCATCCAGAATTAGCTTTGGTCCCATTTCTGCAGCTCCATATGCAACAAGCTGTGATGCACTTTGTATCCTGAACCCTGCAGAACACCAGCAACCTCCATCTAAAGGTTCTGGCACTGGCAGGATTTAGTTAGTCTGGCTCCCTAAATCCTGATTTCCGCTTTCTTTTTCTTATGATAAAGAAATTATTCATTTTAGCCGCTTGTGGTCATAATGCTTTGGCTTATTAACATGTTAATATTGTGGACAGTGGGAAAAGTAGCCAATGGGAGCTCTCATGATGTGTTGGTTCTTCTTCCCACAATCCCTCACAGCAGTGCGGGCACCACACTGTGTGTGTGTGTATGTGTGTGTGCGGTACACACTCAAAAAACAATGTACATGATGATTGTATTCACTTAGTATTTCATGTTTCAAAGGTGTCTTTAAACACCAGAACACAGTTCCAGTTATAAAGCTTATTTTCTGTGGCTCATTTCACGGGCCACATGTGGCATGTGAAATGTCTTTTTTGCGGCCCCCAAAGCAAATCCCCAAAAATTGTAATTCAAGAAGTTGGAAGGATATGAAGCCCAACATAATATACAAAGTACACAAAAAATACACAAAATTACTCATAAAACATAAAATGACAACAAAGAGGGACACAATAACTACTTAAACAGACAAAATTCAGAAAACAATAACAAAAATACAGAAAGAGACCCCAAAAATGCACAAATCAAGAAAAATGCACAAAATTACAATACCACAATAAATAAAAGAAACACAAAAAATGACTAAAATCTGACGAAACATTGAAACCAAAAATACATTAATGGTCTGATTGGTCATTATTCTAAATGCTGACATGACTGTTGATGATCATGTGGCCCTCAAATCCTATACAATCACATTTTTGTGGCCCGAGCTGTGATACTTACCCATCCCTGGTCTAATGTGTTGCTCCTCAAGTGTTCAATAATTGTTGGTTTTCCGGCTGTGACTTCCTGTGGGATTACTATAGTTTAAACCAGTTTACCAACCACATGTTTTACTTTGTTGACCAGATAATGAACACAGCATAATGAAGCCTTTGTAACTCACAAATCATTCAGCTCAGCAGAACGGGTTCTTTATATTTCCCCGTGGCATTGCTTTCGTGGTTTTGTGATTATATTTTCTGATTTATCTCTAACATGAAAGTTATTTTAGACTGATTTAAAATAACCAAAGTTTGAATTTCCTCCCACTTACCAAAAAACATGCCTTAGTTTAATTGGAGGCCACGTAGTGAGTAAAGTGTGTTTGTCCCAGTGTGAGTTCTGCTGTGGACTGAGATTGAATGTACATAGATTAAACAAAGAAAGAAGGATTTAACTTTTTTTTTAAATGTCATATCTAAGTCGTTATATTTCAATCTATTCATGTTTCATTGGTTTAGACTTGTACACACAGTTATGTATTTAATATAAGTTGAAAAATCACCCTAAATTCAAAGTTTGTTTGAAAACACAGTTTTATTTATATAATATTCAAACCAAATCTTTGTTAATCATAGTATAATTATGTTTAATAGTTTGTGCTTTGACCACGTTACATTTTCACTTCGGTCTGACGTTGCCATTAGAAAAAGGTCTCATCTCGCCACCTTCAGTGAAAGTGTTTTATAGTCCTGAAATGACACTAAACTTGACAAAGCTCTCTGTACCTTCATTTCTATGGAAAGCCGTTAAAGCATTATTTTGATATCAATCATAAATAAGATCTACCAGTGCTGAAATTTAGGGCACATGTACTCAATTTTGGTTTAAACTGATTTTCTCCATCAAAATTGGCCCTAATCCGCTTCCGAAGGTGCAGATAATATTCATTATTGTGAGGCAGATATTAGTGCACCATGCTCAACCAATCAGTGTTTTATTTTGAAACACCTTCCTGTAGGCTGTTGAACACTCGTTCAGGGCCCTCGGTGTACGAGAAGCACTCTCTCCTTCGGAGGTGTTAAGTCCATCCAGGAAACATGTGACGCAACACGGACGTCATGTGATCCACAGTAGAGGATTTGCACCCTCAACTAATTGCACCCCCTCCTCTTTTTCTACATTGCTCCCCAACACAGGTTGCTTACTCTCTCCAGAGGTCAACTACGACTCCCAGAAGGCATTGCTGTGGGGAAACGCCCACTTGTCCAGCGTGTCATTGAATTGTATCAAACTGCAGTGTTTGTAAATAATAATAAAAAAACTGGTTGAACTTCAGCTCCAGAAGCTTAAAGGTAGCTTAGTATTTTCCTGCTTTTGACTTTGATCATCAAAGACGTGTGCTTGGATTTACAGTGTGACTGCCTGATTGGACCGCCGTTAATGTACAAACATTGTGGGTCAAATTGTTTATTTTCTTGCACTTTTTTTAAAAAAAAAAGTTCTGCTTCTGTTGCTTTGTTTTTGATCTGAAGCTTTTTGCGTCAGCGGTGACTTTGATTATTACAGGATTGTTACCACTTTAAAGTGGCTTTAACATGTAAATAATCTGTTTTCTTTGTTTTGTTTTTTTTTTGCTTAGTTGTCCTAATGTTACTCTTTGGATATCCAATTATGCACATGAGCTTGTTCTTTAAAGAGATCCCTCTGGGAAGGCTGACTTGCAAGTTGCATTATTGAACTGAATTGTAAAGTAAATGTAAACATTCATGTTTTTTAAACGTTATAATCTCCACACTCTAAGTATGGACTTCTGGCATTTGTGCAAACAATATTCAAAGCCTGGTTTTGTTTGAGTGACTCCAATGTTATTAGTTTCTTACAGCAAGAACACGACTGAGTTCGGTTTTTGTGTTTGACGTGAGGAAAAGTGCCTGCTGGAAAAAAGAGGAAACTTCACATTCAGAAAGCCTGTGAACTTGGTCATTGGCTATAAATAATCTCCCAGGTATTTGTCAATGTGTTGACCACGATCAGAGCTTTGAGATTGGACCAGGACGCCCAACAGGAGTTGAAGTCCCACGAGGTCATTACTGGGACTATCTTTTGGATCTACAGGATCTTACAGGTTTTGCTCTTGAATGAATCAGATCAGTATTGGGCCTGACTTTTCCATGATCTCAGTCGACTGTGAAGATCAGGATACCTTATGAATGTGATGTACAAAGGGAATAATGCAGTGAATTCCTTCACTAATGTTAGGGGAAACCCAGCTAAACCCTTTTAAGGACTTTTGTATTTTGACTTTCTTACCTGTTAATGTATCAACATGTAAATGAACTGTTTCCTCTTGTCTTTTATCCTGTTTCTGTGATAAATGAACAACAGTTGACCCAGTTTGGATTGTAAGGAAGCAGATTAGGGCCAATTTTGATGGTGAAAATAATCTTGGGCCAATCAAGAATATAGTCAAAACGTAAAAGATTAAAGTAAACATTTTGAAAATAAACTCAAATTTCAATATCGTGATAAAAGTCAAAAGTTTGCTAATAAAGTCAAATCTACAGAAGTGGACTAGGGCCAATTCACTATATACGACAACAATCTCCATTAAAACTGGTCCTAATCTGTTTCTGTAGCTCCTCAATAGCCACAGGTGGACTGAAGCTCCACCTCTTCCAAACTTCAGATTACGCCTTGTTTGAGTTAAAAAAAAAAAAAAAAAAAGAAGGAATTCCTTTGTCATTAAACCTAAATTTGAATTATCGTTTAACGCATTTATCATTATACAGCATTTTGCAGACGGCCACAATCTGCTTTTTGTTGTCATATGGTCAGGGCTCGTCAGCTTCTGTAGATTTGACTTCATTAGCACTCTTTGACTTTTATCATGATATTGTATTTTGAGTTCATTTTCAAAATTTTGAAAACTTTAATCCAGAAATTTTTCTTGATGTGCCCAATATTATTGTCTCTATCAAAATTGGCCCCAATCCTCTTCCGTAGAATTTGTAGTAGGGTTGCAAAATTCTGGGAATTTTCAAAGTTGGAAACTTTCTATGGGAATTTACAAAATTGAAGGTTCATCCTTAACAGGGAAGTTAAATGTGTTTTAGCATCTTGACTTCAAAAAAAACCCGGTTTGATGCACGTATACCGGTACTTTAGATTCACTGCTATCCCTCAGTCACATACACGTGGCACACTGAATACTACTGCAGGGGTATTGAGGCCACGCCTCCTGCATGCACTGTGCACTCCTCCATCAGGAAGAGGCCATGGCCTGAAACACAACGTTTTTGTTGAGTGTTTGATTTATTAAATAAAGGGGTCAGACATGATGAGCAATATTTTACTCAGCATTGATGTATTTTTTGTAAAATAATAGATTTTTCTCATGTAGCTTAAATTTAAAAAAATCTATTCCCATTATTAACCATACAGTAGGTCAAAATGTATAGACACCCTCATTTATTACAAATTACTGCAATGAAATTCATAATCCGGATCCGACACAAATTTAACTCAGTGGAGTAATTGACTTTGACATATCAAAGTCAAATTTCATAAAGATTAGTCAATTACAAACCAATGATGAGAAATACAGATTTTTTGGTTTTTCAAACTGATCCAGAATCAATATTAATCTGGAACCCCTAAATATTTTAAGGGACTCTTCCATCTATTTTTGGTTGAAATCTTGACAAAATCAATTTAGTACTTTTGCTATTAGACGAACAAACAAATAAATGAATGCTGGTGAAAATGTGACCTTCATGCTGCACTGTTTGTTCTTGGAGAGCAGTTATTGGTATGAGTGCTGCTGGTTTTGCCACTTAGATTTTTACTGGTAAACATATTGACGTTTAAGATCTTGTTACTTCTTGCAAGTTCTAAAAAAAAAACAACAACATGCTGACGATACCTATAGTACTAATACTAATAGTTGTCATGTTCTACTTATACATAAATATGTTGAAATGTTATGGTTTTATTTTGTATTATTTAGCATGGATGCTAATATTTTCATTTGATGACATTCTTCCATCTATATTTTTTCATTGGTTGCAGGAGGATAAGATACACTTATTTAAAATCACTCCCAATTTCAAATAAACAATTCCCGTGAAAAGTTTCTCATCTTTGAATGTTCACAAAATGTAAGTTCCTGTGGAAATTTAGTGGAAATTTCCCGCCGCTTTGCAACCCATTTTCAGAAGTCAGAGCTGTTGGCGATGCAGGGTTTCGGGTCAGCGATGAATGAGGTTAGACATTTGATTAGTAGTTTAATAAGCAAGACTTGTAATGTGATTTTATGAAACAGTTTTGTGTTGCATGTGTCGGATGATATCAACCAGTTAAACCAGACAATGCAAACTCATTAACAACCTTTGCATCCGCTTCATTTTAATATATCAAATGTGTGTGATCATGTTGGCATCTTTGGAATTGATTGTAGGACTGAGTGTACATACTAATGTCATATAACAACATTAATCAACTGCAGCCATTCAAATGCAAACAGTTTTTTTTTTTTTTTTTTTTGCTTTGAGAACAAGTTAATAAAGAATTTGTCTTCGCTCCTCCTTCCAAACCCTTAATGTTGCAAAGGTCTGCACACATACTGTGGTGGTTACATATCAGCTGCTTTTGCTGTTGTCTAGATACTCCAGAGAACAAACTATTGTGTTTAAAACTCCACAATAAAGTTTCATTTTGAACAAAAGATTTAAAATAATGTGCAAACTTGTTGCCTTAAGAAAAACTAATTTATGTTGACTTAGATCATTTATATTTGATTAACTTATATGTTAAATAGAAGAAGAAGAAAAAACAAGAACGATTTCGGCAATTAAGAAAGTAGTTTTATTCTCTGTTTGGATTTAAAATAGTTAAATGGAATTGGCTCAGTAAATGTCTACTAAAGAGTGGGCTGATGCTTTTACAGTACAGTGGAAATAAGACGTATTATAGATGCGGAATTTGTCTCCCCCTAATGGACATTTCAATATGACGCTGCAAAAGTAATCAGCCAATCCGAGGTGAGGATGTGGGTCATGTGACTAACTCTTCCGCCATGTTTGTTGCTGGCAGTGAAGTCTTTGTGAAGGTGAGGAAGGATCTCTCAGGCATCATGGTCCAGACCTGCTCAGCCTACGGCTGTAAAAACCGCTACCACAAGGACAAAGATGTGTCATTCCACAAGTAAGTCCTCTTTAAAGTCTTTGTGTGTGTCCGCAATGTCTGTGTTGCACGAACCTCTTCATGTTTATGGTTCTTTTAAACTGAGAAGTAAACCCCTGTGTATTCGGTTTGTAGTTGTTACTCATTAAATCTGAAGATAAATGTTTTTTGAACGAACTGAATCACCAAATAAAGAAACATTGCACAAACTTTTTTCATTAGCTTTCCTCCTGAGTGAATGGAAAAAATTACGATGGAGATAATTCAGGTTATTTACTCATTTTTATATCACCGAATATACCCAAACATTGCAGAGCAAGTCTTTTTTTCCCCCCTAGTATAATGTATTTTAATTTTTCACATTTTAACAACACTATCATAGGAAAGTCTCCACAGACTTAACAAAATTGAGAAATGTAAAAAATGCTAAATCAAAACACACTTGTAACATTGATAAAAACTGAACTGAAAGTAAACAAAAACTAAAGATACAATTTTAACAGCAGGTTTAGAGAACACAAACATTACATTACTTTTTTTTTTTTTTTTTTTTTTTTTTTTTTTTTTTTTTTTTTTAAAGGACGTGGCTATTCCTACGAAGCACCCCTCATTGGCCAGCTTAGGTGACGTGATTGGTGCACCACGTGACTTAAAGTTCCGTCAGTTTTATTTTAGCTCATATTTATTTTTAGCTACCCCGCTAACCCTTGTATTTTAGCACTACAACTAACCCAGGAAATACCCTAAAATGTAATTTTTTTTTTTTTGTATATGTACTTTGTTTTTCAAATTACTCATTTAGAAAATGTGGAAACGTAGTTTTTAATTTTTTACATAGGCATTTTAGGGCCACTTTGAGGATTTTTTGTTATATTGCAACTTAAGAATAAAGTCATAATGTTATGAGAATAAACTTTTGTAATATTATAAGGAAAACACTTATAATATTACAGGAATAAACACTTTTTTCATTATCAGAAAAAAATTATTAAAATATTACGAGATTAAAGTTCTAATTAATTCATCTAAGTCCCTGTGGTTCCTCCTAGACACATTTTCTTGCATATTCTTTTCAAAGTTGTGATACTGATTATAATGTGGTGCAGATGGGCCAAAAGATGAAGTATTTCTTATTTGTAAAACTTTTACTGAAGTTCAACTTAACAATGCTCCACAGATCTCACGCTCTGTGGATCTGTATCTGAAAAATATGACTTTATTCTCATCTTCTTGTTGTAATACACTTGTTAATAATAAAGTAGCCAAAATTGAGTGGGCAAATGTTAACGTTGCATCGAAGTTCGCATTTCACTGTGATTTAATGTTGTTGTGTCTTTACAGTTGTTAATGTTTTAGTTTTAAGTATTATTTCATTATTTTCCTTTCAATCAATGTTCTTTTCTCACTTTGTTCTTTTCCTCCCTCCAGGTTTCCTCTGGCTCGCCCTGATGTCTGTGATAAGTGGGTGTCTGCTATGAGGAGGAACAACTTCAAACCCACCAAGTACAGCAACATCTGCTCGCAGCATTTCACCACAGACTGCTTCAAACGTGAGTGCAACAACCGCGTGCTGAAGGAGAGCGCCGTGCCGTCGCTCTTCACCTTTAATCTCAGCATAAAGGTGAGCTGCACACATTGAAGTTATGCTGTGCGATATGAAGATATATATTGTAGTGCGATATAAAAACGTCTACGGTATGATATAACCCCAACGGACCCGCCGGCGGGGGTGTCGCCAGCTTTGGCTACTCTCACGGGTCTCAATGTTGTAAAGAATGAATGAAATCACACATTCTATATCTCTCTGTAATCCTAAGAAACTGAGCTAAAAGTGTAGCCAACCCACATGCAGAACAAAAGACCACAGCACACATCAGGCCATCATATTCAAAGAGATATACAAACTCCATCTTTTTCAGTCCTTCACAAAATAAACACAGAGCTCTGTCTTACCTTTGTTGTGTTTGGTCAAAAGTTGCTCCAATGTGCATAAAACTCCATATTTTGATAAATCCAAATTGTGTAGTCAGATAAACTCCGCCATTTCACATACCCAGGCATTTCACAGTCGAAAATCCATCCAATGAGCACACAGCACTTGTGCGTAAAATGGCCAGTCTCTCCTTCATCCAGTTCTGAATGGCCAAGGCTAAAACTCACTCCTATATTATTTGATATCACCCATTTCTACAGGCTCTCAGCTTTCCAATGCTGTGTCAATCATTCTGATTGGTCAAAGCATTGCTGAATAAAAGCCATGCATAATGCCACCTGAACTTTTTTGTACAAAAGCATGTGTATCTTTGGCCTAATGTTTATTATTATCACCAAATTTGCTGCAGTTGATGTCCATACATTAGTTCAATGATTTCTGCCTTTATAGCCTTCGATAATGATAATTGACTTCATATTTGATGTAAATTTGTAGTCAAACATGAGCGTTAAGTGTTTAGTTTAGTGCAACAAAGATGCAAAAAATGTATATACTATGGTATGCGGAGGTGAAATGCTGCCTTTTTCGGCCAGATTGGGTCCCCCGGAGCGACCGGAATCATCAATTAGTTTGATTACAAACTGTGTCACTACAGCCAATATGACTGCTCCAAGTAAAATAGCTGCAAAAGTGTTGGACAAATAGAAGTGTTAATTCATCTCCTGCTTCTCTAGAAGGACTTTTTAAAGAATACAGAATAACCTAACAAAACCTCTACTATTACATATGATCTTATCGAGCTTGCAACTAAAATTCACTACAGGCACGGTTCAAAACTAAAGCAGTGACCATTATTGTTGGTTTGTGCACTCCCTGGTGGAATTTCCACATACAAATGTACAAATCAGAACACGTGACGACAGTATGTGGAGCAAAAGTCACAAATATTCCTTCATTTAGAAGATTCCTAAAGGAGAAGCAGCATTTATTTTGCGATATTTTTTTTTAAAAGTTCATTTTTATATATAATAAAATATATAATGAATATCAATTTTCCATTCATTTCATGTCAGGATATATATATAGTTATCAGGATATAAATCTACCTATATTGTGATATAACATTTTCTCCATATCGCACAGCACTACATTGAACAAACAGGCTGGACTTAAACGCTGATACTGACGCTGCTGCTGTGATTTCTGTCGCATTTCGAGTCTCTGGAGGACTGCTTCCCCTCAGACATCCACTTCCCGCTGCCTCTGCCTCTGACCTCCGACCCTGTAGCGGAGGAGCCCGACACATGCAGCGACACACAAGCCGTCTGCTGCGACCACAACTACACGGCAGAAGACTCGCCTCAGCAGAAGAAACGCCTCGAACAGCTGGAAGAGCAGCTGCAGCGTGTGAGGAAGAAGCTGAAAACGATGCAGCAGAAGTGTCGGAGGCAGGAGCGGCAGCTGAAGAGGCTGAAGGCAGGGGGTGAGACGAACAGAGGACGACGAAAGGCAGAACAAGGCGAGGGGGCTTACATCATCCTACCCAGACACGTATCACACAATCAAAGCCACCGAGTCATACTTTAATACAATCTAACCTGAAATATTTCCCCTCTGGTTGAGTTACGATGCATGTTTAACCTTGACTTAAGCCAACTATAGTGGTTTAACCTTGACTTAAGCCAACTATAGTGGTTTAACCTTGACTTAAGCCAACTATAGTGGTTTAACCTGGACTTAAGCCAACTATAGTGGTTTAACCTTGACTTAAGCCAACTATAGTACTTTAACCTTAACTTAAGCAAACTATAGTGGTTTAACCTTGACTTAAGACAACTATAGTGGTTTAACTTTGACTTAAGACAACTGTATTGGTTTAACAATGACTTAAAACAACTATAGTGGTTTAACAATGACTTAAGACAACTATAGTGGTTTAACCATGACTTATGACAACTATATTGGTTTAACCATGACTTAAGACAACTATAGTGGTTTAACAATGACTTAAGACAACTATAGTGGTTTAACCTTGACTTAAGACAACTATAGTGGTTTAACCTTGACTTAAGACAACTATAGTGGTTTAACCATGACTTAAGACAACTATAGTGGTTTAACCTTGACTTAAGACACCTATAGTGGTTTAACCTTGACTTAAGACAACTATAGTGGTTTAACAATGACTTAAGACAACTATAGTGGTTTAACCTTGACTTAAGACAACTATATTGGTTTAACCATGACTTAAGACAACTATAGTGGTTTAACCATGACTTTAGACAACTATAGTGGTTTAACAATGACTTAAGACAACTATAGTGGTTTAACCTTGACTTAAGACAACTATAGTGGTTTAACCATGACTTAAGACAACTATAGTGGTTTAACCTTGATTTAAGACAACTATTGTGGTTTAACCTTGATTTAAGACAACTATTGTGGTTTAACCATGACTTAAGACAACTATAGTGGTTTAACCTTGACTTAAGACAACTATAGTGGTTTAACCTTGACATAAGCCAACTATAGTGGTTTAACCTTGGTGGTGGTTTAAGCCAACTATTTGTTGTCGTATTGTAAATTTATTTTTCATTTTGTATGCTTTTCTCTTATTGTGTTTTTTTTTTGTTTTTGTGGAGTAATTTTCATGTAATTTTATTTACTTTTCCGTCATTTTTTGTTTTGTTTTCTGTTTTGTGTGTTTTAAGTCATTCTGTGAGTCATTTTTGTAAATATTTGTTGTAGTTTTGTGGTTTTTGGTTGTTGTGTTGTAAATGGCTTCCTTTTTGTATATTTATTTTATTATTTTGTGTTTTTTTGTTGTATTATTATTCATTTTGTACATTGTCTCGTGTATTTTCCTGCAATTTTGTGTTTGTTTTTTTTAATGTCATTTTGTGCATCTACTGATGCCGCTCAAAATGAGCAAGAGCCGCATGTGGCCCCCGAGCTGCCAGTTGCCCATGTCTGACTTAAGCAATAAAAGTTGCTCCCTTTTATGCAGAGGTTTTTTTCTCTTATTTTATTTAATAACACATGTCTTAAAGCAGAAAAACACAACAATGGACACATCTTTTATTAAAATGTAGATTTTATTTTTGACTTTTTTTATTTTATTTTTTATAACCACTCCCTGACTAGTCTGCTGCTCTAGATCTACACTCAACAAACTGCTGCATAGTGTGTGTGTCCTCACAATTTTCTATCAGAACCAGCAGTGTCTACAGCTTAAGATGGTGTAAATATGTTATCTGTTTTGTTTTTTTTAAATATTTGAGGCGTGGCTTTTCTGACACTTTATTTCAGAGATCAAACTAAAGCATTAAATGTTTCTGATGATGACCTCCTTAACTAATGCTGACAGCTCATTGGACCTCGACAAACTCCTAATACAAAAAAAAAAGTTTTTGTCAGCTCTCGTGGGACTGTATCAGTGTAAACACACATGTAACAATTGATGCAAAACTTTCAGGAAGTCTGAGCTGTCTGGGTTTGGAGGAGGAACAGGAAATCAGCAGAACCAAAATAATAAATATTGTTTTATCTTCTGTTAAAAACAAAAAATAAATGTGGAAATCTTGTATAATAGTGTTTTTCTTTTCTTTATTGACAGGGTTAACTCACACAAAACATAAGAAAACATTCAATTGGATTGTATCTATGTAATCTATGGCCGTTATTTCTTTTTACTACAGCAGTGTTTCTCAAATGGGGGTACGATGGCATTACTTAAGAGAGTTGAAATTTAACAAATGAAAACTTTTTAAATTGGGGGTTTTATGATGTTTATTTTTACTTTATTGAATTTATTGATTATTTAAAAGGGACAATGCCCATTAATAAACAGACGGGCTGTAAATGAGCCAGATTTGGTGTCCCTGGTAAGAAGGCAACCTACAATGTAAAAGGTATTAAAATACAGAGAGAAGGCAACATAGCAAAAGAGAACAAGTATGACAAATAACAATTAACAAAACAGTAAATCCATACTTAACACAAGAGAAACAATGTACAAAAATCTAATTAAAATCAAAGGCTGTCAGTGTGAACATAATTGGTAGGCAAGAAGCCATGTTTTTAGCTGCCGAGAAAAGGAGGTGTATGTGCCGAGTTGCCTGATGTGGTCTGGTATTTGATTCCATTCCTGTGAAGCCTTGACCAAAAAAGCACAGCGACGAAATTAACTTTTCCTCAAAGGAACAACACAGTCTTCTTTAAAATGATGAGCATAATAATGATGATGAAAATGATCTTGATTAGAACATGAACTAAAATACAAGGGTCAGTCTTGGTCTCACATCAGGGGGGGAGATGACCGGAAACGATGATAAATATAGTTGTAAATCTGTTCATGAGGCACTAAACACTGTTTCATTCCATTCATTTACAAATTGGATTTTTAAAAGAAATATGTTATCACTTATTCATTTCATCATTATGCTCTATTGTTGTTTTTCCACAGAATTCTGAGAAAAATGTAGTCAGATATAAGGGGCTACTTGAGCCAAAACAGTTTGAGAACCACTGGACTTGAGCATTGACTCTTCACAGAAATTAGTGGTTTAATTCCTGACCAGCAGGGGGCGCTACCAAGCTGAATATCAGTGTTCAGAACACTGGCTCTGTTACCAAGACTTTTCATTACAGTCAGTATGTAATTATCTTTGGTAACAGGGGAAAGATGACAATGAGTACCTTTAGTGTCCATCTCTAAAAACTAAAGACCAAGTCCCAAACCTTGGAATTCTGATTGACTCAGATCTGACATTCAGCAGTTGGATTAAATTAAATCAATCACAAAAACAGCTTCTACCACCTAAAGAACATCTCCAGAGTGACAGGTTTAATGACTCAGAAAGATCAGAAGAAGCTGGTCCATGCTTTGATCTCCAGCAGACTGGACTATTGTGATGGTCTTCTGACAGGAACCATGATAATGTGGTGCAGATGGACCAAAAGATAAATTATTTATTTTTTGTAAAACCTTTACTGAAGTCCAACTTTACAAAGATCTCACGCTCTGTGGATCTGCACCTGAACATCTTCAGAATGAAATCATGGGTGTTTTTCTATGAAAATTAGAAC
This sequence comes from Gouania willdenowi, assembly GCF_900634775.1. Lineage (NCBI taxonomy): Eukaryota > Metazoa > Chordata > Actinopteri > Blenniiformes > Gobiesocidae > Gouania > Gouania willdenowi. The sequence goes on along the minus strand of NC_041055.1, from coordinate 9,547,503 downwards.
TTTATTCTCACAAAATTGTGGAAATTGTGACTTCTTGCAATATAATATATAGCATTTTAGTGTGATTTATTGTTGTTCTTAGTCTCTTTACAGTTTTCATTGTTTTTAAAGTAATATGCATTTTTGTTGTATATATTATTTTATTATTTTCCTTTCAATCAAAGTGAGGCACTGATTGGCCGTCATTTATCAACCGTTCTTACGTTCAGATCTGGGCGTACAACGTGCGTTAGACTTGGACCAAATTAACACAAGCTTTGGTATTTATCACATCTGATGTGATCGTAAGCTACAATCAGATCTCACGTCTGGTCTGACCTCGTGTACGCAAACCTGAGTGTGTGAATCAGCAAAATCTGGAAATAAAGGATTAAAAAAGCCTCAGCTGTCATTTAAGCATAAGCAGACACACATTCAGAACAGATTGAAACAGATTATTAAAACAAAATAACATGGATTTAAAAAAGCCAGTGTTATTACTGATATCTGCACTTTTTAGGTTTTCCTTCAATAGATCCGCTGACCCACCCTGCAACCAACTCCCCCAGATCACAGGAGCGTTGCTTCAGCTGTGTTGGAACGCTGTTGTATACCACAGAGGAAGTGTGTGATGTTATTTTAACCTGTTTGGCACAAAATTGCATTGGTGAAGGTGTTATTTTATTGAAAGTGTCTATTTGTACGGTTGCCATACGGACAACCCCCAGTGCTATTGTTACGTTTACCGAAGTACACGTACGTAGCGTCTTAGGGTTTACCCTATAATGCAACAATTTTTAGGGTTAAGGTTAGGATTAGGTTTACGGTTAGGTTTAGTCTTTGTCACGTGACCTAAACTGGCCAATAATAAAATGTCGGTATATTGATACAACAACCATACGGATAGCCACTGCCTATTTTTTGGGATCTCTGCTGTGAAGTTGTACGCAGCGCGCACAGGGGGGCAGACGTCTCCTATGAGTGCCTTTATACGGTGGCCGACAGGAGCAAATGCACAGCAAACAACAAAACGCTGCAAACACAGGAATGCTGCAAAACCAAACCAAACCAAAGTCCACTTTTCACACTGTCAAAAAGCACATCTTTGTTTTGGTCCCCCTCAGATGTGAGGATTTCCTTTCTTTTCTTGCCAGTGTTTGTTTGACCTCAGTGGGCGGGGCCTCCACACTAGGAAGATTTAAGGGCGTAACATGGTAATGGCGATCGAAGCATCAAATCCTGCCAAAAGATCTGGTTCAGAACGCTGCAGCTCGGGTCTTAACCAGAACAAAGAGGTCAGAGCACATTACTCCAGTTTTAAAGTCTTTCCACTGGCTCCCAGTCAGCCTCAGAATAGACTTTAAAGTTCTGCTGCTGGTGTATAAATCTGTGAATGGGTTTGGTCCAGAATACATCAGTGAGATGTTAGTCAGGTATGAACCCAGCTGGTCTCTCAGATCTATGGACACAGGTCAGATAGTGGAGCCCAGAGCTCACAGTAAACATGGTGATGCTGCTTTTAGTTGTTATGCTGCAAAGAAGTGGAACAAACTGCAAGTCAGCATCACATGTGAACATTTTAAAATCCAAGTTAAAGGCTCTTATTTTTCTCGACTGTGTATGACTGAGAGGGAGATTTTTAATCATATTACTGTTGATTTAATGTTTTACTGCTGATTTTAAAGGCTTTTACTGCTAATTTTGATGTTCTTATTGATTTTTAAACTGTTAAATGTTTTCTGTTCCACTTTTAAATCATGTAAAGCACATGTAATTGCCTTGTGTATGAACTATACAAAAAATGTGCCTTGCCTTACGTGTAACTTTAAACATGAATAAAAACAAAAAGACAATGGAGGGCAGTGTTTCCCACTCCTCTGGGCACAGAGAAAGAGATCAGACTGTAGTCTGCAGTTCCTACTTTGAGGCTTTACAGCAGATGAATAAATAGTTTTAGTTTCATGACTAAACAACACATTACGCACATGGATATGTAGATTAAGTCAACGTGTATGATAAATATAATACACTAATCAGTTTAGAATATTTATGTTTGCATAGTATTGTGTTGTTACTTTCTCATTTGTTTACACTTTATCATTTGTGTTTACATTTTTTCAAAAGACACATTTATCCCAGTTTTCTGTCTTTTATTTAAGCCATTTTTCTTATTTACTGGCAGTTGCAGAACTTTTGTTCTGTTGTGTATAAAAGTGTTTGCTTAAGGAGAAAAAAAGGATTGTGATTCTGAATAAAAGTGTTTGAAAACATAATGTTGGACAACAATTCACTGTAATTTCTAAGCAGGCAGCAGTTTGTGGGAGATTTCTCAAACCAAATCTCAGTGAGACAGTCAGCTCAATGAGAAGATAAAAGCTATTTTTAATGAAAAAAAATATTGTTGAAATAATGTAGGAAAATAAGTAGATCAGTGGAGAAATGTCAACATTTAATCATTGTTTCATTTCTTTTTTTTTTTTTTTTTTTTTTTTTTTTTTTTACAGCACATCACTGCTCCTGTGCTGTCTTCATGGGGATGAGGATTTTCAGATGCATGTAAGTCAAAATGAGAGAATTTTTTATTTTTATTTTTTGGCTTACCACCGTCACCGTCACCCACCCTGTCGCTCCTCCCTAAAGTGGGAGCTGGATGGTACATCAAGAAATTCACTCATATTCTGTACTTCCACCAAACAATTATAACATAAAAACTGTATAACATAGTGCTGGACTTCCGTCCCATCCTCTAACACAGAGGTAGCAAACTAACACATAATAATGCCAAAAAAACCCTACTGTAGCCTATAAGTAAAGGCTAGTCACATTTCCCCCTTTTTTTGAGTGAGATCTACAAAGATTAAAAAAAAAAAAGAAAAAAAAAAAGGTTTTACTTATCGATTAAGGGTGTACGAAAAAATCTATTCGCCAATATATTGAGATATTTCACGGCGCGATCTTCATATCAATCCAAAAAATGTCCAAATCAATTTTTTGTAATCTTGTTTTTTAACAGAAAAAAGCATTTGATTGTGCTACCTCACTCCTCAGTGCTTGGAAGTTGATTGTACTTTATGTTCATAAAACATACTGGGGACCTTTCTAGATGTATGTGGTTACTTTTTAAAATAATTTAAGAACTTAATAGAATCTGTTGTAGAAGTTAAACTTTTTTGAAAACTGTAATTTGACAGATAAACACCAGTTGTGATATTGGTACTTGAATTACAGTTAGTTACCATTTACCTGTTCTCGCAAATTAATTTTTTTAATATAAATTGTATTTCATCCCATTTTGTACTTGTAAAGGTGAAATGTGTATTATTGATATTGTGATGTGTCGTGATGTATATTGTGTAGTGTAGGGATAGATATATTGTATGGTGACATACAAATCGTGAATTAGATCGTCGGATTCATGGCAATGCACACCTACACATGTTAAACTAATTCTATTATTGACAAACATTGCTAATTTTGTGTGGAAATCCTGTTTTGCTGCAATCTGCTTTTCAGTTGTGGGATTTTGTTTCGTATTGAGATTGCTGCTCTGACTAAAACGATGCACACGTTAGCAACAGCAGCTACTATTGTTCATTTTTACAATCCTCTCTGGGCTGAATACGATCTGTGGATTCGTAGCAATCACTGCTGCAGCTTGTGTCTGAGGCTGTTTCATTCTGTAGGAGTGAACAATGCTCTGACTCCCTCTGAGACACCCTGGGTCAGACTAACCCTGGATGGTTAATGTCCTGCTCTAACGGGGGCCATACAAAAACCATCAGTGTGTTTCTCCTCCACTGTCTTTGCTCTTAAAATGTATTTGGAACCAACCAAATCTCTTTCTTGGTCCCATGTTATCTGCTTTGTGTATAATTTGCCTTTGGGGAGTCTGGCTGTTATATCTTAGTTCCAACCTAAGGTGAGCGGAACAATGCAAGCCTGAATATGATCCATGTGGACATGTTTGGTCAGCACCTCGTCCCCCCAGCACCGTATAAAGGTCGTTCTGTCCGAGCAGCGATGCTGCTCAGGCTAAAGTCTGACTGCTCACATTAAACAACACCTGGGAGAGCCCGGGCTCCCAGCATGCACTGCTGCAGACACAATCACCAGCACCCAGAGGCCATGCTTGGTTTGCTGTGTTTCTTTATCGAAAGAAAACAAACTAAAATTCATACCGTTTTCATACCATTTTTCATTCATACAATTTTTTTCTCTCCTTATTTTTAAATGCTGAAAGGCATTGGCTCAGAAGCTGTCTTATTTTCTTAAAAGCTTGTGTCAAGGGTTGAATGTCAGGTTTATGGAGCCTCCAGTGTTCTTTTTACACTTTCCATTTTTTTTTGACTTGAAGTTCTGTTCCTGTACAAAAAAAAAAAAAAACTAGAGCAGTGCCCATAGGAAGTATGTATTGCTATAGAAAAGTGGGAGGTTAAGTAGGTTTTTCATAGATGGTTTACATGGGAGCTTTAATTCCTCTTTAATTCAGAATAAAAGTTAAATCATCTTTAAACACTCAATTCCTAATGCAAATTTATTTCTGAATTACACACACACACGCACGCACGCACACCCACACACCCACACACACACACACAAACACATTATTATTATTATTACTCACCTTAATTACAAACGTTGCTCACTGAAGACACCTGCTGGTCAATATTTATGGGGTATTTTTTTTAGGGTTTTAGGCCATTACCATGTTACCATGACTACCTGTCAACATTGAGCTGTTATAACTACCATGACCATCTGTCAACATTGAGCTGTTCTAACTTATCCTGAGTTACAATGACTACTAGTCAACATTGAACTGTTCTAACTTATCCTGATTTACCATGACTACCTGTAACATTGAGCTGTTCTAACTTATCCTGATGTAGTTACGATGACTACATGACAACATTGAGCTGTTCTGCAGAGCTTCATTTAAGACAATTTTATGAAATAATTCTCAATTCTTATCATTGTAGTCCAAACAAATCTGACCTTGCCCACCCTTGAACCAAGCAGCAGCCATGTTGAAAGTCTCAGGTCAATCTGAGCCTGATTCGCAGAGATATTTGAGACACAGTCACGCAGACAGAGATTCCTTGCTTTATAGATAGATAGTGACCTTGCCATTAAAACAGCAGGACCAGCACTGCCACCAAGCAGTGTCAGTAGAATGGTGAGCATGTGTATGGAAGTGCATCGAGTCCAGAGATTTGTCCTGAAACCCAAATGTCAGTTTCATACTGAACGTCCTGATGCTCGGATGGTTCGAGCTGCTCGACTATAGATTAGATTTTGTTTGGCCCCGAAGTTATTTCTCTAAAAATTGTAATTCAAAAAGTTCAAATAAAGTGGAAACAACAACAAAATAAAAACAAAAACATACAAAATGGCTTTAAAAACTTTACGTAAAAAATTACTACATAAAAATACAGCAAATATTAACAAAAACACACAAAATTAGTTCAAAAACCACAATATAAATGATTACAAAAATAAAAAAAGACTCCAAAAACAAACTCAATGACAAGGAAAACATCAAAATACATCAAAATACACAAAATGATCACAAAAACCAGAGGTGAAAGTAATCGATTACAAGTACTTACATTACTATAATTGAGTTGCTTTGATGGGTACTGGTACTTTTTTGAGTATATTTTTAAATTAGTAATTTTACATTTTAAAACTTTTTTATTTCTGTGAATTTTCTTATCTTAATTTTCTTAGTGAATCCGCCCCATAAACCTTTATTTGTTGTGTCCTGTGTTAATGCTCAGACTGGTCATTATTCTAAATGCTGACATTAATGCACATAATGAGGCTTTCAGATCATGTAATCACATTTCTGTGGCCCCCACTGTGATAAAAGTTGACCCCCTCTGCCATGGAAGATGACAACATGATTTAGCATGGAAGTGAAAGACCAGTTAACACACAGGTACGATTTAAGTTACACACAACACGAGGGGCCGTCCATGCACAAGGAAGCGGAGCAACATTTCTGCCTCAGTCAGTGTTTCATTAAAAAATTAGCCGTCTATTCTAAAAGGCGGGAAATGATTTCAAATAAAAATGCAGCAGGAAAGTTATTGTGACTGAATGTGGAGCTTTCCTGCAGCACTGGGGATGATAAATGTCTGTATTACATGAACGTATCAGAACCACGATGCAGATTAAAGCATGTTTAGTGATATAATCAGGGGGAAAAAGATGAAGCCTTATAGTTGCTCATTTCTTGCTACTAGATTAGACACTGCTCCTAATAAGCCTGTTAAAAGAAATGTGAAACACATGGATAGATGTCCATGTCAATCATATCTTAGAATGTGTGGGTGTGTGTACATTTGAGCACATGATGTCTGTCTTCCTGTCGGATCGTTCTCATCGGCTGCTGATAAATGGATTTCGTCCCCTGACCCAGATAGAAACTGCACAGCTTCAACGTTTCCTTCTCCTCCGTCAGGGCTCATTGCATCCAGCCTGGAGCTGAGCAGCAGACGCAGAGATAAATGGAGGTTAGCCGATGATGATAATTACAATGATGTGCATGTAAATATAAATATAAACACTGCTGTAAAGCTCAAATCTGCCCTGCAGCGCTTATCAGATCTATAACACTGTCTGATCTCACTGCCAATATTGTGTTTGTTGCTTTCTGGAAATGGGCCTCGAGGGGAGAACGGAGCGGGGGAGGAAGGGTGCACGTGCACCTACGAGAGCCGAGATAATGACTGCAGACAAACTGAGAAATAAGTACAAAAATTAGAGTAATGACAGGAGAAGGCTTTAGGCTCAAGATGTTTGATGCTCACCTGACAGTAAAAACTGTAATTATGTGTCCAATAATTGAGCTGATTAGGGCCCTCATACAATAGTTTAGTTTTTTTAGTCTACAAATTTCAATCCTCCTATTATCCTTGGAGTGAACGTAACCCCATTCAACTCTGCTGTTTCGTATCTCAAGAAGAAGAGAAGAAGAGCAAAAAATCTGGAATTAACCATTAAACCATACCATAGAACACCGGTTCTTTGCAGCAGACAAATTCACAGAGCTCTTCTTCTCTTCTTCATGCCTTCTGCGAAACAGCAGAGTTGAGACTTGAGACTTTTTTTTTAACTTTTACTGATTTTTAGAGCAGCCCAAAGCAGCACAATCTGTCATTTTGACTGAAAAAGCTGCAAAATGATCCTGAATGCTTTACTCCTATAGAACTCAATGGACTAAAAGGGGCAATTTGCATCATCAATGACATCGTTTCAACATGGCAATGCACAGGCTCTCAAATGCTAATGTAGTCCCATTTTTAAAAGTTAATAAAAACAAATATGGTGCAAAATAATGCATTTTGTTAGGCATAGATCTTCTAATAAGCACATTACAAAGGTTTTAGGCCACATTTGTTAAAATAGTGTAGGATCCCTTTAAGGGTTTTAAACGGCGTGTTGCAAATTTTGGCGCAAATTTGGAGACGGTCTATATATTTATTTTTATTTTTTTATTTTTTGCCTCCCTGGCAAGAATCTCAAACTCCGCCTGTGCCTGTAGAGGGCAGGGTATTGCCGTAAAGGAGATCGGTAGTTCATCCAAACTAAGGGAGGAGCAAACAAAAGCTAGCATGGCAGCCTTTTATCCAAATCATTCCTCATTGTGCTCTGTGTGTATTGCAATCTGAACGCTCTGTCTCTCTCTTGAAAATGTCATCTGGTAAAAGGTTTATTGTCAATGAGGTTTTGGAACAGCTCTTTCACAGTGAAAGTGACATAGAAGAGAATGTGTCTGAGACAGAGGACCCTGATTTTGAGGAATTCTCATCTGAAGTAGTAAATAAATATATTTATGAGAGGAAAAGGTGGTCTCCATGAATGTGCATCCCAAATTAGAAAAGATTTTGATGAAAGATTTTCAAGAAACAAACTCTAAAACTGAAAGTTTCACCTGATGGTGGCGCTGCAGAAAAGGTCATATCATCACCCCAACCAATAGGGTTCATCCTTTTGTGGTCATGTCAATGTTGTCATACATTTGAGAAGATTTCGATGAAAACTATTCAAGATAAATTAATTAATAATAGAAAAACTAATTAAAAGTTTGGCCTGAGTGCCGCTCAAGAACAGGTCAAGGGTTATTACAAAAACCCCAAGAGTAAAATGTGTTCGTAATATTTGAGGATGATCTGAGGGTTAATTAAAAAAAATCCTCAGTGTACAAACCATCGTTTCATCCACCATTTCCTAAAGGAGCGAGCAAGGCGGTTCCCATGGCAGCTGATAGATATCTTCCCATTACAAAAAAAACATCCGCCAGATCAAATGATAGCAACAGCTTGACCCAGGATTTGTGCTTCTCCTTTAAAAAAAACAGATCATAAATAACTATCTGATTACTGCAAAGTTTTCCCACTCATTGTTAACCACACGTTGTGTGAGTCCTCCGAGAACATTTGATCTGGAACGTTTCATCTGCAGGCCAGAGTTAATATGTCCCTGTTCTCCTCCTCATGTTTGGATGACCCACAGAGTCCTAATCATCATCTCAAGTGTACGCCACAGTCCCTCAGCTCAGCACACTGACCTGTTGTTGAGTCTCACTTTGTGTCCTTTAGCGTCACCATGACGCACAGCCGGGTGGAGACCGTGTGACATCATCTCTGTGAGGTTAAAGGGTGTTTCTATGGTATGACACGAGGCAACCATAACAACGTGTGTGCGCATGTGTGTGTGCGTGTGTGTGCGGGACATTTACACAGCAGAGGTGTGTTTTTTGCTGTTGAGTCACGTCTGACAGTTTAATTCCTGCCTGATGTCATGATGAAGTTTGCCAGAAAACAAGCAGAAGGTAGACTTTCCCTCTGCTCACGGTTTGTGTCCAGAGTGACTCTGTGAATGTGTGTGTGTGTGTGTGAGGTAAAGCGTGTGCACTCCATCCCTGCACGCTCTGTAACATCTGCTGCATGACTGTTTAAGAGAAGAACTTATGGTGGGTTTTAGATTCCGTAAAGTTCTGTGACTGGACGTCATCCCTATCACTGATGCAGGAGATCTCAAACTTTTTTTGCCACAAGAACCTTAAAGCTGCTGCGCCGCTAATTATTTACCAGATGTAAACATAGGCTGTGTTTGAAATGTCATACTAACGTACTACTCATACTAAGTCTGACGTGAAAATTAGTATGTAGTGCGTTCACATTAGATATGGAAAGATTAAGTATGCAAGAAATACCTGGATGTAGACTATATTGGGACATTTATTAAGTATGCACAGTGGGCACACTAGTCATACTAGACGTCCCCATGATGCATTGCGAGAGGAATGTAAAATCATCCTGGGACCAGCTTGAAGCTAAAAATCAAACATCCCCTTTTCAAAACAAAAGCATCTCTTCTTGTCTTCCATTAGTTTTTTTAACGCTTTTGTCAATAGGGCTCTTGTTTGGAAGTTGATCGTAATTTTTATTAGTAGCACATTGGTGGATCTCTGAAAATGTCGGAACGAAATGTGTGTCCGTGAGTTTTATGGATCACATGATATCCTACTTGGTCACTTTCTCCCTTTAAAAGCTTTCAGAACTTTCAAAAGTGAAGAATCAACAGAGATTTTTAGCCTCAATGTGCTTCAGGTTTTTGTCGTTGTAGGTTCAAAATATATCTTGGGAAACTTGGACGTATACTTCAGTGGTAATGCTCATCATAGGTCATTATCATCCTAATTATACTTATAGTAGATTCATAGATCAATAAATCAAAGATCATTTACTAACCAATGACTTAGTGGACAAATGGAATAAGCTGAAAATGGCCGAATGCAGAGTGAAGTTATATCATGGGAAATATCTTGGAAAAAGTGAGTCACTCTCTTCCTTCTTTCACATAGAAACACAAGAAATTGCAATGAGAATGAAGTGAAAACAAAAGAAAGAAACTTTTCTACTTCTGCACGATTCTTTCATTCTCGTACAGCGTTCCCAATCCCACAATGCAATGAACGAAACATTTCTAAAGTTAGAGTCACATGACCATTTGTCAGCTGGTTATTTACGATGGAGATCAAAATACATTTTCAAGCAACAATTTCAATAAATCAAGATCTTTGATTTATTGAGGCCTACACTATGTTTTTTTTTATTTTTTTTTTATTGAAAGGCAACAGCCTAAAGCCACAAATAGTTTTACTCATTCCCAACAATTCACAAACAATCTCACTGTGGTTTGCAAATAAGAAACATACCAATTAAAAAAGGCAGCATGTTTTACACGTACAAAGAAACATTTCTTAAATTACAGAAAAATATCCTTCATGTGCAAAAACAAAATTCCTTCAAGCACAAAAAAAATCTACAATTTTGAGAAACTGCCATGTGACTTTTTTGCACTAATTTTCTGCCTCACACATAAATTCAAGTAAACTTTGTAAGAAGTAGAAATGTCTTGGTTTGTACTCAAAACATAACAATTACATTTAGCAGACGCTTCTATCCAAACCAACCTACAACACTTGAAGACCTATTTGTAAAACATGCTGTTTTGGTTTGATAGGTATGTTTCTTATTTGCAAAACAAAACTATTTGTAAGTGAATGATGTTTTAGATTTTTTTGTGAATCGTTGGGCGTGGGTAAAACATTGTTTAGTATGTTTGAGAGATTGAGGCATTATTTTTTTTTAACTCTGCCCTATTAGTTTAAACAGCAGTGATACTGATGGAGGTAAGCTGTGATTGAAAGCCACACCTGCTTCAGCCTCTCATTGAGTTAATGATATTACATGACATGATACTGTATGTGATGATGATGTTTGGGTCCAGTCAAGGTGTTCAGCTCAACACTTTGGTATAGCAACACTTTGGTTTACAGATAACAGTCTGTGCCTTTCATTTAGGAACACTTATCATTTCAACATGAAGTGTAAGGCTGTTAAAGTGAACGTGTAAACCATGATGCCAATCAAAGATCTGCTCATTTCGACTGGTGATGTTTTAAATATCAATTCAACCCAGACTAGATGATGATACTCAGTGAACCATGAGGAACACCATGAGGGATTCTCCAACATGACTCAAAACAACAGATCATAGACATTCATTATCAAGAAGGCTTTTAGGAAAACCTGAAGAGGAAAATAAAATGTTTTTTTTTTTTATAACCATAGAAACAATAAAAACGAATGTAGTCCATCAGAAGGAAAAAATGCTGTTAATTCACATTCTCATCTCGTTTTTGAAGATTACACATACGGGCTGTTATTTTTAGACAAATCACATCCACAACTGAGGATGAAATTAGTTTATGGCTCTATGAATGTGCATCTACCCCCTCATCACACACACATATACACTCACACACACACACACACACAGCTGCACCGCTGGCCTCATCCTGAACGTGGCTCTGATCAGATGTGATCAGTTTCCGCTCAGCTTGCTCTCCCACTGCGTGAACCCAAAGAAGCAGCAGCAGCAGCAGCATAAATTTCCTAACTGTGTTTCTCTGTAATTCCATGAAGCAGAACAGCTGCAGGGCGGCACTGACTGTCTCTGTCTGAGGAGCCTCTCACTACTGGCTCACCAATAAAGAAATAGGATGGAGATGATATAATGTGTTTAAAGCCCATTTAATGATTAGAAAAGATTCATCTGACAGAATAAGTAGCAATTCTCTATTCATTTGTACTGTGTTTGTCTGTTGATTTAATGAGGTGATACTCAACTGCAGGTACGTGTACCCTCAGGGGACGATGAGCACATACTGCTGGTACATACAAACATTTACTGATAAGATACGACAATTCATCAGCAAATCCATTAGAAACTGTAGTATGACTCTAAGTTCAAAAGCTATAATAGCCAAAGCATCCAAAATAAATTAATATACTGTATGTTCAGGGATGAGCAACTTTTATCACAGCTGGGGATGCAAATATTGTGACTGTCTTATCCGAGAGCCACATTATTAGCATTAATGTCAGCATTTAGAATAATGACCAATCTGAGCAGGAAAGAACAAAAGCTTTTGTGTGTTTTTAATGTTATTGTGAACATTTTACTGTCATTTTCGTATATTTTTGCTGTCATAGTGTAGTCCATATTTTTCTCTCATTTTTGTCAATGTTCACAGTGAATTTTAAGTGCTTTGCGTAATTTTTTTTTCTCATTTTCTGTGTTTGTTGTTTTTTCGGTGTATTTTTGTCGTCGTCTTGTGTGTGATGAACGCAACGAGTTTAATATTGTTGTAATTTGTGCTATATAAATAAAGTTGAATTGAATTGAATTGATAAGGCACTTTTTGTATTTGTTTGTTGTTTAATATATTTGTTATATATAGTGTTTTTGTATAGTTACCTTGTGTGTTCTTGATGTAAGTTTGTCTATTTTTGTTGTACTTTTTTTCTGTTATACATATACTGTATATATTTGTATTTTAGTGTGTTCATTTTAGGGGTCGCACAATATTATACCTTGGGCCATATGTGGTGTACTCAATAAGGCACAGAGATTCCATATGACCCCAAACAGTGAGGGGGGTATTCCATAAAGTGGGTTATGTTCAAACATTGAGTATGTTTGGGCTCAAATGAGGGAAACTCTGAGTATCTCATTCCTAAACGAGATGCATTAGTATGTTACCATGGCAACATTGTCCGTGAACTAAACCTGGTCGCTGGCAGGTTTTATCAAAGAAACCCTGGGTTTCTACCTGGCTCCGCCCACCTGAGCACCGTTTCTGAACACTTTAATGAACCATGACACTGTTCTCTGAAACACATTAGTAACATCACACACCACAGGCACAGTCACTAATGTTGTGTTGCTTTACATTTTTTGGGTTTTTTTTTTGTGCAAACGGTAGTTTTCTTTATAACATTGTGGATGCAGAGCATTAAGTGAAAAACACTGAGAGGTTGATCTGCATTGAAACATCTACTGACGTCAGTAGTAAAGTTCACTGAATACAAACCTGTGGATAATGTAAAGGAGGAGATGACAATTTAAATGAATCCACTTTTAAGGCTCGATTGTTGTGTTTATACTGTCATACAGTTTGATCTATAGATCACGTATCTTTGAAGTTATCATAGCGCAGTGAATTATGACACTGTTCTTGGAAGCGATGGGTCACGGGTTTGTGTCCCGCGACATTTTTTGGACGTTTGGATGAATCTAGCTACAATATTACATTCAAAATCAATATAAATGATGCGATATCAAGCGGCACTCACTGTATTTATAGCCAGTGTAATAGGAGGGCTCTCTATGTAGCCATGCTATGCTGCTGCCACGTCTCCTCAGACACATTTTATTCATATTATTCACCGCTCGTCAAGTCACTGAAGAGATAAAGTGATGGAGTGGCCAAAAAGCGCGACTAATCACGGGTGATTTAAGCCACTATAGTCACTGAAGGTGCATTCACCTTCAGTGAGTGTAGTGGCTTAAATCACATATTCCTCAAACACCGGCTTATTTCACCCATCAGGGTAAATAAACCACTCTCTTCCGGGTGGTTACCATGGTAGTTCGTGTAATCCTCGATCCATTGATGATGTCTTTTTATCGCGTGCGTGCACGTAAGTAACCCAAGGTTTACATACTCAGGGTTGATTGACCCACTTCATAACAGCTGTAATGGAATCAGATACAACGAGTTTCCCATCGTGGGGTATGTTGACCCAGAGTTTGTTAACCCTCCTTTATGGAATACCCCTCTGTACTTCAACTGAAAATAAATATTCCTAACAAAATCTTTACTGACATGTTGGAAAAAAACACCATTAAAAAGACCTTCCTGACCAATTATATTCCTAATATAACCAACGATGGCAGAACTAATAATGGAAAGCAGACATTATGGGCTTTATGTGACGGTAATTCATAGTTATATGCTGCAAGTTTTGTAGGTGACAGCTTTTCAGAAGTAAAAGATGTAGGTGTAGTAACTGTGGTTAAATGGTAGAACTGGTCATCTGTTGGAGACAGAGTGGGATAATGCTTATATTGTGATGCCGATGACATCATGTGCTGATTGCTCAGTGTTCCATTCAGCTGATTGGTTAATGTCATACACCTGGGCCCAGTGTGTTGATGTTACTCAAGCTCCCAGACTCACTCTCTCCTCTGACCTCCACACAGGTACAATCCACACCTTTGTTTGACTTAAATATGTTGGGTTGGATTAGGTTTTAGCTTTGTTTACACCAGGGGTCTGCAACCTGCGGCTCTGGTGCCCAATGTGGCTCTTTAATCCATGTATCATTCGTTTTTCATTATGTAACAAAAACATTTGTTTCCAAAACCAAAATGAAAAAAAACGAAAAACGCCTTGTTTTTCAAATTCAAAGCTCTTTTGCTTCGGTACAGAAAACAAAAAATGGAAAACAAACACCTTTATTTGTTTTTTTTTTTTTTTTTTTTTTTTTTTTTACTTGTCTGCACATCCTGTCAAAGGTCAACACCACAGGAAGTGCAATCATTATGAGACAGCAATGCATATTTTGTTATTGCAATAAAATAGATTGATTTATTTTATTGCTTAATTGTGACCATCACCAGCCCTCCCTAAGGAAGGGTAAGAAATCTTTTATTATAGGGAGGATATAAAAAGGGAGAGCAGTGTTACACCTAAGTGGAGGGGGAGGGGGAAGGGGAGGAGAAAGGGAGCAGGGAGGAGAGACTCAAGGCAGGAAATAGAAAAGGTGGGGAAGAATAGACTGTTTTGCAGTGAGGGTGAGATGTGAGGTTGTAGAATATATTGTGCTTATTATGTTGTGTAATCAAGCCAGTATAGTGATAAGTGTGAAGCTTAGCTATAATGATGGTGGCTGTGAACAGGGAGAATGAGTGAATGGTACCTAAAGCAGGTATTTGGGATTAACGTGTCTAAGGTTAAGCCCAGTATGAGTTTTATCCCACATCCCAAGGCGTGCCAGTGCATCGTATACCAGTATATGTGCAAAAAAAAAACCGCTACTGCAAACCCAGGAACTGCCCTGGGCCCGCAGATGCAGCCAGGCCAGCAGAAAAAGCGGGGGCCAGGGAGCCCCAGGCAACCCCCCCCGCGGCCGAGCAACCCCCCAGATGCCCCCAAGATCCCAGGCGGAGAGCCACCGCCCCCACACACACATCCGAGAAAGCCCCAAGCAGCCGAGCACCCAGCGCATCCCCCCACCGAGCCCAACCCCCAACCCCAAGGCCCCCCGCCAGCATCCAGCCCCCCCCACCCACCCACACCCAAGCACCCAACCCCCGAGGGAAGGGCCCAGAGAGCCCCCCGCCCGAGACCCCAGCAGAGGAGCCAAGGCCCCCGCCCAGCAGACGGACAGAGCCACGCGGAACGGGCAGCCGGCGGGCGCCCGCCGGTGGGACCAGAGCCAGCAGGGTCTGGACCCCAGGCCAGAAGGACCCGGAATGGAAGCAGCACAGAGAGCAGCGCCCCCAAGGAAGACAACCACGCCCTTTATTTGTTTTCTCCATTACTGATTGGCCGAAGTACGTGACCCGGAAGTGTACTCTCGTTCGACGCTAACGGCTATGCTAACGGCAGCGCGGCATGACAAAATCGCTGCTTCCAACTGTGCATCCGAAACGTGTCCTTTTTGCTTTAGCTGGTGTTGGGCACAGAACCTCCTCACGGACATTTTGGAGGATTTAGAGACTCCTAAGTGCTGCAGAACTAAAGATATTTCGGAACATGTAACGCTTCACTTCCGGGTCAAGTAATTTGGCAAATCGGTAATGAAGAAAACGAATGAAGGTGTTCGTTTTCTGTTTTTTGTTCTCTGTACCTGAGCAAAAAAGCTTGAATTTGAAATACAAGGCGTTTTCAGTTTTTTCATTTTGGTTTGGGAAACAAATATCAAATAATGGGTGTTTTTTCGTTTTTCGTGTTTTTTGTTACATAATTAATTTAACATTTAGCATGTGTTGACCACATGATCATGTGTTATCAAATTCAAGTTACTTTTTGTAGCCTTTCAAATACATTAACTAAAAAAAAAAACTTCTTTATATAACACTGTGTTCATGTAAACTGAGATGCGTCAGAATTTGAAGATGCAAGATATTTCTTGACATTTTATTTTATTTTAAACAGTTTTTAAGTTGCCATTTACATTATCAATAAAAAAACAAGTCAAATTAAATCAAACATTATTCTATATAATTTGAACAGTATAGAATTTAATACACTGTATTGTCTTCATTAAGAAGGTTTTTTTTTTTTCATCTCCAGAAGAACTTTAATCCAGGTGAGATGAGTCAAAATGTTTTTTTTTTTGAGAGTAAAGGTTGCCCCTTACAACACTCACATCTTTAGGGCCTTAACTACAAAGCTAGATAATTATATCCTGGATTTATCTCCCTTAGTGGGCTTCACATAACCAAACATTCTCCGTCAGACAGAAGCTGTCCTTCGATTCTCGATATTAACGCCAAGTTAAGTGAGTCGATTTCAGCCTGATTACGTGCGCGCTCTTGTGACAGATGAAGAGATCACAGCGTCAGACCAATCACAGTCACGGAAAAAAACGGAGAGCAATTTACGTCACATTTGAGGAACCGTTCAACGGGGCGATACCCTCACGACCTTGATTTTCTTACGAGCATGCAATTGTTGGTTGGGAGCTGGTTGTGAGGTGTTAATCGCTTCTCGTGACCCCATATATACTACTATACGATTTAGCCGAAACTTGGCTCGATCCCAAAAAAAGACCCACGAGTCAAAAATCGGCTCAAAATGGGCCGAAAATCGCACAGTGTATGCCCGCCTTTATCAATCAATCAATCAATCTTTATTTGTATAGCGCCAAATCATAACCAATGGTATCTCAAGGCACTTTACAGTAGAGCAGTCTTAAGGACGGACTCTTCATTTTATGGATACACACATATGCATATATACGTATATACACATACATATGTATCCCACACCCAACATGAATTCATCATGGCGGCAAGGAAAACCTTCTGTTAAGCAGCAGGAACCTTGTGTGGATCCCATTCCTATGATGAACAGCCATCCACGTTATGCTGTGTTGGGTGTGTGCAGAGAAAAGGGTGGAGACAGAGCCGCTGAGTCTCTGTAACTCCACACTGAGGATCCCACGGACCTGCAAGACAAAAGCCAGAAGGAGTACAGGAGCAAACACACAAGGGAAGAAGCAGACATAGAGGGAGTGTTAGAGAGAGGAATGGGACCCTCTCCGGTCCCTCTCTAACCTAAATGACCTCTCTCTTAACGCCCTCTCCAACCTCTCTCCAACCGAGCATGCCAGACCCCCCCCCCCCCCCCCCCCCCCCCCCCCCGGCAGTCTATGCCTATTGCATCTTAACTATGAGCTATGAGCTGGTTCCTAACTAAAAGCTTTACCAAAGAGGAATGTTTTGAGCCTAACCTTAAAGGTAGAGAGGGTGTCTGCCCCCCGAACCGTGGTTGGTAGATGGTTCCAGAGAAGTGGGGCCTGATAACTGAAAGCTCTTCCTCCTATACTACTTTTAGAGACAAATGGAACAACGAGTAGTCCAGCATTTTGAGAGCGTAGTGTTCTGGGGGGATTGTATGGCACTACAAGCTCCTTGAGATAGACTGGTGCCTGTCCATTTAGGGCTTTATAAGTGAGAAGAAGAATCTTGAATTCTATTCTATATTTTATGGGAAGCCAATGCAGAGAGGCTAATACAGGAGTAATGTGATCTCTTCTCCTAGTTTTAGTCAGTACACGTGCTGCAGCATTTTGAACCAGCTGAAGTGTCTTAAGCGACTTGCTCGGGCAGCCTGCTAAAAGAGAATTACAATAATCCAGTCTAGAGGTAACAAAAGCATGGACTAGTTTTTCGGCGTTGCCCTGAGACAGGATAGATCTGATTTTAGCAATGTTACGGAGATGAAAGAAGGCAGTTCTTGAAGTTTGTTTTATGAGAGAGTTGAAGGATAAGTCCTGATCAAATAGAACCCCAAGGTTTCTAACAGTTGTGCTTTGTGCCAGAGTAATGCCATCTAGGGCAGTTAGGCTAGCATAGGTTTCTCTAAGGTGTCGCGGGCCCAGTACAATGACCTCAGTCTTGTCTGAGTTGAGAAGAAGAAAATTTTGGTCCATCCGGGCCCTAATGTCCTTTAGACAGGCCTCAAGTTTAGATAGCTGATTTGTCTCACCTGGCTTCATTGATACATACAGTTGGGTATCATCAGCATAGCAGTGGAAGTTAACAGAGTATTTTCTCATAACATTACCAAGGGGGATCATATAGATACAGAAGAGGATTGGACCTAGCACAGAGCCCTGAGGAACCCCGTAGCTTACTTTAGTGTACACAGAAGACTTATTATTCACGTGTACAAACTGGTACCTATCAGATAGGTAGGACTTAAACCAGTTTAGGGCAGTCCCTGTGATTCCAAGTAATTTCTCTAATCTCTCTAGTAGAATATAGTGATCTATAGTGTCAAAAGCTGCACTAAGATCTAATAAAACCAGCACTGAGAGTCGTCCTTCATCTGAAGCCCAGAGTAGATCATTAGTTACTTTAACTAAAGCAGTCTCTGTGCTGTGTTGAGCTCTAAAACCTGACTGGAAGTCCTCGAACAGGCTGTTGTTTTGAAGAAATTCACAGAGCTGAGCTGCCACAACTTTCTCAAGAATCTTTGAAATAAAAGGAAGATTAGATATAGGCCTGTAGTTTGCTAAAGTGCTGGAATCAAGAGTAGGTTTTTTGAGAAGGGGTTTGATTACAGCTACTTTAAAGGACTGTGGCACGTAGCCTATTGATAGGGATATATTTATTGTCTCCAACAAAGATGGGCAGACTAGGGGAACAACTTCTTTAAACAGCTTAGTTGGGATCGGATCTGAAAGGCAGGTCGATGGTTTGGAGGATGAAATAATAGAGTTAAGTTCCTGAAGTCCTATATGTGTGAAACAGTTTAGGTTAGGCCTATTTACATTTAATGGTACAGCAGGCCCAGGTGAAGGCAGGGAGTGGCTAATTTTATCTCTAATCTTGTGAATTTTATCGTTAAAAAATGTCATAAAGTCCTCACAGCTGAGGGCTAGAGGAATCATGGGCTCAATAGAGCTCTGACTTTGTGTTAGCCTGGCTACAGTGCTGAAAAGGTACCTCGGATTATTTTTATTTTCTTCAATTAGTGAGGAGTAGTATGTAGATCGACTATGTCGTAAGGCTGTCATGTATTTACTATGGCTTTCTTGCCAGAGTATTCGTGACTCCTCTGTTTTATTGGAGCGCCACATTCTCTCTAATTTACGGGTTGTTTGTTTGAGTGTGTGAGTTTCAGAGCTAAACCACGGAGCTTTCCTCTGACGTTTAATAGTTTTTTCCCTCAATGGGGCAATTGAGTCCAAGGTGGATTTTAGTAGACTAGCAGAGCTATCGACAAGCAGATCCAGTTGAGAGGGGTTATAATTAATGTCATAGTTATTTATTGGATGGTGCACTGAGTGTAAGGCAGCAGGAATGGCCTCTTTAAATTTAGCCACAGCACTGTTGGACAGATTTCTACTCCTAACTATTTTATTGCACAGTGCGAGATCCTCTAGGATAATGTTAAAAGATATTAAAAAGTGATCTGATAGCAGAGGATTTTCAGGGTAGACTTTTAGTTCATTAATATCAAGGCCATATGTTAGAACAAGATCAAGAGTATGATTTAAACGATGAGTAGCTTCATTAATAGTTTGAAAAAAGCCAACTGAGTCTATTAGGGACATAAAGGCTGAGCTCAGGCTATCACTATCTTTGTCCACATGGATATTAAAATCTCCTACTATCAGTATTTTATCAGAACTGAGGACTAAGTTTGATATAAACTCAGAGAATTCTGATATAAATTCAGAATAAGGGCCTGGAGGACGGTAAATTATCGCAAATAAGACTGGCTGGCAGGTTTTTGATTCGATATGAGATAAATTTAGAACCAGGCTTTCAAAGGAAGTGTAATTGGCCTTTGGTTTAGGATAGATTAGGAGAGAGGAATGATAAATAGCTGCTACACCACCTCCACGGCCTATGTCTCGTGGCATATGAGTATTTAAATGACTGGGAGGAGTGGCTTCATTTAAACTAACATATTCATCTTGATACAGCCATGTTTCAGTTAAACAGAATAAATCAAAGTTATTTTCTGAGATAAGGTCATTTACTAGTAGAGATTTGGATCTCAGTGATCTAATATTTAATAGAGCACATCTAATGGTTTTATGTTTTGGTGTTTCTAGATTTGAGATTTTAATTTTTTTCAGATTTTTATAATTGATAGCTCTTTTATTTGATTTTATGTTAAAATCATTGTGAAATATGGGTCGGGGGACTTTAGACTTGACAAAGAAATGACTCGTGACTTAACTCGGACTTGAGCCTATTGACTCGGAAAGTTACATTTATTTAATTAAGTAGATTAAAACTACCATCTACTTTGTTTTCTATCTTCTAAGATGCTAAGTTTGTGATCCAGCTGCTGATTTAGTGCCTTGCTCTTGGGCTCCAGGTCTCTTTTGTTCACCAGAGTTCCCAGCTGGTGTTGGGCTGGCCTGTGTGGATTTATTTAGTGTGTGCAGATTGATCACACTGGTTTGTGTTTAACCTACTTAGGCAGAGAGCGAGCGCTAAGCTGAGCCCCCTGCAGGATTTAACATTTCCAACTGTCAGGACGAATTAACCGTCTCTAATACCACTTTCATCCCTCGCTGGGTTCCTTTAGCAAAGTGACTCACGGCTCTGTAACGCCGAGCAGGAGGATGTTGGAGCGTTTTGGAGAGTGATTCTTCTAAACATCCATGTTGATTAGACTCTGATCTGCTCCCAGGGGCTTCAGGGAAAACTCTTCTGCTTCCATTTAGAAAGCTATTATTTAGAGCACGGTGATCAAACACTTTAATATTTGGGGTGCTGGTTTTCAAGTAAAGATAGCTTTGATTTTAGGAAACCAATAAAAACTAAGCACATTGATATACTGATACAGATCCATAGAGAGAACAAATATATTTGTGACGCCATAGTATGAGGCCTTAACACCATATTACACTAGTTTCTTTTAAGGAAAGCAGCTCTTTGACTCACTAGTCTTTTCTTTTTTTTTTTAGAGCTCACCATGTTCATTTGTGTGGAAATTTCATTTTATTGAAAATTTACTAAAATCCCAATAAGAAAAAATCTTTAACCATTTTTTTCCTGCTTTATTCTTCCTCCTTTATATCCTGAAACAGGATCAGAATGTAAAAAGGTTCAAACGTGTAACTGAATTTTTGCAAACACAGATCATTTTTTCATAAGGATGTTGAATCTATTTAGATCAAAAACTCCCACACTGTGCAGTTGAATGGTTTCCCCCTGCGGGAGTTTTTATTGTCATGGAAGTGGAAAAAGACCATCACAGGTCAGAGACTGACGCTTTGAAGGCACAGACACTACAGACAGAAAACAAAAAGCTGTTCACTTTTTCATTGCACAAAAAGTAGTCTCTAAAAAGCGAAGAATGACACTTGTAAAGATCCATTCCACAGGTTCTCCATAAATCACAAGCAGCAAACTCAAGGTCCGGGGGCCAAATCTGGCCCTTTAGAGCATCCAACTTGGCCCGCGAAGAGAAAGCATGAATCATTGTTGGGAATTTTAGTGACTTTTGACTTCAAGTCATGATGCATAGGTTCCCTTTGGCATGGAGGTACTTTAGGACAATAGAAATACATTTACCCTAAGACACAAGTGAGATCACACTTTATACCTAAAATACACGTTTCTTAAAAATGGCCACCGACTGCAAGATAGGCCCAAATCTCTGCTTCTGCTGTTGCTATGAAGATAAACATGATGTTCAAGATTGCATTTTTGGGGTCAAGAAATCCCATAATATAGGTTCCAAGTTGAAAAAAACAACATCATTCCCCTTTTCATGACAATTCAAGGCAAAATATGCATTTTTTTGGTTTCCTTCTACAGTCCAAAAACATGACTGTCAGGTTGATTGGAGTCTCTAAATCAGGGGTCACCAACGCGGTGCCCACGGGCACCAGGTCGCCCGTAAGGACCAGATGAGTCGCCCGCTGGCCTGTTCTAAAAATAGCCCAAATAGCAGCACTTACCAGTGAGCTTTTATATATATAGATTTAT
Source organism: Gouania willdenowi (assembly GCF_900634775.1). Taxonomy (NCBI): domain Eukaryota; kingdom Metazoa; phylum Chordata; class Actinopteri; order Blenniiformes; family Gobiesocidae; genus Gouania; species Gouania willdenowi. The sequence continues at coordinate 9,525,411 of NC_041055.1, read as the reverse complement.
TTATTTAGCTATTCTTGTTTAAATCACACTTACATGTAACTTAGAAATGACAATACATATATATAAACACTTAAAATGTAAAGTGTTTTTTGTGTTTAATACATACTTGCCAACCCTCCCGATTTTCTCCTGATTTCTGCCCGACATTGTCCGGGCGGACCATCCTTCACTGAGCGTCGTTTCCAGCCGGACAATAATAACGATTACACCGCATAAGAAGAGGACGAAGACTCTTCTTCCTCTTCTTATGCGGTGTAATTATATTATTGTAATAATAATATTGTTGTAATAATGATTACACCGCATAAGAAGAGGTGTAATCGTTATTATTGTCCGGCCGGAAACGACGCTCAGTGAAGGATGGTCCGCCCGGACAATGTCAGTGAGGAAATCGGGAGAAAATCAAATCCGACCATGTGTAGGGAAGTGTTTCTGTTATGGTTATAGCCGTTGTTGTATAGGCTATGTTTAATTTTCCTTTTGTTGATTATTTTTATTTCAAGCATACATTGCATAGATTGATGGATAATTTATGCAATGTATGCTTTTTTTTGTTTAATTTTATGTTATTTATTTTATTTATTCTACTACTACCACCATTTACCATTTGCACGGGTACTGTGGAATTTGTTCTTTACTTTATATGTGTTTTTCAAATAAAAGAACACTGTGAAATTGAATTATGTCATTTTCTCTTTAAAAAGCAAACTACCCCCCCCCCCGCTCTTTTGAAAATCTCCCTAATTATTATTTAAGTGTGTATCAAACTGGTAGCCCTTCGCATTAATCAGTACCCAAGAAGTAGCTCTTGGTTTCAAAAAGGTTGGTGACCCCTGCTCTAAATTATCCATAGGAGTGAATGGGAGTGTGATTGGTTGTCTGTGTCTGTGTTGCCCTGTGATGAACTGGCGCCCTGTCCAGGGTGTACCCCCACCTCAGTCTTTTGATAATCTTCAACACGTTAGTGAAGATTATCAGAAAATAAGAATCTGTGTACCCTTCGTTCTTTGGTTAGTTTTAAAACCAAATTACAATTATAACAAATAAACAGTGTGGTTATTTTGTTTTTCTGATTTTAAACCAAAACAGCAAATACAGAAAAACCAGATAAGCAGTGTTTTTCAGTTTTTTTTGTGTGTTTTTTCTTTTTTTAACTTGTTCTTTTTGTGTGATGGGGAAATTAGAGCAAGAACTGAAGTCCGCTGCACTTTGTTCCCTCCACAGGTCCTGGACCAGGTCTCCACACACAATAGGACTGTTTAAGATTTATTTCAGCAATTTTCTGGTCCTGCTCCTGTTTTCATGCCGTCTGTGGATGTTTTAGCTCGTAAAAAGCTGCTCAGTTGATCGCAAGAAACGAGGAGCATCAGTAGATTCATTACACCACCTGTGGTTCCACATATGTGCATGTTTTACGTAACATCCATTTTTTGGTTTTGATTTATTTAATAACGTTTAAATTCACCAGTAATGTGACTTATGCGTTGCTTCTTTTTATGTCCGGACCGGGAGCAATAGTCTGGCCATTCACCAGTTTATCTGGATACAATTTGGACCATAACAGTGTTCGGTAAAGTTGGCAGATATTCACAGATTCAGACTTCCAGCATCAATAATTATTTAACGAAATGCCATTGATACACAAATTACACTTCTGCCATCAGGTGAGGTGGAAAACATGATACAAGATTATTTTTTATCAAACGCAGCAGAATAAAAGTCCGTCTGTCGGTCGTTCTGTGTGGTGAGATTAAAACATGAAGCTGTCGTCCTCGTTTCCCGTAAATATCCAAATATCACACAAACAGAACCATATTTGATTTTAAGACAGAAAAACGCTGCTTGTTTGGTTTTTGTTATTTTCCTGTTTCTGGTTTTAAATTAATAAAACAAAAACAAAAAAAACAATCAGTGTTTTCTATTTTTTAATTTGGTTTTGAAACAAAATAACCAAAGAATGAAGGGTACACTGATTAATAAGGCCACATCATTGTTTATTCCATTGATGCTGGTTTTTTTTGTCAACATCTGTCTGCTGAGCTGTACACTGTCTAAAATAGGCTGACAAAATTACTCATTATATTGAAAAGAATTGATAAATATTTCCAAGTTCCCCCTGCAAGATGCTCAAGTACCCCTAGTGGTACACATACCCCTGGTTGGGAACCACCAGTTTAAATTCACAAATTCAATGAAACTCACAGTTTTGATGGCAGCCATTTTTATTCACAATTTTTTTTTGAAAGAATATTTTTATTCAATTATTTTACATTTCCTTAAATTAAATACAAATTTGTCTCAAATTTTAGGAAATTTAAATGACGAACCTGCAGAAACTGATATCTGTCACTTATTGGAAGTGGAAACTTCATTTTGCAATAGTTTTCCCACCTAAAAATCTGCGACTCACTTGAGATCAAGCTGCCCTGAACTAAAATGAGTTTCAAACTCTTGCCATGAAAGGTATCAAGGTGCATTTTTCCACAATAGCAACAATGATACAGAAGTTTGTGAGGCGTCATAGAAGCACTGCTAAGAGAGACGTCAGCTACCATGGTGATACATGGAGTTACTGTACGTCAGACTGATGTGTTGCCAAAGATCATTTTAAACCTTTCAATTAAAGGTTTTAAAAAGCGAAATGTGTCGATTAAGACACGTATAAATGTTTCTCATGAGTTTCTGCTAAAACAAATCAAACAGTACATTTAGAGCTTGTCGCACTAACGTCATCTTTTTTTTTCCTTTATCAAACTGTGAACATTTAAATAGGTTGCTCTTTCTCACAAATCCAAGAAATAACCCTTCATGAATTATTGATGAGCGCCAAGAGGATTAATTATTAAGCTGTAAAACCTTTAGCTAATGTGATGTGTTCAGAGTGGCACTAATGCTTGTGACAAAGAAAGAAACCCCAAATCCTTGCATGTTTTCTTTAGTTTCGATTTAAAAGTAAAACATAGTGTCATGATTATACAAACATGGCGCAAAATCGATCAATTGATCAAAAACTATATCAATTATAAATTTACTAAATTCCTCTGTATCTTTCTCAGTGCATCAGGACAATTAATACAATTCCGTCTGGTTGTATTATAATTATGATACAATGATAATAGCAATGATTTTATTAATAATCACATTCATTTCTATAAATGGCAAGTTTGAATACATAGACATACATAGACAAACCATGAAAAATCACTCCTTGGAACTAAAAGGTGTGTACATTTTGCTGAAATTGCAGAGAAAATGTTGCAAGTTGGTAATTAAGTTAATAATTGTAATATTCCGGGGTTCTTTTATGAGACTGGAAAGAGAGGTCATGGACTCCACGTGGCTTCAACTCTTATTTTTAATCCCAGCATAACACAGATAAACACACCCTTCCGCAAACCGTTTAAGGTACTCATTTTACGTATAACACAAATAACTCACTGGGATGGTTTCTATATATAACAATATATTACAATAATGTCTTTAAAAATTGAATGGTTGGATTACAATAATCAAAGATCTATCCAAATTCTTTTTTTTTTTTTTTTTTTTTTTCTTGATGCCCTCGGCGACTATGGGCATGGTCGCTGTCCCTGGGGGCGCTGCTCTTGGTGCTGCTTCCGTTCCGGGTCCTTCTGGCCTGGGGTCTGATCCCTGCTGGCTCTGGGCCCGCTGGCGAGTGCCCGCTGGCTGCCCGTTCGGCGCGGCTCTGTCCGTCTGCTGGGCGTGGGCCTTGGCTCCGCTGCTGGGGTCTCGGGCGGGGGGCTCTCTGGGCCCTCCCCTCGGGGGTTGGGTGCTTGGGTGTGGGTGGGTGGGGATGGCGGGATGCTGGCGGGGGGCCTTGGGGTTGGGGGTTGGGGTCGGTGGGGGGATGCGCTGGGTGCTCGACTGCTTGGGGCTTCCTCGGATGTGTGTGTGGGGGGCGGTGGCTGCCTCTCAGCCTGGGATCTTGGGGGCATCTGGGGGGTTGCTCGGCCGTGGGGGGTGGCCTGGGGCTCCCTGGCTCTTTCTGCTGGCCTGGCTACATCTGTGGGCCTGGGGCAGTTCCTGGGTTTGCGGTAGCGGTTTTTTGCACATATACTGGTATACGATGCACTGGCACGCCTTGGGATGTGGGATAAAACTCATACTGGGCTTAACTTTAGACACGTTAATCCCAAATACCTGCTTTAGGTATTACCACTCACTCAGTCCCCCTGTTCACAGCCACCACCATTATAGCTAAGCTTCACACTTATCACTATACTGGCTTGATTACACAACATAATAAGCACAATATATTCTACAACTTCACATCTCACCCTCACTGTAAAACAATCTATTCTTCCCACCCTTTCTATTTCCTACCTTGAGTCTCTCCTCCCTGCTCCCTTTCCCCTCCCCCTCCCTCTCCACTTAGGTGTAACACTGCTCTCCCTTTTTATATTATCCCTTTAATAAAATATTTCTCACCCTTCCTTAGGGAGGGCTGGTGAAGGTCACAATTAGGCATTAAAATAAATCAATTTATTTTATTTCAATAACAAAACATGCATTGCTGTCTCATAATGATTGCACTTCTTGTAGTGTTGACCTTTGACAGCATTTGCAGACAAGAAAAAAAAAAAGATCTATCCAATTTCTGACCCGCATGTTCCTGTTTTCAGGGTCGTGGGGATAATCATTAAAAAATTACTTAGTTTAATATACATAGAGCTCAATAAAAGTATAAACGAAAGAACGTTTTGAATGTTTACCTCATGTCTAAATGTCATTGAACACCTTTGTGAAAATTCATTTTTTTAATACAGGGATTGAAACAAAAGATTGAAAAGGATCCTCAAAGCATGTGGTCATTGAATGAAGTCCAGGAGAAATTTCTTGTGGTGCCTTCATGTAGGCGGAGAAATTCCTGAGTCAACAAATTCCACTTGACAATATTTCAAAATTGTTAAATTCACGTGTGAAATGGATACATCAGTTGACAAATGTCAGCATTTAATCTATTTTAATCCATTTATTTTTATTCATTTATTTATTCCCATGATGAGGGGTTGGGCCGGCCTCCTGCATGTCCCTGGTGTGTTTCCACCCAGGTGTTCCTAATCTCCTGATTGCCTTCACTGCATTACTTAAAGGGGCAGTATTATGAAAAATTCACTTCATAATAGTTATGCTACAGTTAATATACATCTCTTTAGCCTCATTCAGAGGGCCAAGGTGGAAAAAGTTATGTTTCCTCTCTCCCTTGTTATTTCATAATTTGTAAAAAGTCAGCTTTAAATGGGCGAGTTGGATTTTTCTCGATACTTGACGTCACGTAGTGGAAACTACGGTGCACTATGGCAGCCTCGCTTTTGTCAGTCTGCCCCAGCGCAGCTGTGGCTACAATAGTAGCTTACCACCACTATGTGTGGCATGAAAGAATATAGCCTTAATTCTGTAAAGTGCTTTGAGTGTCTATGATAATGCGCTATATAAAATCCAATGCATTATTATTATTGTCATTATTATTATTAAAAATGTGAGCTCCTCTCTCTCAAACTAACTTACAGCTAAAACATATAAAATATATATTGTACTTTATTGTCGTATATGTAAAGCTACATACACAAAATGTGCTCTCTGCATTTAACCCCTCCCTGAGAAGCAGTGGGCAGCAACCAGAGCAGTTCCATTTTTAGTGTCCGTTATACCGCCTTGCATCACCTTTGAGATGATCTGACGTATTTGTAACCCAATGCGATGCAGCTGTTGGACAAAACAGTGGATTATCACCTTGAATGGACTATTCCTGTAATAAGTAATGGAAGAAAGTGACGTAGCAGCTCCAGTGAGTGTTTGAAGCAGCTGACAGCTGATTGAATTTGCTGAAACAATGTTTGTCTGACTCACAATCACAATAGCCGCTTAAATAACCATGTGTTTTACTGTAATGTGCAGTTTTTTTGGCTTACAGCCATAAGTGTGTCTGGATAGCAAAAGAAAATTGCTAGTGATCAGCTGTGGTGTGGAGCCAGCGTCTACAGACACGCCTACGCATGAATATTCATAAGTAGGCCCCAAAAAAGCCCATTTTTAGAACTGCTCAGAAAGTCACTTTTCAGAGGCTAAAACTCTGGAAAACAGGCGAGATTTAGGAAAATAAACCTCAAATACTATGACGTTGGGGTTCTTAGAACAAATGGAGATTAGTGAAAAATAGCATAATACTGGACCTTTAAAGCTGCAGGAGATAATTTTTTTAACAAATAAAGACATAGCGAAGGCCTTGTAGATCATTAACTAAAAAAATATATATATTTGGTTGAAATTGTCACTCCACATAATTCAAGAAATCTACTGTACATTATGGAAAAACGTTCATTTACTCTCAGGATTCAAAGGGACATGTTTTACAAAATCTGGACAAAATGGACAGAGTATGTCAAATCCATAAGGTCAGATCTTGTATAAATGTAAATGTTTTAAGTGAATGGATACCATTTTTGTACAGGTGCTCTTCCCATAATTATTCATAATCAAAAATATAAAAAATCAAAAATTGCAAAAAAATAAAAAAATGACCACTTTACTGTAAACGCTTGGTCTGTTGAAATGTTGAAAGATTCTCTCACTACGAGACATTTCATTTCGTCCGGACTTGGGTCTTTCGGGTAAACTCTGAAGTAAACATCCATCATTGTTTTGTAGCAACTTTCAGTGAAAACACCATAACTTTGGCAGAGTTTTTGGTGCAAACAAACTCACAAAATCACAGTTAGAATGAAGTAAATGACTTATATGCATCTCTCTCTGAGTGTTTACAGTAGAGATAAAAACAGACAAGTGGAAATTTCAACCTACTACATTTGGTTGGGAGTAATCTATCCTTGATTTATTGATCTACACTTTCTTTATCTTTTGAAAATATAATCTCCAGCAGCTTTAAGTGTACTTGAACACAGAATGGGGTAGGGCTAGGTGATAGGGAACAAAACTCATATTCAAAATAGCGATATATGATATAAAGACATTTTTGAGTTGAATATACTGATGCATATCACACAGGCACATTTATTAACAAACAGCTGCACAATATGTGCCACTTTCAGCTTGTTCCTCCTATAAGGGACAGCACGTGTGAGTGAGTTCTGTATTGTGGCGTTTTTTAGGGGATGGCTCTGGGTTAGGACGCACTCGACAATCCATCTAACTGTGCTTTTCATGCTGTAGTAGTGAAAGTAATGATTCTTCAAATGACTGTTTTAATATAAAATTAGCTAAAAATGATTTTGTTATAGACTATATTGTAATTTTTTATATTGCCAAAATAAAAATCTCGATATATCTTAACTCTCAATATCTGCCAGGCCACAGTTTCACATCTTTCCACCTGCTCTGTCTGTGTTGCTTGCCTCTTTGTCCTTTGCACTTGAGTGCCATCCTCCACCTTCTCTCTTGGACAAGGATTTTCCTGTTGTGTTGCTGTTGCTGAAAAACAGTTTTCCTCCAGAAAAGCTCGGCCTACGACAAAAACACACTCTCACCCCAGGCTCCCTCTTTGTCTCATTTTCATACAGCGGCCTAGTGCTGGCTACAAAGGTCACGCTGCAGAAGCTCTCCTCATCAGAATACAGATCAAAACAATGTGAAAAGTATATGCAGAAGGTCACAAATGCTCTGTTTATCTAAAAAATTAACTCCACAACATTGTCTGTTACAATGTGCATGTGTGCGCGTCCCTGTGTGTGTCTTCAGGCATCAGCCAACACTGTTGCCTTAAGGTAAAGCCAGCTGTCTAAATGTATCCGCTCTTTCTTCCTATGAAGACACACACACACACACACAAACACACACACACGCTATAATCCTCTTACTGGTTAAATATGAGGATCACTGAAACCTGAATATTTCAGTAAATACATATTTTTGTCAGTTTCTCGTGTCTACAGATCCTTTCCTTCCATGTTTTTGCTCCTTTGAGGATAAAACAACTGTTTCTGCAGTCTTCTATAACAAATTGTCCTGTTTAGGCAAGGCAAGGCAAATTTATTTGTATAGCGCATTTCATACACAAGGCAGCTCAATGTGCTTTACATGATCAAAAAGTGCAAAAGACAACAGCTTAAAATCGATCAGAACATTAAAGTTTGCAACAAAATATTTAAAATCATCAACAAACATTAACAACAACGTGACCAAAAATCTCTCTCTCAATCATACGCAGTAGAGAAAAAAAGTGCCTTTAACTTTGATTTAAAAATGTTCACATTAGATGCTGACTTCAGCTCTGCTGGCAGTTGGTTCCACTTCTTTACAGCATAACAACTAAACGCAGCATCGCCATGTTTACTGTGAGCTCTGGGCTCCACTATCTGACCTGTGTCCATATGCTGGGTTCATACCTGACTAACATCTCACTGATGTATTCTGGACCAAACCCAGTGGCCGTGTCACGTTTCCCTTGGGATTGTGTTGTGTTAATTAACATTATTACCAATATGTCTATAAAGAAACAACTGACTGAATTGTCAGTGTTTGTGTTACACCTACACAAAGCTAAACAACAGTCGCCCACACTCTGTGCCTGCTGCCAGCACCTTCTGCTTTACACTTGTGTTTCTCTAAATCAGTCATTCGCTACTGCTCCGGCTTCACGACCCAAAAGCTTTCATTAATAACAATATGTGACCCAAAACAAGGAAAAAGGTTCATATATCCGGATTCATGTTTTGAAAAGACGGAGCATGTCTGGAGCAGAACAAAAAAATATACCTATAAGGTGCACCGGTTTGTTGTTTTTATTGTTAAGACGCATTAAGTGAAACAAAATAGTCAGATAAGTCAAACTTTAATCAACTCATTAACAATAATTCTCAACGTTGTTCAGGTTTAACACATAAAATACAGAACAATACACTCACTTTTTCAGTTCAGTATGTTGAAGCACAGTACTGGTACATATCACTCCACGAGGCGCCTGACTACGGTAGTCCTAAAGTGCCAAAAATCCATCACGCAGTGCAGCTTCATAGTTTACCAAAGTTGTACTAAAGCATTTTGACATTAATTTCATACATAAGGCGCACCTGATTATAAGGCGCACTGACGATTTTTGAGAAAATTAAAGGATTTTAAGTGCGCCCTATAGTAAATACAGTAAATCATTGTTGGGTAACATTTAAAGAATGAGTTTATGTTCAAATTAAAATGTCTTACAGATAGAGAGAACTTATATTCTTACTGAACTACCTTTCAATGATTCGTGCTGAATCAGATTTTGGATCTTTATTTCAAAAAGGCAACAGTTAAAATGATGAGCATTAACATTGAAAATAAACCAAACAGTTGCCTAAATCATAAAATAAATAAAAATTAAATGGTTTTCCTTGGGAAAAAAAATTATGGACTGTATTTTTAATGTCTTGTCTCTGTCTTGCTGAATGGCTAATGACCTTCAAAATTATGGAAAACACTACAAACTTCTATAAGGAAAATTACATCACAATTCGTGTAAAATTACATCACATTTTTTGTAAAACTACATTTACATTTTATGCAAACTTACATTCACAATTCATGTAAAATTACATTTGAAAATGAAACAAAATATGTTAAAAACAACCCTATAATTATTGACTTATAAAATTAAAGGTAGATATTTAAATTACTGGTAGTATCTGTTAATTTACAGTTAGTATACATTGTCTTATGGAAAACTGGAATAAATCTGTAAAAAAAATATACAAAATATTTTATTTAAAATGACAGTAATCGTCATTAAAAATATTGATGTTATCTTACAGTTGTAATTTTAAACATAAAACCTAGTATTACTGAAAATATCTGTGAACCTACTGCAATTTCATTGTTTTTTATGAAAACAGCAAAAATCTGTAGGCTTAAAAAAAATGACTGAATATTTCCAGTAAAATTACATTATTTTGTTACAGTGCAGTGTTAGAATCCTCCTTAATTTCAGAATCCTAAACTTATTTTCCCATTTTTACTCCCACTCCACACTACATACATCTGATACCAGTTTAACGCAGAATGTAAGTCCACTATGAACTAGAACAGGAATGTCAAACTCATTTTACTTAGGAGCTATGTTTACTGTAATCTCAAGTGGGCTGCAGCAAAAAAATACAGCGTTTTGGAGGGATAAAATATATTTTTTTACAATTTGTACTCAAGTTTATCATTTAAAGAATGTAAAATAAAATAAAAAAGAAAAAAGAAAAGTTTTAATGTATGCTAATTTGAGGAAATATGTTGGAGAACAAGCATTGGTACGGAAGCGTAGAGCTGCCATATTGAAAACATATATTTTTGATCACTATATTGTACAAATGTGATATATTGTTTGCACAATATAAGTATATTGTTTGTATAATATGAATGTTTGTACAGTATAATATAATTTTTGTACAATATAATATCACTTTTGTACAACAATATACTATATTGTTCGTACAATATAAGTATATATAATACATGTATAAAAAAGTACGTAAAATTTAAAGTGTTCTAGCAAAAAAAATTGCAATTATAAAATGCAGAAATCAATAAGAAGTTCTAAAAAAAAGTTCCCTCCTTTTTTTTTTTCTTACCTGAAGGGACTGAGATATCTGCAACTAAACTTTAAAGGGGACATATCATGCTAAATCTACTTTTTTAGCCCTTAAATGTTTAGAAGTACAGAAAAGTTCAAATTAGTCTCTTCAGGTGCTCTGTTGATATCTTTATATTCTGTTTTGGTCATATTTTGCAATCTGTTTAAATTTTTCTATTCTCTATTACGTTTTTTGAACAATAACATCACAGTATTTCAGCAGAACTGCCAAATTAGGACATCAACTCCAGGCCCAACAATTCGAGCAAACTGGCCTTTTTTATTTCTCGCTTTTATTTTGTAGTCCAAGCTCAAGGATGCCGAAGTTACGAGAGGATAAGTCAAAATGTTGGGTTGTTGGATGTAGTAACCCACACGCTTCATTACACCGTCTCCCAGCATCAGAACCTTTTCGAAGTACCTGGTTGAGTTTTATTTTTCACAGAAATGTACCCACATCTGTGGGTAAGGTCATTTTTGTGTGCGCGAAGCACTTCAAGGATGACTGCTTCTGCAACCTCCGCCAGTATAAAGAAGGATTTGCAGAAAGACTTTGTCTGATTGAGGGTTCAATTCCTTCTATCTTTGGAGACGACGAACAGAGCACTTCGGTAAGCTGTAAATAACGCTAAAAAGTGTGATGATAAGACGTCCCTGTCATTGTTTTGTTGGCATTAGCAGTTGCACCGTCTTCATATGTTAGCGCTGTGTGCTCGTTTTAGATCCTTGATGATATGGCCTACGTGATTTAATTTAAGTCTAAAGTTTTCATTAGTCATTTCATTTTGCCGTTTTTGTCTCCGAAAAGATTGTATTAAAATGCATTCCGTGAAGTTAGCTTGACGCTAGCGTTAGCTGGGCGCTAGCGTTAGCTCGGCGCTTGTGTTAGCTCACTTGTTAGGGTTCTGCAGGTTCATCATCTTCATTTTCATCTCGCTCCGACTCTGGCTCGAACATGTATGGCTGGATGACAAGTCTTCTGTTGTTGAAATTTTGTAAATAACGTGTGAATAAAAAGTTTCTAGCTAGACAATCGTATCTCTTCTATCAAACTACAAAAATTGCCGAACAGGGTGGAGTTGAACCGAGTGTCACCTCTGCAACCTGGAGAGGGGGCGGGGTATGAAGTGTCTCATTTGCATCTAAAGAGACCGCACCAAAACGAGTTGCTCTCAGAAGCACATCAGAAAAGGGGGTGGAGCTATAATAATGAGGAATTCAGACCCAAGCATTGCAGTTCCGCTTTATATAGACCACAACTGTATGATTTATATGTAAAAAGGAAAAATTTAAAGGCATGACATGTCTCCTTTAAGATGATTACACAATGATTTATATGTTTGTTGTACTTTTTAAAAACACAATGAAAACATTAATACATTCTTCCCGCAGGTCTAAGGAGAATCTCTGTCGGGCATTGAGTTTGACACCTTTGAACTAGAGGTTCAGTGGTGGTTCGTCTGGACCAGCTTTTCTAAAGCAGTGCTGGAGGTCAGCAGCGCTACAACCAGACTTCTCAGTTTGATCTGTCCTGACGGCTGAGCAGCTAAATCTGCTCCTCAGCAGTGAAGAACAAGCAGCTGTTGTTCTGCGGAGAGAAAAAGAGCCGACGCCTGAAGGAGATGATGCATTTGGATGAACGAAGGAAGAACAGTGATCTCCTGACCTATTGTCCTTGAGTGAGGACATCCCATGCCAGATACCCCACACGTGGCATCCAAATATTTTTTTTTTGTCAAACTTAGTCACGTGTCAATAAGGAAAGCAGGATGTAGTCTTGTTTTTCAATCATGGTGCGTTTCCATTGGCTGTATCGGCTCTACACGGCTCCGCACTCCTCAGTTTTGGAACCTGATACTATTTTTCTGGAGCATTTCCATTGAGCCTCAACCTGACAAACGAAACTGCCAGACTCCATGACCTGCACTTTTTTGCTCCCATTTTCACAAGATTGCCAACAAAAATCAATGGTGGCCAAATGCGTCCTCTCTGTGCATGAGTTGATGACTACGCTGTGATGATTCTCCGAATCAATCAGTGTCTGCTTTGTGCCTACGTCACATTTTCAGACCAGGGCAGCTTTTCTTGGAACCTCAACTAAGGAGGTACAGTAATACCTCGTTTATCGCGGGGGTTAAGTTCTAAAGATAACCCGCAATAGGCAAAATCCGCGAAGTAGTCAGCTTTATTTTTTACAATTATTATACATGTTTTAAGGATGTAAAACCCCTCACCACACACTTTATACACTTTCCACAGACAGGAATGAACATTTCTCTTTTATTTCAACACTCTCAAAGTTCAAACCTTCGTACAATTTAAAATATAAACCTGTTTTCAAACCTACAGCACTTCAGAGTCACACTGCTAGCGATCAGACATTGATGCCGAACGCATTCAGAGTCTTTGTTGACGATGACGTCAGGCCGTCAACACAGACACCGGTCTGTTCACCCATTCAACCATGGAGTAAAAGCTGTGTGTGACCACCTGGAGCTGTATGACACGGCCTTTATAACCAGGACCGGACAAGGAAGGATTTGGCGTGGAGGAGAATCAGGGAGGAGGTGGTAGTAGAAGGTAAAAGTTATCTCTGTAGCACTGAGCTAGGATAGCATTAGCCGCTAATCACACCGGCTTTTTTCACTGGTGGTTTATGTTCATGGGGAGAAAAAGGAGCATAGCTCCTCACTTCAGCAGGCAGTGAAAGTCACCGTGTTGGATGTGTTGCTGGTGGGTAAAGGCCAGTGTTGTGCTAGTTACTGAAAAAAGTAACTAGTTACCGTTACTAGTTACTTTATTCACAAAGTTACTATTTTGATTACTTATACCAAAAAGTAATGCGTTACTGGAAAAAGTAACTTTTGAGTTACTTAGAATTAAAGAATGTATTTTTTTTTTGGGTCATTTGTGTCCATACAGCTTCATATTAGTGCTGTAATAATATAATAATCCACTGTTGATCAACTGCTATAAAACAACCATAAATTATGTGCATATAAAGCACAAAACAGCTGCTCCAAAATTAAAACAGTAATTTTTCAGCGTTAACACAGTAATGTAAAGTAAGCTGTGCATATTCCAGGTGCACATTCTGCTGTTGAAAATGCTTATGAAAATAAATGTGGAAAAACAAATTCACAGCATTTTTCTCAGCTACACAATGCTAAACATATCAGGCTAATGAGCTGCTGTTAGCAGTGACTCTGCAGTAGCGACAGGCTTCTTATTTACAACACATACACATACCATGCAATAGTTTGGCTGACCTGTCCGTGGATTACAGTCACAGTCCGTTACAATCCAGTCGCAGCGTTAGCTTAACTTCACTGATGCATCTTTTGGAGACAAAAATAATACGCGTATTTCCACTCGACCTGCTCTCGCATTGACTCACCATGATTGGCGCACGTGATGTAAACAGAGACACGCTGACAATGCTTCTTTTTCTACTGTTTTACCATGTTTGGCACGGTGTCCCGCAAAAATATGTAGCGCCACTGTAAACAGGAAGTACACTGCAGCTAGCAAAGTAACGGACAAACGCACCATATTGTAATGGTAACGGCGTTATTTCTTTAGAAAAATATTGCGTTACAGTACTAGTTACTGTCAAAAGTGATGTTGGGGCGGGAACGTGTTACCGCCCAACACTGGTAAACGCAGAATTAGCCGATCAGGACGCAGAACACAATGCGCGTTCATACGCTGTAAAAAAATGCATCCAAAATTGCACTGTAAAAAAATCCTCAAAAAACCGAGGCTGGGAAAGGTGAACCACGTTATAACGAGGGACTACTGTACTAAAAAAGGCAACACCAGGTACCCTGGAGGAGGTACTTTTTCCCAGTGGAAACGGGGTGAAAAAGGAGCGTAGAGCCGATACCACCAGTGGAAATGCGTGTGTGAACCCTTTGTAATGACTTGAATATCTGCATAAAATGTAATCTAATTTTCTTCTCTGTCCGGTGTATGTTTTCATGTTTTTATTGGACACAACATGTCAACCTTCACGGTCCAGGCTGGAAAAAGTAATGAAAACCTTTGGCTTTATTAACTGGTTAATGGACCTTTGGCACCAATAATCTCACCAAAATGTTTCCAGTAGTTGCAGATCAAACTGTCAGGAGGAAATTTGGACGATTCTTCTTCTCAAAACTGTTTCACTTTTATTTTTGGGATGTCTTGTCTGAAACGCTTTCTTGAGGTCGTTCCAAATCGTCTCAATCTGGTTGAGGTCAGGACTCTGACTGGGCCGCTCCAGAAGGCGTATTTTCTTCTGTTGAAACCATTCTGTTGTTGATTCACTTTAAAGCAATAGTTAGTTGAATGTTGAATCACCCATCATCTGTTGAATTGAAATGTTTGGATGAATAGTCTGTAGTTCTCCAGTAAAATGTCTTCGTACTTTTTTCCTTTTCTGTCTATAATTTCAATCTGTCAAGGCTGTGGCAGCAAACCAGCTTTAAACCAAGATTGCCTATCATACTTAAAGTTGGGCTGAGTGTTTTTCCTCACACGTAGGGGTTTGTACGTTCCCTCCAAACAACTCGTGTTTGGTTTCATCTGTCCACAGAGTATTTAGCAGCAGTGCTGTTAAACATGGTGATCTGTTGCAACTTAAAACATGCAGCACTGTTTTCTTGGAGAGCAGTCGCTTCCTGTCGTGTCGTATAAACTCTTTTCTTCCTTAATGTAATCACAAATTTGTCTATCATCAGAGATGCAAGCTAGCCAAACTATGGAAGCCATAATGAAGATTTCACATTTGGAATACATATACTCAATTTAGGTGTACTAGTGCACGAGTACACTTTACTAGTGAAGCAACAAGGCAAAAGGAATTTATTTGTATAGCGCATTTCATACACAAGGCAATTCAATGTGCTTTACATGATTAAAAGATGCAACATTGAACAGTTTCAAAATGAATAAGAACATTAAACTCAGCAGTAAAAACATTAAATCAACGATAATATGATTAAAAGTCTCCCTCTCAGTAATAAGCAGTAGAGAAAAAGAGTGCCACTAACTTGGATTTTAAATGGCATTTTGTTCCACTTCTTTGCAGCAATGCAAAGAAGTTCATAGTTTTTCATCAAACAAGGTAAGTACAAAATAAACACAATTTCAGGTCAGTACATTTTATTACAATACACTACAATTTAATTTTAAACTCTTTACTAAATCAATGCAGGTAAGTAATCTGTAAAATAAGGCATTAACCAAACAGAAAACTAGGTCTACTTTTATAACCAGAAACCATTTTCCTTATGTTTATTTCGATTAAGATATTACAATTTTAATTTTAATTTATCAATTTCCCTTTCATATTATACTGTTTTCATACATAAATTAGATATTTTCACTCTGAATCTTATTAAAGAGAAATTTGCTATATTTTAAATACTAGTTTATTTTAGCCCTTAAATACGTAAACAAGGTTTTGATTTAATTTTAAACTATTTTATTTATTTTAACAGTCCAGTCCTTATGAGCTCACAGTAGCTCTTTGGTTTCAGTCCTTTTCCCATGTGTATTGTGCAGTGCACGTTTCTCGGCTCCGTTGTGCACAGCCAAAGGCTGTTTATAGGGTGACTTTCTCATCGGTGCGATTGCGCTCACCTGTTGAGGTGCGCCGCGGAGAATCATGCGCGCACACGGAGCAGTATGAGCACGCGCTGGCATGCGCTTGGAGCGGCACATGCCCCCAGCATTAAGCCTGGTTTATGCTTGACGGGCGCGGGACGTCGAGAGGTGCGTGAGCCAAAAATGACGTCACCGCTCACCCCGCGCTCGGAGCACTCAGGCAGATCACCGCAACAGTATGGTTATCACAAAATCACACTGAACCACTGGTTGTAATACATAAGTTAGTCACTGTTATTTTCTGTTGGGATCGTGTCTAACTGAGTGTGTATGTTTAGACCTAACACTGCTGGAAGTCGCCATCTTGGAAAGCCCATGGCCTAATAGCTTCGACTAAGTTATTATATTTTTGGCTTGAAAAAACATGTTAGTGAGTATATTTAAGTGTACTGTTCATAACTCATAAGACTGTGTTTTGTGAAAGTTAAGCATAAACGGTGTGTTATATAAATAACCGCTGATCACGGTAAATGTTAGCGTTAGCACATACATGCATTTTCCCATAGACGTTAGCATGAAGCTCACGGACTTTTTGTATAGTGGTTTGTTCTGTCTATGAAAATACTAATATGTATTTGTATGTTCAGTTTACAGTGTTTCCTGAATAAAGACTATGCATATCGTCTGAATCTGAGTTTTGGGGCCTGTTTTCCATCTGCCCAGCTGTGGTTGCGGGGGCAGAATACTTGTGTTAAAGTAAATTAATAAACATGAATAAGATTGATTGTATTTAAAAAGATACAGGTGGTTTCAGTCAATGAAGTGAGATAAAGGCTCGTTCAAACGTTTTCCTCTCAGTTCTGTTTCCTCTGAAAAGGATATAATGGTGTTTGTTCACCTTTTTTTTGGGCCACAAAATGTGATTTTCTGATCCAAGGGCCACATTAACAACATTCATGTCAGAACGATAACCAATCTGAGGCATCTATAACAGCAAAAAATAAAGAGTTTGTGTTTTTGTTGTTTAATTGTGTGTTTTTGCTGAATTTTTGGAAGCTTTTTTGTGTGTTTTTGGATTATCTTTGGAGTAATTTTGTGTTTTTGTTGTCCTTTTTGTGTATTTTTCAGTAACGTTTTACTGTTTTCTGGAGTTATTTTGTGTATTTTTGTTGTTTATTCAGCATTATTTTTTATTAATTTTGTGTGTTTTTGGAGACATTTTGTGCGTTATCTTTGGGGATGCATGAAATTATAAGAATGGTCTCATGTGGCCCCTGGGCCACTAATGCCCATGTCTGCTTTAAGTGGGTTTCCTCCTTGTTGTCTTAAACATAGATTTTGTGCTAATTACTTACTCTAAAGGATTGACTGTCCCTTTGTTTGTTAGCCTCAGAAAGAATAGGCCACCATGTAAATCTTTCTTTTTATGCCTCATGTTTGCAGCAACAAGCTCCATTTTGCAGTTTGTCATAAACATAATACTTTGTCTTATTTCAAAGTATTGGTTTCCGTGTATGTGTGTGGGTGGAAGTTTGGGGATGGCGGTGGGGCACCAAGTCTACTCTCGCCTAGTGCACCATATTACCCACTGTTGATATCAATGATATCTATCATGCTCAAATGGTTTCCATACTAAATTTTCTCTTTTTATCGATAAACAGTTCTACTGTTGGCTGATGAACATCAAGACTTTTAGAGATAACTTAGTAACAGTTTTCCGCTTCATGCAAGTCAACGATTATTAACTGTAGGTCTTCTGAAAGCTCTGTTCTGCGTGGTATGGTTCACATCAAGTAATGCCTCTTAAGAATAGAAAACCTAAAACATCTTGAATCTTCTCATGCAACTTGGCTGACTCTTGACTTTGTTCGCTCCTGAAGATGTAATAGACCCAGGGGCTTGCACACGTTACCCAGCCCAACTGTAAATGTTTACATGTTGTGTTCAATAAACATATGAAATTCAGAGCACATTTAACTATAATTTACTCAGGAAATCTTACATTTTCCCGGAACTGTAATTCAGAATCTCCAATGGTGCAAAGTAAATGTTTATGGCAGTTTGAATGAATGTGTTTCTATGATTACAGCTTCAGACCACTCATTAGTACTACTCATCACTTATTAATAACTGCTTAGATGAGATGAGATCAGGTAAAATCAGCTAAAAATGCTAATCTTGTGACATTTTAAAGTCCAAACAGACATTTTAGAGGCTTTCAATTAGTTTGAGGGACATAACTCATGTTAAGTCTGTCAAATATTTGCCGTCACTCTCTCCTGAGTTTAACGATGGATGGAGTGATCTTTTCTTTGAGGTAAATGAGTTTGTGAACTGTTGGATTTGAGGTTTTTTTTAGTTTGTTTTCCTGCAAACATAGCAGAAGATGAACAAAACTGAGTCAGATTCTCACATTACTGACATTTGAATCAGGTACATCACACACGGACACACACTTGCCAATTCGTGGTGACTCAGTGCGTCTGTGGGCGGAGCATCTGAGTCACCATCAAACAACTTCTGAGCCAATAATACTCTCTCTCTCTCTCGCCATCCATCGCTGCACACCTCCAGCATCTCTCCATCAAGCTCAAAACAAATCAGATGCTAAAAGAATTCCCAAAATCATGTAAGAAATAATGTTTTTGAACCGTTCAAACTGTAATCTGACAATTACTTTTAGTTTCTCTCGTGCCATACTCAGTTTTTTTATTCTATTATTTCACCTTGTTGGGCTGTTAAAAGATAGTTATTTTGCTGAATGAATGAATGAAGTCATGCGATACCTTTCTTCAGTCTTCTCTGAAGGTGTCAGATCGTCCGTTAGACGACAATCATCTTTCAGACCCCTGAAGACAACATTTCAGCTAATAGTGTTTACAGATGTGTTGTGCGTCTTCTGTCATGGTTCTGTTTTAAATTTCCAGTCTCCTTTTGTTTCTGCACAGCATCGCCATCGCTATAGCAACTACAAAGCCAAACACTAAACAAAGATGCAGCTGAAAAATGTGTGTTTTTGTGTTTGAAAAGTGTGTGTACGTGCGTGTATGTGTTATGTAACGGGCGGTAACTTTTAAGGGTTTGCCAACATCACGAACATGTTGGAGGAATTATGTTTGTGGGGGGGTGGGTGGGTGGGAGGGGGATACCAGTGATTCCTCACATTTACAATCGTGGTGACGAGTCTCTGGTGTGGTGTGAAACAGCGCTGCGATTCTGTGATTCAGCATTGGAGTAAACAAAAGAAGCAATAATGTTACATTTTCAAAGCAGAATTTAAGCTTTTGCTGAAGGAATCTTGTATTTGAAGACACCATTAGAACAAAATATTCGAACTAACCATCAGAGAGAACAGAAACGTTAGGATCAACCGAAAACAAGCCAAGATTTTCTTTGAGGTAAGTGAATATGGATTGTTCTGCAGCTGCAGAGTCAGTCATCAGAACGTTTCACCTGCTGAGGCTGCAACAAGCAGCAGGAACTGAAACCGCAAAAGACCTGCAGATGATCACCTTGAACTATTCAAATCTCGATATTGGGTCCACGATACAATTCGGATCCCGATATTTTTTTTTTTAAATACATTGATTTATTTTATTGCTTAATTGTGACCATCACCAGCCCTCCCTAAGGAAGGGTAAGAAATCTTTTATTATAGGGAGGATATAAAAAGGGAGAGCAGTGTTACACCTAAGTGGAGGGGGAGGGGGAAGAGAGCAGGGAGAAGAGACTCAAGGCAGGAAATAGAAAAGGTGGGGAAGAATAGACTGTTTTGCAGTGAGGGTGAGATGTGAGGTTGTAGAATAGAAATGTAGAAATCCCGATATTTTTTCAAAGAAAACGTTAATCAAAGATTGGGATGTAATCAGCGGTGGACTGGCCATCTGGCTTATCGGACCTCGTCCTGGTGGGCTGTTGACCCAAAGTGAGCCGGTCCGCTCCGATACTTTTTTTTTTCTTTTTTGACAAGCGAGTGGAGGCAGAAGGTGACCAAAAATTGTCCCAAAGTGGGAAAAAACGTGGCAAGAAAAGAGTGACAAGTGACTAAAATGGGCCAATAGTAGTCAAGACTGGCCAAAAAAATGGACAAATGAAGAGGAGGTGGTATGTAATGGAAAAGGATAGCTTCAAAGGGCAAAATGTGGCAAACAATAGCGAAAAAGGACAAAAATGTGGAACAAAAATAGGCAAAATGTCAGGGAATAAAGGAAGTAAGTGCTATTTATTGGGGAAAAGGTAGCATATTTGGTTGAAAAGTGGCTAAACAAAATGAAAGAGAGGACAAAAATTCAATAAAAGTGTCAACTTGCAAAAATGGACAAAAAATAGGAAAAAAAAGGAAAAAGTGTCAGAACTTTTTGAAAAGGGTTAAAGATTGGACAAAGGAAGTTGCAAAATGGTCAAAGGAATTAGGGGTTAAAAGTTTCCCCCTTTTAAAATTTTCTGGTGGAATAATAATTAAAATGAAGACATAAAGGGCCACATGTTGAGCATCAGTGACTTAATAACGGCTTCTACGTGGTGTTGCTGATAATGTAGGAGGCTGGTCTGGACATAAATTGCCTGGGAGAAATACTTGTCTCTTGTCCACTCCTGTATGTAATAATGCACTTCTCCACAACTCCTTTCATTTTGAATACAAACAGAAAAAAACTAATTAGTCAAAATACAGATTCTTCTTTTTTTATTTAAATTGTCAATAATGTTTTTAACTAATTTATTTTCTTCTTATAACCATCTTACAAACCTTCAAATGTTTGAACTTATAAACCAAAATAAACTGCACAATTCTTCATTCATCACCATGCAAAGTTGAACAAATAGATGCTGACTTTCCTCGGATCATTAATACGCGCGCATGAACGTGAATAGTGTTGGGTTAAAACGGGTTCAGGCTTTAATAGACATCGGCTTCACTCGGCTCTGAAAGGTTCGGGCCGTGTTTTGTCGTACTCGGGCTGGGTCGGGTCTTCTTTCCTTTTTTACTAAAACAGCCACAGCACCCCCTATTGTTTAAGCAGAGTATCGATGCACATACTGTGCTGTATTGATTTTAATCCCCCTTATTTGCATCGATTCTTTGCCAAATTTAGGATATCCTTTCATCCCTACCTGGAACCAAACCATGTTCTGTGTTGTCCATTATAACACAGTGGTTATAATGGACAAAGGTATAAAGTGATATATCTTACTCAAGAGTACCGTTACTTGATTTAAATTGGACACAAGTGCAACTAAAAGTAAGTCAAACATAAAATACGCATGTACGAGTAAAAAGTAGCTCAATTAAATAGTACTCAAAGTAAAAGTTACTAGTAATTTAACAAATTACTGTACTTCTCTTAAAACAAGTAACTATAAAAGCAACTCAGTTACAGTAACGTGAGTACTTGTAATTCATTACTTTCACCTCTGATAATGGAGGACATGACTCAGACTCTGCCATCACTCAGCTGCTGTCAGACACACACATCTCGCCCTCCGTCTCGCATCACTTTGACGTCCAGCATCTTGTATCACTTCACCCCCTAAACCGGCTCCACATCAGGACGACTGTCGTCACCTCGACGTGACAGGCTGGCTGCTGGCAGTGGGCGGGCCAAGTGGTGCCTCAGGTGAGTCTAATGGATATTTAATGAGGCAGAATGCCGGATTGGGCCGCGGGTACACAGCTGGAGCACTACAGCGGTTTTTGACCTGCAGTCGGTCTCAGAGCATCAAGCTGAAAGTAATGTGATTAGCATAGATGGAAATGTCTTCTTTCCCCAAAAACAGTTTGTTTATTCATGCAAACATAATCACATTTCAATGGTTGAATATTCTTTCAGGCTTCAGTTGGTGGTCTGTGAACAGTTTACCCCACAACAGTACCCATAATCATTATGCATGAAGATGTGTGTTTGGACCCTAAAGTGAGTCACTACGGTGGCCGTAAAAGCTCACAACACAACGCAGAATGACGAACGCCATGATGCAACACAAAACAAAAACGTACAGAAATACAAACTTCACAACACGAACGCTTACAACGCAACACAAATGTTCACAACACAAACGCTCATAACACAAACGCCCACAACACGAACGCTCACAACACAAGACAAACGCTCACAACACAACATGAATGCTCACAACACAACACGTAAGCTCATAACACAACGTGAATGCTCACAACACAACACAAATGCTCACAACACAACATGAACGCTGACAATACAACACAAACATCCACAACACGAACATCCACAACACAAACGCTCACAACACAAATGTCCACAACACAAACATCCACAACACAAACATTCACAACACAACACAAACATCCACAACACAAACGCTCACAACACAAACGCTCACAACACAAACGCTCACAACACAACACAAACATCCACAACACAAACGCTCACAACACAACACAAACGCTCACAACACAACACAAACATCCACAACACAAACGCTCACAACACAACACAAACGCTCACAACACAAACGCTCACAACACAAACGCTCACAACACAACACAAACATCCACAACACAAACGCTCACAACACAACACAAACGCTCACAACACAAACGCTCACAACACAACACAAACATCCACAACACAAACGCTCACAACACAACACAAACATCCACAACACAAACGCTCACAACACAACACAAACGCTCACAACACAAACGCTCACAACACAAACATCCACAACACAAACGCTCACAACACAACACAAACGCTCACAACACAACACAAACATCCACAACACAAACGCTCACAACACAACACAAACGCTCACAACACAACGCTCACACACACACACACACACACAACGCTCACAACACACCACCTCACAACCAAACCCTCACAACACAACACAACCCACACACACCTCACACACAACACAAACGCTCACAACACAAACGCTCACAACACAACACAAACGCTCACAACACAACACAAACGCTCACAACACAACACAAACATCCACAACACAAACATCCACAACACAAACATCCACAACACAAACATCCACAACACAAACATCCACACCACAAACATCCCACACAAACGCTCACAACACAACAACACAAACGCTCACACACAACACAACATCCACAACACAAACATCCACAACACAACATCCACAACACAAACATCCACACACAACATCCACACACAAACATCCACAACACAAACATCCACAACCAACATCCACAACACAAACGCTCACAACACGAACGCTCACAACATAACACAACACAACACGAACGTCCACAACATGAATGCTCACAACACAAAAGCTCACAACACAACACAAAAGCAGTCCAGTAACAATCCACAAAGAAGAGTGACATTGGTTTTCAGCGCCCCATCCTCTCACGTACCTGATCCTTTCCTCGCTCTTCTTCGTGGATTTTTATCAGACTGCTTTCGTTTGTGTTTGCATTGTGGCGTTGTTCATTTTGTGTTGTGGTGTGAGCTTTTACGGCCACCGTAGGTCACAGATCTATTTTTTTCTTCTAATTTTAAGTCCATGCCGCTTTATATTTGCATATCTGAGCTTACAAAGGTTAAGAACCACTGCTCTGCCTGACTTACAAACTAAATGAAAATGTCACACCTCTGAAGTGGATTTTCAAATGTAAGTTCCAAACTATTTTCCATGAGCAGGTCACTCTTGATTACAGCTTTGAGGTCCTTCTGGAGGGTTTTTCATGCTCTTGGTGTATTACTGTAAAAGGTTGAACTTTGCAAATAGGTTACAGTGGAGGAAAGTACTGAACTGCAGGAGTTGTGCAAAAAGATACTTTGTGCATTTTGGAAAAGGTGGACCTGTAACTTTAATGTAGGCATTTATGTATGACAAAAGGTCTTTATTTTTCATTAATTCTGTCTCTTAGGACTTAAAAGTACCTTTTGAGGGTTGTAGTCGTTCTGTATCCATCAGCAAAGTGATATGAGGTGAGTGAGTGTGATGGTGTGGGGCGATTCGGAGGGAGAAACATGTAAAACCACATTAACAGGCTCCGACGTTCACTGTCAACTCTCATCTAATCATAAACATCTTTATTTTTAACAAATAGAACCATCACAGAGCAGAAACACCATGTCCGAGAATACACAGAGATACGTGCACGTGCATGCTTGTGTGTGTGTGGTGGTGGTGGTGTGTGTGTGTGTGTGTGTGGTGTGGTGGTGTGTGGGGTGTGTTAGGTGGTATTAGGTTATTAGTCACCAGAAATGGCACAGAGCCTCTCTCTCTTTCAGTAAGTGGGTCCACTCCATCGGAAGCAGAATATGAAACACTAACATTTTCTACCCAAGAAGTAACCACAAGAACACACACACACACACCACACACACACACACACACACCACAACACACACACACACACACGTACACACACACCTTAAGCAGTCAGTGTTACACTTTGAAAACTTCATCTAAATAATGGCAAATGAAAGAAAAAAGAAGAAGAAAATCGTAACGATGTCAGAACTTCTTCATCCTAAAACCAAAGTTTTTTTGAGCAGAAGAGTTCAATCATAAGTTACAGTAACATCAAGAAGAAGGAAGATGAGAAACTGGAGAAATACCAGGACCTGAAGGAAAAGATAATGGTGACCTTCAAACAGGAGAGGGACTACAGCAGAATCCTGGAGCAACATCTGAGTTCTCAGTCCAGAAAATCTCAGTTCTTGGAACAACTTAAGTGCTTTCTTTGGACTGATGCAGGAAAGTTGAACACATATTTTCAAAAACATGTAGAAAACCCACTGAACTCAACTAATATCGAAATAAAATAGATTTATTTATAGCAAGAAACTTCCAATTGGTAGAATTAACACATTTTACCACCTCTAATACTCTACAGTTTGTTGCAATACAAATGCACATTACAATAATTATTTCACCCATTTTTATGCCTAACTAATCGCCTTGCCACATATTGTTGGAGTTAAACATTTTTTCTCCAGTTTTTATGCCTTACTATAGTCTTACCCCTATTTTTTTGGCGTTATTCGCCCTTTTTATGCCTTTGCTCCATTTTATGAAGTTTGACATTTTTTCTCCAGTTTTTATGCCTTACTATAGCAATACTTCCCTTTTTGGGCGTTTGGAATTTTTTCGCCCATTTATATGCCTTAATATAGCTTTGCCTTCAATTTTTGGAGTTAAACATTTTTTTGTCCACTTTTTATGCTTTACCTCCATTTTATGGAGTTTGACATTTTTTCTCCAGTTTTTATGCCTTACTATAGCCATTTTTTTGGCATTTGAATTTTTAATGTTTAATTCACCATTAAGTGCAAATAATGGCAACTCATGACAGGGAATGATTTAACTATATAAGCTTAATGATTCTAAATGTCACTTATTGCTATAGTAAAATGCAGAATGTGAGAACAGAAACAAAGTCCTGTGCTTTAAAGCTTTTTCAAACGTATGTAAACGCTGTCTTTGGAAACATACTTTGTCTTCATCTTCTTCAATTAATGAAAAGCATAATGTAGAACTGGAGCTGATCCACTGCAGCATCAATGCTGTGACTGTGCAGCTCTGATTCACTGAGAGAAAAATCACTTTATCCCTGTGATTCAGCGATTAGCTCAACAAGTGAAACCCTCAGAGGATCAACACTGTGCAGGGCAAACCCAGCAGTTAGTGGCATGAGACACTGACGCTCTGAAATCCACCCTGGCCTTATATTACAGTCATCATTTCATACCACTTAACGTTACAAATGTAAACGTTGTTTATTAGGATTTATGAGATAAAGAAGGGGTTCCAAAACGTTTCACAGTCCCGTACCCTTCAGACATTTAACCTGAAGCCATGATCCCACGACTCCTGTACACTTAAAAACATTATAATGTAATGTCATATACAATGTAGCCCTATAGTGAAAATTGTCTCTGAATTTACCAATCCTGTTGAGGAATCATATATAACTAGAATATTTGCTTCTCCTGAAGAAAATGTGAGGATGCAGGTGCTGGCCCGCGCCATTGAATACTGCATTAGCATTAGCCTAGCATTAGCCTAGCATTAGCCTAGCATTAGCCTAGCATTCCTGTCACTGATCATTAGCATTAGCTAGCATGAGTTAACATTAGAATTAGCCTAGCATTAAAATTAGCCTATCATTAACATTAGCCTAACATTAACATTAGCATTTTTCTAGCATTAACATTAGCCATCATTAACATTAGCCTAACATTAACATTAGCATTTGCTAGCATTAGCCTAGCATTAACATTAGCATTTGCTAGCATTAACATTAGCATTTGCTAGCATTAACATTAGCATTTGCTAGCATAACATTAGCCTAGCATTAACATTAGCATAAACTAGCATTAACGTCAACATAGCATAACCAAATAATTAGCATAAACATATCATTAACCTGGCATTAGCATTAACCTATTATTAGTGTTAGCTAGCATTAGCTTAGCATTGGCATTAGCCGACCATTAGTACTAGTACCCCCTATGACAATTTGTGTACCCCTGGGAACCTCGGTGATAAAGCAATACAACAATTGCAAATGGGAAGAAAAATTAATCATAGTTTTTAATTTATTTAATTTTTTTGGACAAATACTCATCCTCCTTTTACTCTGATAAATACTATTAAAGTAAGTAAGTTAGTAATTTACAGAATGATTCATGTTTTCTCTGTCATTTTCACATTCTCCTTCGGGCCAAATTGGATGCTCCAAAAGGCCAGATTTGGCCCCCGAGCCTTACATTTGACACGCGGTTTCGATCAAAGCATTTAAATGTGTTTAAATGGCCCAATCAAAGTCCAGATATTTGTCTTATATTTAATTGTCAGTTTTTTTGTGTTTTACTAGTCAGTGTGCGGGTCTCGTCCAGGGTTGTGGTCAATTATCATTGTAATCAGGTAATTGATATGAATTACAATTAATGGAATAATTGTAATCATAATTGTAATTGAAAATATCTGAAATAATTGTAGTTAAAAAATCTGTTGCTGTTGTAATCGTAATCAAAATTTAATTGATTAGAGATAATTGACTGTAATTCTATGAAAACTGTCCATCTTTTATGATAACGAGTCAGTTTTGACCCATGTCAGCTGTAAAATACACAAATAATTATACAGTATCTATCATTTAATTTGTGTTTCCTTGTTGGCTTCTTTATTCATGAAACATTTTATTATTTTTTTTGGTGTGTGCGTGAACACTCCTTGATTTTGAAAAGAGAACTGACAGGTATTGGGAAAAGTTGATTTGAAACATATTTTGATAATTGTTAACTACGTACTGTTGTGTAAGCCATAGAACTGGAACATGGGTTCCACAGTTTGCGTTTAATGAAATTGTATCATTTTATTCAAAAAAAAATAAATAAATAATTGAAATCGAGGAGTATACTGACAGAAAAACGGCTCACACGCCCACACCAAAAAATAACAAGATGTTTTCATGAATAAAGAAGCCGAACAAAGAAACCAAGGGATGAGACACAAATGAGATGATAGATTATATTATTTTGTGTATTTACAGCTGATTTAGACATGGGTCAAACTGACCCGTTGTCATAAGAGATGCTAACAGAAAGCTAACACAAAAAAAGGTTTTTATTTTTTTAAAGGCTCAGTAATTGTGATTAATTGTAATTGAACTTTAGTAATTGAGAATGTAAGCGTAATTGTCTTTCAGAAGAAAAATAATTTAATTGGAATTGGAATTTTTTTTGTTACAATGCAGTTGTAATCATAATTCAGTTGTAATTGAACATGGATCATTTAAGATGTAATTGTAATTGAAAAATGTAATTGAGCCCACCCCTGGTCTCGTCCTAGTGAGTGTTTGGACACTGAGTGGTAGCGTCTCTGTGATGTTTCCTTTCCCAGTTGTGTTTGTCCCAGTTTCCTTTTGTTCTTTTGATGAAATGGCCTTTGATTTCTCCTTCTCTGCATCACATCCTGACACAGTCTGGAGCCGTTTGGCAGACGAGCAGAAACGTCAGACACATTTCAAACGACTTGAACAGGAAATGAATCTGTGCATTGTAGCTTTGCAACACAACAGTGCAGCGTTAAAGCCTCACAATGGTGTCATTTGAGTTCACGGTCAGACTTTCTGCACTGAAGTCATTAGATCAGCCGCCCGGACACTTTGAGACAATGTCACAATATTTGGCGAGATACGGTTGCAACGTGGCATTGATTACCATACTGCATTGTGCCAGACATCTCAACACGTGTCTTTATTTTTTTATGAACATTGATATTAGATAAATACTTTATGCCAGAGCTTTCTGTTCAACAGCTGTCACAACTTGAATAAATAAAAATATGTTGTGTGATTTGAGGACATCCAGTGTCAAAATAGAGCTATGATAACTGATAACTCCATAAAACTTTAAACTGAACACCAACCAATGTGATTGTCAAGTGATGGTCACATGATTAACATTCACGTCAGCATTTAGAATAATGACCAATAAATACAGGAAACCGCCAAGGTTTGTGTTTTCATGATGTACACTCTTCTATTATTCCTTCCGCATTTTTTGGATTTATTTTCAGCAGAATTATGTCAAAATGACTTCACAGATTTTGACCAAATTTGAACCAAAAATAGACTTTAGGGCCCTGGATGATTTCATACAATTTTGGAAGGGATCCGGATCAATATACTGATTCTGGATCAGTTTTTAATAAATGGTAAAATTCCTTTCTCTCATATTTTTTCAAGAAATTCCCATCTCTGTAATCTCTGTATCTCATATCTGAGTTTGACTCAGTTATGTGAGTTGGTTCCTCAATGACCCAACCCACTTTCATTGGGATCGGATCCGTATTGTGCATTTCATTGTGATTTGTCTGAAATATTGGGGTTGCCCTTACATTTGGACCTACTTGTCATTTTTAGTTAACACAGGGTAATTGAATTTATTCTACATAAAAAATGTTAGCTTAACATAAGGTAAATAAATATACTTTACATTAAAAAGTTTTGTTAATCTAACATAGGGTAATTCAATGCACAGTAAATAAAAAAAAAAAAGTCATATTAGTTTTAAATGATGTAAATAAATATACTTTACATTAAAAAAAGTTTTGTTAATGCACAATAAAAAAAAAGTCATATTGGTTTAATATATAGAATTTTTGTTTGTTGAACATTGATAAATCATTTTTAGTAAACAAATTGTCCAACTGACGTTTTTTTTTTTTTTTAATGTAATTTCAACAGACTTTTTTTTCAGTGTATATAGTTATCAATTGTAATATATATATATATATATATATACTGTATATATATATATATAATATATTTTTTTTTTTTTTTTCCTAAGCCTTTAAAATGTGAATGCGTCACTGGTCCTGATAATTCACAATCTGTAAAAGAGCAGATTTGTGTGTTTTTTTCTTGCTCTTTTGAGTATTTTTTTAATGTTGTATCTTTTTTTTAGTAATTCTGTTTCTATTTGCTGTTGTTTTATGTATTTTTCTGTCATTCTGTGCACGTACTGTACGTTGGGGACCACTACCTCCAGTTTCCTAAATTTTGTCTCGAATCAATTTCACTGTAGTGTCCAAATGAACTGCAAAATCTTGCTTTTATGATCCCACAAATAATTTTTACAAATCAAGACTCTAAGTTTTGACATTCTGAGGGACAAATACAGTCTTAAGTGTAAAATCGTAGTTTATGAAAACACAAGCACAAGTCCCCGTAGTCACAATAACCAAAACAAATCATCATGTCATAATACATCATTGATTTGTGTTTTTACACAATGTTAATGAGTGCTATACGTCATCCTTAAAATGATTAAATAAACACTTGAAATCACGGCTGAATTGACACAAACATCTCAAAACCACACCTGTAATAAATAGACAACATATCTAACAAATCAAACAGATTACACATGTCAGTATGTTAACAACTTTTATACATTTGTACAAAAATAGAGATATTAAAAGCAATGAAAGCATCATTCGTGTTCAAAAAATAAATAAATATCACACACTTGGAAACAACATGTTGACACACAAACCACACCACTGTAACTGCAAAGAGTTAGTAACATCTGGTATTATTGGTCAATAACTGAACGTGGAGCTGCAGTTCCCTGAAAATCCAACGAATATAAAGGCTTTCCATCTAACAGCAGAAGTTTGACTCCACACAAAGTCGAGTCTGTGCAAACTTAGCCATCATCTGAAAAGCTCTAGTCATGTCCAAAAAAGGGAAACCCACACCAACGACAGCGGAACAGTCTGGAGATTAACAAAAATGTTTTTAGCTGACAAAACTCAAACACACTTTGTGATTGTAAGACCTGAATCGGAGATCAGGATTATTTAATGCCTTTTTTTTTTAAATACTATGCCTCAACACCTTGATGATGAACCTTGACAGCAGCTTTAAAAACCATAAACCCTTTAAGGACAAGTCAAGTTTCCCAGATAGTTAAAGCTACTTGACCTGATAACTAACTTTTTTTTAAATGTACCAGTCTGTCATCAAAAAGTTGTTCTCACAAACCCTCTGACTGGAAGTTACTCACAAACAAATGTTGAAGGTAAGAATTGTCACTGAAAGGTTTGT
Organism: Gouania willdenowi; assembly: GCF_900634775.1. Classification (NCBI taxonomy): domain Eukaryota; kingdom Metazoa; phylum Chordata; class Actinopteri; order Blenniiformes; family Gobiesocidae; genus Gouania; species Gouania willdenowi. The sequence continues at coordinate 9,494,653 of NC_041055.1, read as the reverse complement.
TTTTGACTCCGTCACAATCAATGAGTTTGTTAACAAATGGCCATGTGATTTGATCTTCGGCAAGGCTTTGCACTTTGGGATTGGGATTGGGATTGGGAGTCCCGTAGAGCAATGTAAAGACGGCATCAATGCAGAAAAAATATTTTCTATTGGGGGATGGGATTCGTTTGAAGCCATTTTTGTTCTGCTTTCTTTGTGTTCTTCCCTCTGATACTTCATTCTGATTTGGGCCGTTATCGGTTATTCTGTGAAAACTTTGGGAAAACAGCAGAAACGTCACTTTAGCAAGTGTTTTTGGAGGAATACTGACATCAGCAGCGGATAAGAACAACTTTTGGATGAGATAGAGTTACAGTTTAAAAAGTTTTAGTCATTGGGTCAACTTTATATATCGCCCTTGAAATTAATAATGTCCTCAAGATCTTCTGCACTGAGACATTTTCATCTTTTTCAGCCATCTGTGACTTGATGAGTCTGGATTAGTTGTTTTATAAGATCTACAGGCTGAAACATGAGCTTTGTAACATCCTAAAGAACCAAACTGGATTCAAACTCCTTCATAGCATCTGCAAAGTGGACGCTACGAGGGAGGAATCCAACTTTTTAAAGGTTTTAAGACCTTTTATAAGTCGGATTCCTCCATAGGCATATTTAGGTCCTCATTCAAGTTCAGTGAGATTGTCTCGTTGGAGATGAGCTGTGAACTCATGGCCCCCAATCACAGTGTCTTTCCCACAGGGAGGCCAAAAATAACAAAACTTAGGTTTTAAGTGGGGTCTCCAAACCAGGTCCTTAGGACCAACAGATGTATCTCTGCTCTAATGAACCTGAAGATAAGGTGTGGCCTATTGTTATCTGAGGTTTCCACTGGATACGTCTTTGTTGCTCCACGGCACCGATCTGGTTTTGCTCCGCTGTCCGCTGTCCGGTAATCCCCAACGGTTGCGTTTTGAGTGCGCCACGGTGCACTCCGTTTGGACGACTGTGACGTCACGAGACAGATCAGTTCTCACAATATTTATATAATAATAATGCAGTTAAAGGTATATGTTATAAACGTAACAATAAACAGATAAACATGTCAGTGTTCCTAACGAAGGAGAACAAGAAGGTTGGACTCTGGACCAACAGAGAAGAGATAAAACTGCACCAGTAAAACATGAACTAAATCAAAGTTACTGCCGTTTACAGTGTAGTTACAGTATGAGAGGAAACAATATAGTGGATGTGAATTTGTTTTTACACATTATGACGTTTTGGTGATGTATTTACTTGAAATATAATCTGAAGTGTTTTATTTTGAAAAGTAACAGGTTATTTTATTGCTGAGTACGTGCTTAACTTCTTGTTTAGTTTAATTTGCTCTGTGCTGATGATGCGTCGTGCTCCGATGTCCGCCAAAAATAGAAGCCCTGCGTAAATCTGGCAGAGGGCACCGGACTACCACAGCTGGGAAGGAGCAGACATGCACCGCAGCGGACCCGGTGGAAATGAACACATAGACTAAAGTGGAAACCGATCAGTCCCGGTGGCGCGGCGGTGACGTAACGCAGCGGAGCCGCATCCAGTGGAAATTGGGGGTTAAGCTTTCGTTGGATTTTGATGCTTTATGTCAGGGATGGGCAACTTTTATCACAGTGGGGGCCGCAAAAAAATGTAATTTTCTGATCCAAGGGCCACATTGTCAACATTCATGTCCATATTCAGAATAAAGACCAATCTGAGCATTAACACAGGAAAGAACAAAGACAGAGTTTGTGGTTTTGTTTTTGTTGTTTGTTTTTGAAGTCATTTGTGTATTTTTTATGTTGTAGTTTTGTTGTAATCTTGTATTTTTTAACTCATTTTGTGTGATTTTGTAGATTTTGCATGTTTTTGTGGTCATTTTGTATATATTTCAATCATTTTGTGTTTTTTTGTTGTTTTTGTGTGTTTTTGGAGTCATTTTGTGTTTTACATTGATGCCTGCACAAACTTAGGTTGAGGGCCGCATTTGGCCCCCAGGCTGCCAGTTGCCCATATCTGATGTGTGTTTTATAAGAGAGTGATTTCTAAAACTTGCCGGACTCCAGCTCTAAAGAAATTACGTTTGAAACCCTGATTTAAAGCTCTTTATATTTCCTTTACAGCATTAAAAAAAGTTCTCTCATAATAATGTAACCTTTATTGATGACGTAGTGAAATTCTTCTCTGCATTTTTACCCATTTTCCCCGAGGGGTAGCAGTGGGCTGCCAACTGCAGCCAACCGGGGGAGCAGTTGGGGGTTAAGGGTCTTGCTCAACATCCCACAGTGTTGGGACTCGAACCGGCGATTACAAGCCGTCTAGGCCACCACTCCCCAACTTGCTCATAGATTTCTAGAAGAGCCAAGAACCCTTCGGGATCATTTAGGCGTCGTCATTTAGGACCGACACGATCTCTGTGACATCATGTGTGACTGGTGCAGGCTGATTTAAAACTCAACACTTTGTTTAGATATAAATCCATGAAAAGCAAATAAACACAGTTTGTCCCAGCTCAGAGGCAGAGTTAACAGATGGGCTTAATGATGGACAAGCTTGTCATTAGGTCTCTTTCTGTTTAAAGAGCTGATAGGCATCAAATGTAGCACATATTCAAACAGCTGTCAGAGCTGTCAAACACTAAAGACGCCTCGCACAGTTCCATCCTCCAGGAGAACGTATCCAAGAAAACGTAACGTTCGGCTTATAAACGAAGAAGAAGGTGAAAACATAACTGAAGTAAATGATGACCATTCACCTCCTACACTGAGAGATGTAATGAAGCACTGACTGTGGATATGAAGAACCACATACTAAACTCACATGATAAACTCATAAGAGTTACAAATATTTAATAATGAAAAGTTCTCATTTGTAAAGATTGGAAAGTCATCTGAGATTCGAACCAAATATATTCCAAAAGAATCAAATTCCAAGAGTCTTTGATCTTTCCCTCACAGCCCATGATTGGTCCTCTCATGTGCATCCTGAAGCTCCACCCCCTTTGTGGCGTGCTTGTTTGGCGTTGGTATACACACCCATCCCTCCTGTTTCAGTGTGGCTCACACAGAGTGGCCTGCTGTCAGCTTGTTCTGACCAAAGCTATGAGCGTCACACCCTCAGCCTGCTGCGGCATCCATGTTCTCCTGATTTCCACGGCCGATTCAGCAGCTGGAGTCTTCGCCCCTGGTTCCTCCTCCAGACTTTCTTGAGGCAGTTGAGCTCACAGTGATCTGGCAGCCATTGGTGACATGACTCATGACCTTCTGTTTGAGCTGAGCAACCTGCTCCCGCAGCATGGAGGCGGTGGAGGCCAGGTCGGAGTTCTGGTTCTTGAGAACTTTGACCTTCTCCTCGAGCCGTGAGATCCGCTCCAGTTTACGTTTGCGGCACTTGGAAGCAGCAATCCGGTTGCGCAGTTTCTTGCGTTCTGCTTTGATTCTCTCCTGCGTCTCCAGGTCTATCGGGGAGAGGGATGGTGGGGATGATTGGTCTCCTGGTGGGTGAGGCACCTCAGGGACAGTTTGAGGAGCATCCAGGCTTCGGGGGTGAGACTGAGGAGCTCCACCACCGTTGTGGCCTAAACCTCCACCGTAAGCCATTTGCCCTCCGGAGTAAGGCATCTGGCCCGGGTTATAGCTGCTGAGGTTAGTGTAGACAGGCATGTCTCCACCACACACCAGGCCCCTCTGGTAGGGCGCCTGCAAGGAGACACTGGATGAAGTTGAAGGAGACATGGGTCCACTGACCACCAGCTGGTTCTGTTTATGAAGGTCTGCGAGAGCTTTCACGAAACCATCTGCGAATCCCTCCTGCTCATTGGTGGCCTGGTTGCGGTAGAGGAAGGGATTGGTGGAGTTGGACGCAGGGCTTGTGGTGACCAGTCCCTGGTTGGACTGAATGATCAGATGTTCCAGGTCAGGGGAGGCAAGCTTCAGCAGGTTCATGTCTGCTGAGGAGGCTGCAGAAGATGCCGCTGATGGCGTGTTTCCCGGTGAGACCCAGGCTGTTGTGAGTCCCGCCCCTCCCTCCTGTAGCAACACCTCCACCAGAGAAATGATGGCTCCCTGCCACCACCATGCCCTTCTTACTCATCAGCATCTTGTTTCCGGGGTAACGCTCATATTCTGACAGCTGGCTGAAGCCGGGAACAGAGGGGGAATCATCGTGGTAGAATGGAGTCTCCATTTTGGCCGTCATTGACAAAGTAATGCCTGAGAGGAAATCTTCATAATCAGATTAACCTGAATATCAGAGAGGATTCCAGTGTTCCACTGACGTCTGCGGCTGGAGGATGAAGGACAGAGTGAGGAGCTGTTGGGAAAATGACAAGATAAAGGCTATTACTGTGTGGAAACCAGTGTTTTATAAAGAAGCTCAGAAATGGCATGAACTGGATAATTATTCCTTAATTCTAAATCATCTTATTCAATTCTGTGGCCCAAGAGTTCACTGGACACTACTAAAGGTTCTTCAGGAAACCAGTCTGTCCCATGACCAACACACAGACATTAACACACTTATTCACTCCTACAGACTCTCTACAGGTGCTAAATGTGGACCAGTTTTGTTACGGTTCGGTGTTGGTGTGGACCCCAAATGCAGGGAAAGAAGGAGGCAGGATCGTAGCATATCGTTCCTGGAACCACTCCATGTTTTTCTTCCAAAATCCAAAATCAAAACTTAAATCCAAAACAGGGGAACAGGGAGCAAGACCAGACACGAGGAAGGCGACAACGAACCTGACGTCACACAATGATCCCGCACACAGACATCACTGAGGGGTGGAGCCACAAACACAATCCCTGAAACACAGACAAGAGTTAACACAAACCAAATAAACAAAGACAGAACAAAAAGAGGACCCAAGGGTTAAAATAAACAGAACCTAACAAGTTTAAACCAAATAGGCTGTAAAACCATTCATTTCAAAAGCCTCATTTTGTATTTTTTTAGTATAAATAATATGAAAAGTAGCCTGTAAGGCACCGACAATATCTAAGCAATAAGTGATAAATATGAATATCTACTCAGAAATTGATAGCTACAATATTACAATATAATCTATTTAATTTGATGTTCAAAGGAAGCTGTGTTTGTTATTAACTTATTTTACGGTTGAACATGCCCCTAACAGATATTGGCATTAAAACATAGCTACAGCACTGCATTACTACAGATAAAAAACCTTTTAAGTAAAAAAAAATGTACATCATTGCTTAATGTTTTATTTTAGTAAAAACAATACAAACAAAAAAACAAGGTTTGTGGATTTTTTTTTAAAATTTTTTTTTACCTGAACTTGGATCTGAATGCACCATTTAGTGAAAGTGTAATGTTGCTAATTCTGCCTTTAATGGAGGTCATATCTATTTAAATGTGAAATTATTCCGTTAGATTCTTCTATTTTTATTTGTTTTGTGCAATAAAAAAACATGTTTGTGTCACATAATTCTTTTAGTTTGGAATAAAATCAAGATTTCTCTTACATGATTAATCAATTATTTAAAGAATCAGTTACTGCAACCTTAATATCTAATATTTTTTCAAAATCCTTGGTCTCTTGCCCTCAACATGAATTAAAAGTTGATCAATTGATCAACCTGTGTTATCACCGATAAGTAAGAAGTCTTTTTGGAATGACTTTAAGAACATCAGTGAGCTGATCATTGAAATTGTCTACTAACTCCTGAAATCACTGATCAATATACTTATTCAGCACTTTTCATGCATGTCAGTTCAACACAAAGTGCTTTAAAGTGGAAAGAATGGTTTGAAACATGTCGTCTTATCCACTCGACTCCCTCCTGGAGGCTCGTCCACAGGCTGTTGGACGGGTGAGGAGCATAATGCTGAAAAGCTGCCTCTCCATACTGTTTGTGTTTGTGCTTGGATTCACTAACCGATCTGTGCCAGAGTAGCTCATAACGGGTCATTTCATCAAGCAAATCTGTAAAACTGTTCACTTGGACACTCACACATGAGCACAAGTCCATCTTTAAACTTACAGAACGTGGAGCTAATGTAGGATAAACTGCTGAGTATTTTCTCTGGTCCTCATCAAAACACCTACAACTACATTTTGGAGCAGCTGAAGGTGTGAACTGCTTTTTTTTGTTTTGTTTTTTTAAAGAACCAATGAGGAGAGTGTTTCAATGATAAATAGGACATGAGATAAAAGCTTGCATCAGCATGAGCACATTGTGCAGTGGGCCGACTCTGGCTGCAAACCTGAAGTGACTTTTAAAGAAATACTTCGACTTTCTCAATGTTTGGTTTCCCTTTTGATGATCAATAACTGTTTGTCTGCTTCTATGATGTCATTTTAAGGCTCAAACCATCCATCCATCTACTTTCCAACCCGCTTGCTGTTTTTCAGGGTGGCAGGGGGTCTGCTGATGCCTCTCTCCAGCTGTCATTGGGTGCTAGATGGGGGTACACCCTGGACAGGGCGCCAGTCCACCACAATCCAGAGACTCTAGTCAACCTCACAGTCATGTTTTTGGATTGTACGTGGAAAAAAACACACAAGTATGGAAAACTCCACCCAGAAAGGACCCACCCAGGGCTTTAAAACCCAGGACCTAATTATTATTATTATTATATTATTATTATTATAGATAATATAATAATAATAATAATAATAATAATAAGAATAATAATAATAATAATATAATAATAATTACTTTTAATCTGAAAACAATTTATACTTTTTTTAAAAACAGCAATTTTAAACAGGGACTTTAACTTTGCAACTGTTTGTTAACCAGCAAACATTTTCTGGCAGTCATTTTTCAAAGTGTTTTGTAAAAGTTTTGCTGTATGTGCAGGCTATAGACACGGATGCATCAGAATGGAAAAGGTCGTTGGATCATAGATGTAAGACACACAACAAGAAGAAGCCAACAAACCAAAGTACATTGTTTTTCTGCATTGATGTTAGAAGAACACATGATCAGATTTTGTACATTTTGTCATGGAAATGAATGTACTGATGTCTGTTTGGATAACACTCCCTGCCAAAAAGCAGGAAAGAAATGTATCGTAGGCTACTTTTAGAAACTCTGTAGTTAGTAAACAAGTCCAGAGAACTTCCAGGGCATCGAAGATCTGCTGCAGATACCACAGCACACCTATGTCTTCATGGTTTGGGTCTATTTTGACAGCACATACACAACAATGGCTGGTGGTCACCAGGGTTGGGGTCAATTATAATTGCAATCAGTAATTGATATAAATGACAATTATGGCGTAATTACAATTGTAATTGTAATTTCATAAATCTGTTGCTGTCGTAATAGTCATGAAATTGTCAATGACTTCAGATAATTGACTTTGTAATTGTAATTGGCATGAAAATTCGATGAAAAACTGTCAATGATAATTTCACACAAATTTCATATGTTTCATATCAAGCATTTGTCATTTAAAAAACATTTTAATTGAGGCGATACTGATAAAAAAATTTAGGAACCCAAACAAGGTCAGCAAGAGATAAGAAAGAAATTGGTTTTTAGTGTATTTTATAGATCATTTAGGAAAAGTTATCATTAGAGATGCTAACAAAATGCTAACACAAGAGAAAGGTTAACTTTCAAATAGGTTATCTATTTCAGGCTCGGTAATTGCAATTGAACTTTAGTAATAGAAAATTAATTGTTTGAATAATGGTAATTTAATTGAAATTGGAAAAAAATCGTAATCGTAATTGAATTGTAATTGAACATGGGTAACGGAATTGACGTAATTCTAAGATAACGAATGCAGAACTGTTTCCCTCAATAGCTGATAAACACAAACAGATGATTCATTAACACCATCCAATTTAGAGTGAACGTGAATGTGAAGATAACAGCTGGAAGCAGCTGGCGCCAAATGCTGCCTGACCCCCTCTGGTGGACAAACTGTGGAATAACATTACTGTCACGTTTTAAAGATAAAGCTCATTATCAGCATATATATCATTTTACAATAAATGCATCATTAACCAAGCAATATTTCCTCTTTTGAATTAGTTTCAAGTATCTGTTGTTTTGTTTTTACTAGTTAGGAGTTATTCCTTTATTGACTTTTTTTGAGGACTTTTTCACTATGCATATAAAAATGTTCATTCTTCATTTTCTTGTTTTCACACACACACACACACACACACACACACACACACACACACACACACCCCACACACACACACACACACACACACACACACACACCACACACACACACACACGTATGATTAGCAGCCACCATCATACAGCACAGTTTAAAACACAGCGCTACTATTTACTTCAACAGTAATAAATCACCTCGAACTGATGGTTTACTTTCAGCGACTCGTGATGAGCTCCTGGTGCTGGTGCTGTTTAAAACTCCATCACACACACCATCAGCACAGCTGGAAACAAACGCTGGAAACACGAGGAAAAAGGTGAATACTCACAGAGAAGGACGGAGAGGAGAAGGCTCTGCTGCAAACTGTATGATCTGAGAATACAACGAGAGAGAGAGAGAGAGAGAGAGAGAGAGAGAGAGACAGTGTGAGTGAGTGAGTGAGTGAGCGAGAGAAGGAGAGATCGAGAGTGCGAGAGAGGAGAGAGAGAGAGAGGCGGAGGAGATGAGTGAGTGAGTGCTGAGAGAGAGAGAGAGAGAGAGAGAGAGAGAGAGAGAGAGAGAGTGAGTGAGTGAGTGAGTGAGTGAGAGAGAGAGAGAGAGAGAGAGAGAGAGAGTGAGTGAGTGAGTGTGGCGTGACTGAGAGAGAGAGAG